>NC_059328.1:187860805-188171401 GCF_018350155.1 Leopardus geoffroyi | reverse complement strand
GGATAGGCAAATTCCTAAAGACAGCAAGTTGAAGAGAGCTTACCAGGGGCCAGAAGGCAGGAAGATGGGGAATTAATGTTTAATGGGTACAGAACTTCTATTTCAGGTGATGAAAAACTTTTGGAACTGGATGGTGGTGATGGATGCACAGCATGAATGTACTTAATGAATCATATACCTAAAAATGGTTAGATGGTAAATGGTATGTATATTTTACCACAGTGAAAAAAAATCACCAAAAAAAGAGAGAAAAATATATGGATGACTATACTATGTGGCATACAAACTACAAGAGACAAAAGAGTGAAGTGCATTGTGATGCAAATGAAGTTGGATAAATAATAAGGAAAGAAATGGAACTACACACAGCCAAGCACTTCACACCTTAGGAATTAGGTTTTGGAAGAGCACAATAAAGAGTATACTTCTCTCACCCTAACACGGTAAGTCTTTGTTTTATCAGGGTTCTGTGGATATTTACTGTCTCATCTTCTGTTGACAAGGACGCAGGGCCAAATATATGGTGGAATTAGAGCTGACGGTGGCAAGGCAGGGATGTGCCTAAATAGCCACAGCAGCAATTGTCCCGGGAAGTTGAGAAAATAATGAGAGCGAGCAGGTGGATTCAGGGGCTGCTACAAGACAACAGGGAGTTTCCTGACCATGTCTTCGTTCCCCAGGTGCTTACACCTGTGGCAAATTCTACAGTTTCCACAGCCTTAATATGCGGCATAATATCTCAAAGCAGATGGACTACTTCACTGTCTCTAAAACAAATTTGGTTCAAAGTTTGAATTGCAGATATTTCTTCTTCCTAAGAGGAATTCCTCTCTTACCTCCCAGATCTTCTCCAGTTGTTCAAGGATGTTGGAAACCCCAGGAAACAAGGGTTGGCCCTGGAACATTTCAATAAAGATGCAGCCTGCACCCCTAGCAAAGGAAACAAGAGTCAGTCTGACACTCTTAAGGAAACCATACATGTGAAACTGAACTACTAGTATTTCTCCACCCAGTAAATATTTTGGAGAGTTAAACAGGGGACATATGCTATTAAAAGTCTTGGTAAAGAGAAAAGAAAAAGAAAAAGAACAGCCTGCAGCTTTTCATTAAAATGGTATGCAACCAGCATTTAGGAACAGAGTATGGATAACAAACATTTCAACTCATTCAAGTTCATTATCCATCTTATGAGACGAGGGGAAAGTACAGAATCTCCAAATTGACTGCTTTTTTTCACAGAATCTAAAATGCTATCTTTGTAAGAGGCACCATTAATATAGGTAATGATTAAGAAAAAAAGAACAAAAACAAAAAACGCTGCAAGTTGAACCACGACACAATCAGAATGTTTCTTTCATAGCTACTGCAAGGGCTATTATAAACTTAATTAGAGAGATTATTTTACCATGTATTATACTCGTACATGCAAAAAATGGAACAGTAAGAAAAATAAATTGGTTTGGGTACTCCTAAAACTTTGTTACATTCAGCATTTGACTCAGACTCTTTGATGTCTGTTTTTATCCATGGGATCATCCTCTATATCAGGAGTTTGATGATGCAGCATTTCTTAAAATAATCCATAAGAAAACTAAGAGTCATTGGTGCTGGGCTCCTAAGCTGACCTTGCGATTACGTAGAGTTAACCTACTTTTGGCTCCTTCTGAAAAAATGTTGCTAAACATGTCTGATTCACTCCCTTTCCACCACCATTTGGTTCCTAGTTAAAAATAAGGGGGAAAAAAAAGCTCTCCTGTCTGCAAGACTTTCTTCCAAGTCACTGACACTCATTTTGCAACTTTTGATGCTGACATTTGATGTTCACACATGTGCAATGGTAGCTGTGGTCATAACTGCAGCCTGGCTGACGGCTTTGGTAAGACGCTACTGATTATAAGGTACATCCTGATTTAGCAGAAATTGTGCATCTCAAAATAGATGAAATAGGGTGAAATATAAAATTTATTTCCTATGTAGTCAAATTGGAGGGTAATTGCTGAGGGACAGTAAGGGGTAAGATTTATTTTGCTAATAATACACATTTTTATTCATATAAGTCTTTTGAGAGATAAAAATGGTTCAGGTGACTGATTATAGTGATTATCCTCATGGTCCTAGCCTTCAACTCCAAATTTCCTTTCACTGTAACACATAATCTTGCACACTCCCTTAATCACCTTGACATTTTCTTATGTGGCATGATAAAGAAGGACAGTTAAGTAAAACATTTTGTTATAGATCATCATATTATTAAAAATGTATTATCAAGTTCATTTTAAATATGGTCTTTAATATTATTCATATGTATTTATTACATATGATAAATTTTTATTTTTTCCATCTGACTGCAGACACATGCAATTTATTCAGTTTAAATTGATTGTGTTGGAGAAAGCAGATTTCTTGGTAAACAAGTTTAAGAATAATTTTTATCTTGTGTCTGGTTTGAGGACAGAATTTATATTAAAAAGAAAATTGAAATGTTATTGTATTTTATCATGTCAAAAAAGACAAAAACAGTTTCCATGACCTAATATTTGGTTTGCATTTAAAATAATCAACTGGGTAAATTTTAGAATTTTGTACATATATACATAAAAGATATCACTTTATTGGCAATTTTAAAAAGCCAATTGGGTATACCAACTACTATATTTACTTTTTAATGATTTTTCATGTGCAAGAGACATCTTGATATGTGATACAAGAATTTTGATCAGACAAATGTAATTTAAGAATTTGGTGAACACAGTTCATGAGTTTGAGCCCCACATGGGGCTCCATGTTGACAGGATGGAGCCTGCTTGGGATTCTCTCTCCCCCTCTCTCTCTGCTCCTCCCCCCATGTGTGCATGCTCCCTCTCTCTCTCTGAAAATAAATAAATAAAATAAACTTAGAAAAAAAGAATCTAGGAATAGTATCTTGAGGTGAATTTTTAGAATTACTGCCATTTTAAAGCTCCTCATCAGGTTGTATTTTAGAATCTATGGGTGTTTTTGTTTCTTGTTTTTTTTTTTTGTTTTTTGTTTTTTGTTTTTTGTTTTTTTTTTTTTTTGCTTTTAGGAAAGGTGGAGGAAAATAAAAGTAGTAGAAAACTATCAAATGGTCAAAAACCATCCTGATTGCTAGCAATCGTCAATTATAAGATAAGCCAACTAGGAAACTGAGTTGGTGAATGCCATCAAATGGTCTCCAGCCACTGCCCATGACATTTCTCTATATGTGCTTGAAAGGTCTCAAACCATTTCATTTTGAAATGAAAAAATGTGTGTGTGTGTGTGTGTGTGTGTGTGTGTGTGTGTGTGTGTGTGTGTAAAATATATGTAATTGTATATTAATTGATATAAAATAGAAATGGAAATACACTGGTTTTTGAAGACTTGTGCTAACTGTCCATCCAGTACCCTAATACCTTCTACAAAAAATTTTTTTAATGTTTATTTAGTTTTTTTTTTAACATTTATTTATTTTTGAGAGATAGAACACAAGCAGGGGAGGGGCAGAGAAAGAGGGAGACACAGAATCCAAAGCAGGCTCCAGGCTCTGAGCTGTCAGCACAGAACCTGACACGGGACTCAAACCCACAAACCCACAAACCCACAAACCCACAAACCCATAACCCGTGAGATCATGACCTAAGCCAAAGTTGGATGCTCAACCAACTGAGCTACCCAGGCGCCCTTATTTAGTTTTGAGAGAGAGACAGACAGTCAGAGAGACAGAGTGTGAGCCGGGGAGGAGCAGAGACGGAGGGAGACACAGAATCCAAAGCAGACTCCAGGCTCCGAGCTGTCAGCACAGGGTCCAATGTGGGGTTCGAACTCCGGAATGGTGAGATAATGACCTGAGCCAAATTCGGATGCTTAACCTGAGCTACCCAGGTGCCCCTTCTAATACCTTCTAGAAACACCAGGGGCTCACAAGCCACTAGAAGACCTGATGGCATTTTAAACAAGGTTCAAAACCATAGTCATTACCAGGTTTAAACCTGTAGTCCACTTTTTCCCTCCTTTCCAAAGGTTTTCATTGCTTGGAAAAACACTTGTTTTTTCATACTGGTGGCTGTAGGGAACCAATAAGGAAGTTCTTTTGTTACTTCTGTCCTTTGTGTCCTTTGTCTTTAGTGTCCTCTGTCTTCTACTCCACTAGGACAGTGTACAAAATTGTGTAAAATATTGGACAAAGCTGGACATTAAGGCCATTATGCAAGCAGTACAGAGTAACACAAGGTGTTTGTGTTATAGAATAATATGCTAATATTTGGTTGAAATTCTCCATTTGCATTTGTATGCTTGGTGCCTTACTGGCATTTTCTTGAGTCCTTCTTTTTAAGCTTCACCTAGCAGTAGATTAAAACTTTCTAACCTGACAAATATATAGAGTCTAAGGCTACTTATTCATATTTTTAATATTTATACATATATCTAGAGACAGTGCTCACGTGCAGGTGCCCATGTGCCTACTTAGGACACTTGTAAGACAAACAAAATTCCTAAATCAATTATATTTCAGTACCTGGAATATCCACAAGTACCATAAATATCAATGCATTGGTAAGAAAATGAATCTGTGCACCTTAAGTTTGAAAAACGGAAGATGCTTTCTAGGTGTAAGCACTGTTCTTTAAAAACTATACAATTCATCATCCTATTTATTTTCAGTTGTTTTTCAGAGCTATTTTATTTTTAATTTGCTTTGTAAACAAGTTGTGTGACTATCATCTATTTTGTCCACCCCTAGTCTAGCCTTAGGCAAACATTTAAAATATTCTGAACATTTAGGTCCAGATAAGAAACCAGCTCCTATTTCCTTTTTCTCCTCTGTTTTGTTCTTAAATCTTCATTCCTGTGCCTCTTCTTACCTCTTCTTCTTACCCTTCCTATCTTCAGGCTTCTCAGAGGATTTCTGCTCTGTGGAGATACACTCGGGGCAGCCCATGTAGATGAAGGGGAACTTCCTATGCTTGGAAAAACCTGATGACATCAACCAGTGAATCCTTCCAGAAAGGAGAGATGCACTGAGTCATTTTATTGCTCCAACTGTGGTTCTTCAGTCAAATTAGAGGAAACAGCTTCCAGGTTTTCTGCCTTTTCTGGCTGTCTTCCTAACTTTTTCTTTATTCTGAGCATGAACAAATTCTTCCATAAGAGAGGAAAAGATTCTTCAAATTCCTTAGGCAATCTCTGGGGAAATCAACCATCTCAGGAGTTTTAGGTTTTTCAGAGGTGTAAGGAGCATACAAAAATGTTGTTGGGAGAAATGAATCAGTATTTCATTTTTCGCTGTTGAAATTAGTTCAGAATAACAGAATGTGTGACAGTGACATGACATTTCCATTTGCTTTTCCCTGGGCCGCTCTTTATATTTGGAAGTTTGTAGCAGGAAATCTGCAATCCCTCAGACAGGAACAACTTTTCATAGTCCTAAAACCAGCAGCTGCCTGAAGTCAGTTTTGAATAGAACACTTTGTGTGCCAAAATCAATCTTTCTTTAAAATCAGTTTACCATAACATGGATGAACCTTGAAAAATTATGCTAAGTGAAATAAACCAGACCCAGAAGGAAAATATTGTATGATTGCACTTATATGAGGTACCTAGAAGAGTCAGATTCATGGAGACAGAAAGTAGAATAGTGGTTCCCAGGGGCTGGGGGAAGGGAGTAATAGGTTAGTCTTTGTTTAATGGGCGCAGAGTTTTAGTTTGGGATGATGAAAAAAATTTTCAAGGTGGATAATGATGATGGTTACACAGCAATGTGAGTGTACTCAATGCAAATGAATTGCACATTTTAAAATGGTTAAAATGGTAAATTTTACGTTGTATGTATTTTAACATAAGACAAAAAAGTAAACAAAAACAAAATAGTGTAATTATCCTAAAACATTAAGTTTTCTCATCAAAGTTGCTAATAGAATCTTTTAAGGTCTGAAAAGGGGGCAGAAAGAAAAAAGAGACAATGTTGGGAGACTAGAGAGCATTGGTTGTAATGGTTGAGAATAACCAATATGTCCTATTTTCCATAATCTAACTTTTTTCCCTGGCCCCCCCACCGCTGACTCTGCTGCCACCAGGGCTCACTGTGAATGAGGCTCTGGCACTCTGTGTTACAATTAGTTTCTTTAAGACAAAGGCTCTAATACTTGCCCACTGCCTCCAAAAACGCACTCAGTTTGTACCCTATGGGGTTTCATGACCTAGCACAATAGGATTTTTCCTCCTTTTCTTCCTTCGTCAATTGGAAATCTCCTCCCTACTTACTTCCCCTTTTACCACTCTGAAAAGAACCAAAAAATGGGTGAAAAGGAATCTCAGTGTAAACACTCAATATCTAACAATTATGCAGAGAGTGAACAAATAATAGTAAACTCAATGGAAGATGTCTGTTGTTCTATTTTTATATTACTTTTTGAGTTTTACTGGGCAAACAATGATAATAATGTAATGAATAAGAGTAATGACAATAATTTTAACTATAATTGAATTTCAACTTTGTGTTATTATTATTCATGGTTAAATTCATGAAACATTTATCAATGAAATGTTAAAAACATGCATTTTTGTATATTCAGTAAAAAGGTAAGGGATATGTAGCTGAAGACAGACTTCGGGGCACCTGGGTGGCTCAGTCAGTTAAGTGTCTGACTCTTAATTTCAGCTCAGGTCATGATCTTCAGGTTTGTGAGTTTGAGCCCTGTGTCAGGCTCTGCGCTGATGATATAGAGCCTGCTTGGGATTCTCTCTCTACCTCTCTCTCTCTGCCACTCCCCTGCTTTCTCTCTGTCTCTTTCAAAATAAATAAATAAACGTTTAAAAAAAAGACAGACTTAAAGAACCAGTAGGTGAGCTGAGGCAACTATCCAGGATGCAGCACAGAAATTTACAGAGACAGGAAATATGAAAGAGAGGATAAGAGCTATGGATAATAGAAAGACATGTTTTGGTAATCTTTCACTGGAGTTCTAGAAAGAGAGAAGGGAATAGAGGGAACATTCAAAGGAAATGACCAACTAAAGACACGATTCATAACCAGAGGAAGCACAATATATACCAAGCAGTGTAAGTAAAAAGAAACCCACACCACACACCTTAAAGTGAAAACTCTATAATAATAAAGGCAAAAAAATATATATTTAAAATGTCTAGATAAAATGAGAGATCACTTACAAAAGAATGGCAAGAGGTCTGAAAGCAAACTTCTCCACAATTAGGCTAAAAGCAAACTTCACAACAGCAACAATGGAAGACAAAGCAGGGGGATGATATCCTCAAAGTTCTGAGAAAAAATAAGCATCAGTCTAGAATTACATCCCTAGCAAGTCTACTTTTCAACAATTAGAGTTTATCTTAAGACACAGAAACAGATTTGCCACTGATTAGCCTACGCTAAAGAAAATTCTAGAAGATTTACTTTAAAAGAAAGGAAAATGGGAATGCAAACTGCTGCAGCCACTCTGGAAAACTGCATGGGGGTTCCTCAAAAAATTAAAAATAGAACTACGCTGGGGCGCCTGGGTGGCTCAGTTGGTTAGGTGGTCAACTTCAGCTCAGGTCTTGATCTCATAATCTGTGAGTTTGAGTCCCCCTTTGGGCTCTGCGCTGACAGCTCAGAGCCTGGAGCCTACTTCGGATTCTCCCTCTCTCTGCCCCTCCCCTACTTGTGCTCTGTCTTGCTCTGTCTCTCAGAAATAAATGCTAAAAAAAAAAATTTTTTTTAAATAATAGAACTACCCTACGACCCAGCAATTGCACTACTAGGTATTTATCCAAAGGTTACAAAAGTGCTGTTTCAAAGGGGAACATGCACCCCAATGTTTACAGCAGTGCTATCAACAATAGCCAAAGTATGGAGAAATCCTAAATGTCCAATGACTGATGAATGGATAAAGAAGATGTGATACACACACACACACACACACACAATGGAATATTAGCAATCAAAAAGAATGATATCTTGCCATTTGCAACAATGTGGTTGGAACTAGAATGTAATTGCTAAGCAAAATAAATCAGTCAGAGAAAGACAAATATCATATGACTTCACTCATATGTGGAATTTAAGATACAAAACAGATGAACATAAATGAAGGGAAGCAAAAATAATGTAAAAACAGGGAAGGAGACAAGCCATAACAGACTCTTAAATACAGAACAAGCTGAGGGTTGCTGGAGGGGTTTTGGGTGGGGGGATGGGCTAAATGGGCAAGGGGAGTTAAGGAGGACACTTGTTGGGATGAGCACTGGGTGTTATTTGTAAGTGATAAATCACTAAATTCTATTCCTGAAATCATAATTACACTATATGTTAACTAACTTAGATGTAAATTTTAAAAAAATAATAAAAATTAAAAAATAAAGTGAATTTAAAAATGAAATTAAAAAAAGAAAGGAAATTATTCCTAAAGTAAGATTTTTTAAAAAAGATTTTATTTTTAAGTAATCTCTATACCCAGTGTAGGGCTTGAACCCACAACCCTGAGATCAAGGGTTGCATTCTTTTCCAACTGAGCCAGCTAGGAATCTCCCAAAAGTAAGATCTAAAATGCATAAAGGAATAATGAACAGTTTTAAATTTATTTGCACTTAATGAAAATAGCTTTAAAGTACATAAAACAGAAATGAACAGAATTATGACAAATCAACAATACAGTGAACAATTTCAACACACCTTTGACTGATAAGTGAAACAGACAAAAATGATGTAAAGAAGATTTGGATAATGCAATTAACCCTGGATTTTTGAACATATGTAAAAACCTGTACCCAACAATTCAGAAATCTGCATTCTTCTCAAACATGTGAAATATTTGCAAACACCGATCACATACTAGGTTAGTGCTACTTACACTATCTCTGGTGAAACACCAGGTTTTTCTCAATTTGGGGGGTGATTTTTAATTTTGAAATAATTTTAAACAAAAAAAAAGTGGCAAGCGTAGTAAAATGAACTCTCTTCAAACAGGTTCACCAATTGCCAACGTTTTGCCTTTCATTTTTTTTCTCTATTTTTTCTGAAGCAGTAGAGAGTAAGTTACAGATCAAATTCTTCACCCCTAAATACTTCACATTTTCTAAGAACAAAAGCATTCTCTTACATAACAGCAGTGCAATTATCAAAATCAGAAAATTTAACAGTGGCCCAATACTACTATCTAATCCACAGTCCATATATAAATTTCACTTTTTGTCTGAGTCCTGTTCTTTAGCTCCATTTCCTCCAGGATCCAATGTAGAACCATGCATTGCACTGTTGGCATATCCCCTTAGTTTCTTTAATCTGAAACAATTCCTCAGTCTTTCTTTGCCTTTTAAATCCTTGACCTAGTAGGGGGATCAAAATATGCCACCCCAAAATATGTCACTCTGGTATAAAGATTATGTTGAGCTGAAGGCAATTGAGTAAAAGCAAACATAGGATGAGCTTTCCACCTCCCCCTATCTGCCTGAAAATAGGGCATAAATTCCCCTTGTGAGGATTTTATCCCACAATTTACAGCCCTTAAAGAGTCCAGAAACCCCTTTCTTTTGTCTTATCACTTCCCTACAAATTTATCATTCTTTGTCAGAATGGGATAAAAGCCTCCGAGCCTAGCTGCCTCTTTGGGCATTTTCTCTTCTTTCTATAAAGCCCCCTCCTCTATGCCACATAAAACTTTTAACATCAAATAAAATTTATATGCTTTTCTCCCATTAATCTGTTGTCAATTTGCGGGTTCATCCACAGACTCTAAAAGGACAAAGGGAAATTTTCCCTCCCCTACAACCCTTTAAAAAAGTACAGGCCAGTTATGTTGCTGAATGTCCCTCAAATGGAATTTATCGGTTGTTTCCTCATCATTTGATTCAGGTTGTGATTTTTTGCAGGAAAACCTCCTAAGTGATATTGTATCCTTCTCAGTGCCTCATATCAAGAGGCCCACAGTGTCAGTCAGTGCCATTATTGATGATATTAACTCTAATCACTTGGTGAAAGTGGTATCTGCCAAGTTTTTTTCTTTTCTATAAAGTTACTATTTTTTTTCCTTTGTAAGTGATAAGTAATTTGTGGAGATGTACTCTGAGACTATGAAAAGTTTTTATTCCTAATCAAACTTTCTGTTCTAGTTTAGCATTGTTAATTCTTGTTTGAACCAATCACTACCATATTGCAAAATAGTGATTTTCTAAGTCCATCATTTCTTCTCCAGTTATTAGTTGGCATTCTACTATAAGGAGATGCTTCCTTTCTTATCCAGTTAGCTAGCTATCTTTAGTATGGACTTACACATTCTTATTTTACTCAGTGGCTTATAATCCATTACCTACATCATTTACTTTGATTATAAATCAAATTCTACTCAAATTGTACATCTTTGGCCACTAGGCATTTCTTCAAGTTGCTTCCCTGTCATTTTGACATATTCCCCCCATTTTTTGACCACTTTGTAAAAAAATGTTCTGGCCCAATAACATGTTTCTGGCTCATCTTATACTTTCCTTGCCCCAGCCTTAGAATTGACCAGTTCTCCAAAAAGTCTTAGTTCTTTTTAGTAGGGAATGGTATCAGGAAATCAAGATCTGAGTGGCAGACCAACACTTATATAAAATACAAAAATTAATTTCTTAAATAATGCACCTAGAAGAATCAAATGCAAATCTTCTCTGAGGAAACCTACCTCATTCAAGGCCTCAAAAAAAAAATCCCACAAATGAAATTCCAAGGTAAATTAGCATATTGCTGTCAAAAACAACTAAATATGCAGGGGAAAAAGATACCATATGCAAGAACCAAAAGAAACAATAAACAATAGAAATAGACTTAAGGATCTTTGCTCTGGATATGTAAAAGCTTAGAGAGAAAATAATAAAACTACTAAAAGGCACTAAAGACAAACCAAACAGGTGAAGAAATACACCATGTTTAAAAATTGGAAAACAATATTACAAGGGTGTTAATTATTCTCAGAGAGTTCTATAATTTCAATGCAATTCCAGTGAAAATCCCACTAGGATTTTTCATGAAACTTGAAACACTAATCTAAAATATACATGAAAAATCAAAGGGGAAAATAGCTAAGACTCTCCTGAGGAAGACGAAATAGGTGGGGACACTTGTCTTACCAGATATCAAATATTATAAAGCTATAGAAATTAATACAGTGGCACATTGGTCCTGAGACAGAGACACCAACCCCTGACCCCAGTGGAACAGAAAAGAGAGCCCAGACATAGACCTCTGCGTTCATGGAAACTTGATATATGAGAGATTGGCTATGGCAGATCACAGAAGAAAATGGGTGAGTCAACTGGTTGGCACAGACAAAAGTCAATTTCCAATATATTGAAGATTTAAAATGAAAGGACAAACTTTACAACTTATAAATTTATTTTTTTAAGTTTATTTATTTTGAGAGAGAGAAAGAGAGAGTGCACACGGTGCAGAGAGACAGGGAGAGAGAGAGAATTGTAAGCAGGCTCTGCAGTGTCAGCACGGAGCCTGACATGGGGCTCAAACTCACGAACCGTAAGATAATGACCTGAGCTGAAACCAAGAGTTGCATGCTTAACCGACTGAGCCACCCAGGTGCCCCAGCAACTTTTTAAAGAATGTATTAGAAAATATCATTCTGACCTCAAGGAGAGGATTTTTTTAAACAAGAAACAAAAGGGCTAACCAAAAATAGAAGACTGATAAGGTCAACAATATTAAAATTAAGAACTTTTATTCAAAAAGACAACCTAAGGGTATGAAAACATAAGCCACGAACTGGGGAGACTTCTTGCAACATCCCTGATAAAAGATTAATATTCAGAATAGAAGAACACCTATAAATCAAGAAAGAAAGAAAGAAAGAAAGAAAGAAAGAAAGAAAGAAAGAAAGAAAGAAAGAAACAGAGGAAGAAAGAAACAGAGGAAGAAATAAGGAAAGAAAAGAAAAGGAGAAAGGAAGGAAGAAAGGGAGGGAGGAACAGAGTGGGACAGAGACAGAGAGACCAAAAGAAAATAAGCAAAAGTCACAAGTAAGTATTTCATAAACGAGAAATACAAATGGCAAATAATCCATGAAAAGGTGTCCAACCTCATTAGTAATTAGGAAAATGCAAATTTAGATCACAACATACCATACTACCTGCTTGATTATAAAGTTGGTGCAGATGTGGATAAGGGGCTATAATACACTGCTCGAATGTAAATTGTTAGAACTACTTTGGAAAATAATTCAGCACTATTTCCAGGAGTTGAACATTCATATACCCTATGACATAGGAAATCTACTAAGTAAGTACTCTAGAGAAATCCTTAAATATAAGTACCAAGTATATTCATAACAGCAAAAGCAAACAAAACACAGAAAAACAAACTAAATAATTGAAATGTTCATCGATAGGGAATAAGGCATAACTACATAGATCAACATGTATGAATCTTAGAAACATCTTGAGTGGAAAAAAGCAAGCACAGAAAGCTAAAAACAATATAATACTGGGGGGCTTTGCACTGACAGTGTGAAGCCTGCTTGGGATTCTCTGTCTCCCCCCCCACCCCCCACCCCCCACCCCTCTCTCACTTGCACACGCACGCTCTCTCTCAAAAATAAATAAACGTTTTAAAAAACCCAATATAATACAATTTTTACAAAAACTCAAACGCAGGTAAAGTAAAACAATATCTTTAGGACATTATCAAAAATGCAAATATTATTTTTGAAAGGGGTAAGGGAATGGTGACAAGAAAAAAATTCAAGTTAGGAGCCCATCTGGTGGAGGGACAGGTTGATGGGAGAGGGGCACAGGTAAATGTGGCAGTATGTTCTAGTTGTTACATTGGGAGTGGATGCACAAAGCTCACTTTATTATGCTTCTTAATCTACATTGGGTTCCTCAGTCTGGACACTGTTGATATTTGGGGCTGGATAAACCTTTGTTGTGATATTTAGTAGCATCCCAGGCCCTTCCCGCTAGATGCCTATAGCACCCGCCTCCCAGCTGTGACAATAAAAACTGTCTCCAGACATTGTCAAATGTCCCTGGGGAGTAAAATTGGCCCTGGTCAAGAATCACTGATGTATATATATGATACATTTTTTGAATGTTTTAAATGTTCCATAATAAAACAAAGTTTAGAAGTGATGAGTAGAAGTTTCAGTTTGTCTGTGAAGCACAACTAGGAAGTAATCATTAAGCGCTGAGAAAGCCAGAGCCTGCACAGGCCTTTGAAGTGACAGTGCAGAGCAGTGAGAGCTGACAGTTTCAGGAGGATTTTGACTAGCTGGTGATATTTCTAGAAATGGTACCAGGTATTGGGAAATCAATGACTCCAGAGACACTGGAGGAATATTTCTGCAACCTTTCTCAATTCTTTTGGAAATCCAAAAGCTTAGTTTAGCCTTTTTAGAATACTGTTTAATTAAAAAAAAATTTTTTTTACATTTATTTATTTTTGAGAGACAGAGAGAGACAGAGCACAAGTGAGGGAGGGGCAGAGAGAGAATGAGACAGAATCTGAAGCAGGCTCCAGGCTCTAAGCTGTCAGCACAGAGCCCGACATGGGGCTTGAACCCAAAAATCGTGAGATCATGACCTGAGCCGAAGTTGGACGCCTAACTGACTGAGCCACCCAGATGCCCCAATACTGTTTAATTTTTAAAAAATCTATTATTGATTTTTTTTTAAAACAAGGCTTTTTGTTTATAGAAGACCTCCTAAGGAACTGAAGGATGTCCATACATTTTGTTAACTTTGAGGGGATGGCTATGATTGCAAAGTCACCACACATTTAACTGTGGCCCCCAGATGACCGAGATATTAGCAAAAATAAGATCTGATAACATAACACTGCCGTTGTAGGATGATGAGTGATCCCACAGTCACTATTGCACTCCATTAATCTAAGAGCCTCCCCAGTGAGGTGGTTCTACTTGGAAATGCTTATCTGATTCTTATACTTATACTATAGCCCCATTTAACCCCTCATGGAAAGAGTTTATTACCTTCATTTTAAAAATGGAGAAACACAGGGGCACCTGGGTGGTTCAGTCAGTTAAGCGTCTGACTCTTAATTTCAGCTCAGGTCATGATCTCACGGTTAGTGGGTTCGAGCCCCATGTTGGGCTTTACACTGATAGCACTGAGCCTGCTTCAGATTCTCTCTCTCTCCCTCTCTCTCTGCCCCTCCCTGCTCACTCTCTCTCTCAAAAATAAATAAACATTAAAAATTGTTTTTGATGGAGAAACACACAGAGAAGATACATGAGTTTTCAAGATAACATAATCCAGAATAATTAATAGAACTGGCATGAAAATTGGGTCTGCTCAATCATGGTCTGTGTGCCTTTTTCTCTAAGCTCTGAACTGTACTTGGGCATGTGTGAGCATTAGTGTGCAGATGTGTGTATGTGTTTGTGTATCTGTGGTTGGGGAGCATGAGTGTGTGTTTCTCTGAGGACAAGAGGGAAAGACAAGAGGCTGAAGAGAAGAGCTAGGAGGAGAGTTATCCAATTCAGAATATGCCTTGGGCAAGATCTCTCTGAGTCTCAATTTCTTTAACTATAAAAATTCACAGAATAATTGCAAAAGTCAAATGAGATACATATTTGAAAGCACTTTATGTTTCTGTATATAAACATGATTGTCATTATTAACATTATTACTTAAAATGCAATTCAGATTATAAAGCAGTTCTAATGGGTAAAACAACTCACATTTTCTTCATTTTATTGACACTATTTCTTACCATATGTCCAGCTCAGAGGAATATTCAGTGGCTCCCAGCAAGGCATCAGGAGGGCGGTACCAGAGGGTCACAACTTCTGAAGAGTATGTCTGGCTGGGAATAGACTTTGCCCGAGCAAGACCTGGCCAAAGAGGAAAAGCACAGACCTCACTGTCCTAGGACTTCCTGGAGAGCCAGCAAGAGATGCATGCTACCAGGAGTTAATAACTGGTGGAGTAAGCAACATTAAAAAGAATAATACACAAAATCTGGGTGCTTTTAATAGTTTCTCAGTTATCTTGACCCTTGCGTACATCTTCATCAAGTGAATTTCTGAAATCTTGGCCTACTTGCAGCTAGATGTGGCCTTCCTGGCAGCTAAGTATAGGGAGGTAACTAAATTCTTGCCTATATGATATAAACAGAAGTGATGTGTGAACTTCCAGACCATGCCCTTTTGGAGGAATTAAACAAACCTTCTTCCCTTTTCTTCTTCCTCTGGGCTATAATGAGAATGAGGTGGCAGCCATCTTTAAATATGTAGTTGGGGCAATTCCTTAAGGATGGTGGGGCCACTTGACAGAAGGAACATGGGTCAAGACACCATGGAGCCACCATACAAGCTCTGACTACTTAGGTCAGACTGTTATGTGAGAGAAAGTTAAGCTTCTAGCATGTTTACACCTCTGTAATTTGGGGTCTCTGTAACAGCAACAGAACTCAATTCACAACTAATAAGGTTCCCCTCCATTTTTGCAGTCCAGGAATCCCCAGTTTAGTACATACAAGGTGGGGACTGCTAATCCAAACTAATTAGTTTGGTAAGGCCTTGAACACATCACTCTCAAGTTCTCTGGAATATAAGAGTACTTTTGTTGGTCAGCTACTTATCTCACAGAATCACATGATGTGCAGCTGGGAAAAAAACCTCAGTAGATGAGTTCTCAGTTGTGGGAATTCATAAATGAGTATCTGCCAAATGCTTATATGCTCAGATGAAAACTAATATGTCAGAATAAAGTACTGTAGCTATAGTGCAACCATCTGATATCTGCCAAACAGAGAAGAGTGGTTCCTCAGCTCTAGTTTTTTTAACAAATATTTATTAAGCACCTACTGTGGTGTCAGGCCTTAGGGATATGATGATAAGCAAAATGGACTCAGGTTGTCTTCATAATGCTTACAGTCTAGCAGAGTAGACAAAATCATTACACAAATATATGTGTATATATTGTTATAAACTGTGATAAGTACTAAAATGGAAAGATACAGTGATACAGTGATACCCCAGGGAAATCTGTTGTCACTTTGATAGGAATAAAAACCTCAGGTACTCATGCAACACAGCTCTATAGATAGGTGACCAGAACAAGTGCTCTGAAGCCTCTACTGTGACAGGAGTCCATCCTATAATCTGGGGTTTACCTCTTTACCTGTCATCATGGGATAACCTTGATCTATTCTGAATTTTTATATCCATTCAGATGTAGGAAAACCTACTAGGTACAGTTCTCTCTACAAATGTCTCTCTATAAAAAATGGCAATGGGGCAGTAGAGGTACCCAAGTTTTAGGATCTGATTAGACTGGGACTTGATGGACTCCTAAGAAGCTACCAAACTTGCCCTGTTTCTTGCCTCACACTTCCTATATGGTAGTTTGACATCCTCACAAAGCACCACGTTCCATGGGCCTCCGATTTTCAAAGGCCAGGCCTAGTCAATGCTTTAAACACATGCACACAAAAGCATCATTGTTCATAGCCCAGAAAGACACTTGAGGGGAGACTTACCAAAATCAGCCAGTTTGAGCTCTCCCAGGTGACTGATGAGTAAGTTCTGAGGTTTCAGGTCCCTGTGAAGAACGTGTTGGTGGTGGATGTATGCCAGGCCCCGCAAAAGTTGAAACATGAAAAGCTGGAAGGAATGAACACCTTATCTAAGGAGATTTGAGCCACTATGTGTTGATTTCTCCTCTAAATCAAAAACAGTCATCTGAAAGAATATAGTAAAAGTGTTTCTTGAGAGGAAAAAAAAATTTACATTCAGAGAGGGGAAAAAAAAGACAAGGAAAGTCAAATAAGTAGACCATGTCCTAAACAAAGGGATTCTGCCTTTTCCTGACATCTCATTTCTTTGATACTGGAGGAATTACCCTTCCTTAAAAATCTAAAGGGAAACTTTGAAGTTTCCTTCGGAACTAGTTATTGATTTAGATGTGAAAGATTTAATTTTTTTTCCCACCGATGAACTTGGCATATAAGATCAAAGTTGACCTGGAAATGATATTCTAAGGTTTACAACTGCTTAAGTTTTCCAGGCTCTCTGATATGAAGCCCTTTTAAAAACATAACACAAGGAGACCAGACTAGGAAATATATCTTTAGATGGAATTAGGAAATAAAGGAACCATTACCTTTTAAACCTATTTTTAAGTCTGAAGTTCAAAGCTGAAAACAAGCTATATTGCAGCCATTTGACTAAAAGGAAGAAAGACCAAAAACAGGGAAAAAACAAAAACAAAAAAACAATAGACCAAAAAAGAAAAGAAAAGAAAGAGATTAAGGAATAAATAGTTGAAGAAATAAGAGGGAAAAATACATTCTGTGCCCAAATTTTTAAAATGTTGCATGTGGTTATAAGGCATAGAAACCAAAGACATTATTAGGTTCCCACCAATGTAGATGCTTAAGGAAAAACAGAATGCTTAGGATTCCAATGTCTTTTGCTCTTTTCCAGTGCCACTGGCAATTGAGAATTGAAACACCAACATTAGTGTTTACAAAGACCTATGCCAACCGAGGACATGTTCTGGCAGTTTAGAAGAGAAAAGCCCAGCCCCAGCATTCCTGGAGACGGAGGCACAATAGCAGATGCAGAGCTGTGCAGGTAAATCCATCACACTTTTTGCATCACATCCTGGAAACTGGGAACTTCGGAGATGCTGGCACGTTTACTGGCCTAGCAATGACTAGGAGACATTGGAGGCAAGCAGAGGGGCAGCTCGATCTGACCAAAGAGGCCTGGGGAGTTTGCCCACCATGGCACAGCTGTGTCTGTGTAGTTTCATGCAGGTCCTACATCAGGCTCAGGAGCCATTTAAGAATGTTAAAAATTTCCTGACACTCCTATGTTCACTGGTTCTATGAGTTTTCCTAGTGCTTTTCAATGTGAAAATACTGAGGAAAGTGGGAGCAACAGACAATTGAGGGAGAGAGACAGAAGGGAGGAAGGGGAAAACAACATTTATTGTATGCCTAGCACCTTTCATAGTCCTCAAAGTAATCTGTGAGGGAGATAACGCTTGTCCTTGATTTACAGATAAGAAAAATAGGGCTCAAAGATACTTTAAAAACATGTCTAGAAACTGTCAGGGCCAAAACTCAAACTCAGACCAGCCTAACTCCACTACACCATTCTGAGAAACTGGCGAAAAGAAAATTAAAACTTGACAGGGAAAGGAAGAGGGAGCTGGCTGAGTCAGAGACAGAATTTCTTAGTGGGCCAGCCTGAAACGCCTTTCATGTTGGAGTACAGACTGCTCTCACTAATTAGTCACACCCGCCCTCACCTTCTTGCTCTTCAATCCCTTTCCTCCCGGGCTCCACATGAATGTCCACAAGCATTTGTAAATGGTAAAGCGCTGCAGTATTTATGTATGGTATTTTATTTTATTTTTATTTTTTTAACATTTTATTTATTTTTGAGAGAGAGAGAGTGTGTGTGTGTGTGAGCCGAGAAGGGGCAGAGAGAGAGGGAGACACAGAATCCGAAGCAGGCTCCAGGCTCCAAGCTGCCAGCACAGAGCCTGACATGGGGCTCCAACTCACGAACTGTGAGATCATGACCTGAGCCGAAGTCAGGCGCCCAACTGACTGAGCCACTCAGGCGCCCCACACATATGGTATTTTAGAGCCACACTTCTCAAAACTGCAGTCTGCCCTGACTAACCTCACCACTCACTCACTCTTGAATCCTTTGCAACCTGGATTCTTCCTTCACACCACCAAAGCACCATTAATAGAACTCAATCCCATGGTGTTTTCTCAGTCAACACCAAGCCAGATCTCAGGTGATTCTTTCCAGAGAGACTTCCCATACCCCAGGGGTTCGTCCTGTTTCCAACACAGTGAGGCTCTTGGGGACAAGATAATTTCATTGGGCTAGTGCCACCTGGGCCAGAGTGAGCATTTTCACTGCTGCCCTGGCTATGGAGAACTCATCCCTACTCCCACTTGTTTTGATGGGAAAACTTTTTCCTTTGTGCTTCCACATACCCCTAATAAACCCCTCTATTTATTAGTGTATCCCTCACAAATCCACAAAATAGTCAAGTATGGTTTTCAATTGTATTCCTGGTATTAGTGACACTCTCAACCATGCCTTCCCTGAAATTGTCTTTTCCTTTGATTTCCATGAGAGTGTATTTTTCTGGATCCTCTACATTCCTAAAAGCTTCTTTCTTTTGTCTCTTGCTGTCCTGTTCCTCTCTCAACCCCTAAAGGCAAAAGTTCTATAATCAGTTCTTTTATCTTTGTGTATTTGCTCTTTGGGCTATCTACTCTCTTGTCTTTAACTACAAACTACATGTTCCAATTGCCCTCAAGTCTACACATCTCCAGCGTCTATCTTCCTCTTGGGCACCAATCTCCTCTCCAATTGTTTTGCTGCTCATTTTCCTTTGGGTTTCCACCTCAACTAGAAGCTCACTATGTCTAAAACAGGAATTCTCCTCCTCCTCCTCTTCAATCAACTTCTTCTATTTCTGTAATAGAGCTATAATTCTTCTGGTCAATCAAGGAGATTATGTTAGAAACCCAGAGGCTAAGGCCTTTACCCTAGATTTCCTGAATCAGATGCCCAGGTCATTCATCTGCTCATTGAAGTTTGAGAAGCACTGGGCCAGCCCACATCAATGAACTCCTAATGAAATCCCCTACTCTTTAATCCATCCCACAGACCACAGTTACATAAATTTCCTTCTGATCATGTTATTCTCTCTCAATGCAAACCCCTTGAATGGCTCTACTGTCTAAGAAATATAGTCCACATCTTAGAAAATAAGGTTCTCAACCACCTACCGAATCTATTTTTCCAGACTTACATATCCTCATTTTACTAATATATTCTCTATTTAGGGCCAATAGGACCAGAGATGCAGTACTCTGGAAAAGAATCTTAACCAAGAATCATTTTTAGCAATGGCAAAAACTGGTTCTATAACTTCAGGCAAAATATTTGTCTTATCAAACCTTGGATTCCAATTCTGCAAATTAAGAAAGTTAGAGCAGCCCAGAGTTTTTAAGGCTTTTTTTTCCTGCTGCAACTTACCATAAGAAATACATGTGTATCCAGTACTTGCATTCATACATAGATATAAGCGCTGTTTCAAGTGGCACAAAAGTTGCACAAAATAATACTTATTCTTACTAGGTGTAACATACCCTAATATTTTCTATTCTTTTCTCATCTATTCTATTTCATTTTTTAAAATGCTGGTTACTGATTGCCAAATTGATTTCATAACCCGCTAATGGGTCAAAACACAAAGACTGAAAAGTAATGCAGTTCATTTAACCCTAACAGTCCATGACTCTGGGATCCTCTTTCCTGAACACATCCTCTACTTCTCT
This sequence comes from Leopardus geoffroyi, assembly GCF_018350155.1. Lineage (NCBI taxonomy): Eukaryota > Metazoa > Chordata > Mammalia > Carnivora > Felidae > Leopardus > Leopardus geoffroyi. Next base: position 188,151,078 of record NC_059328.1, on the reverse strand, counting down.
GTTCTGTATCTTTGCTGAAAACATTCCTTCCTTCTGTGACATCTTCCCCTATTACAGACTCTTGAAATGCAATGTATCTTTTAATGTCTGCCTTAATAAAAGCTCTTAAAATGAGAAGATATCTTTTATTTTTTTTTGTACATCTACATGAGGCCTTATTTCTCACTCGGTATTATTCACAAATGTCCTGTAATAGTATTGGTGCATATTTCTTATCTCTTGTTTTTGGTTGTAAGGCCCCTGAGGGCAGGACTCATGTCTTCTTCATGGCTTTTTATCCTTCTAACCATTTAGCACAGTGCCTGGTATGAGAGTCACTCAAGCCTGAAAATATTCTATCTTTCTCACAGTTATTCTTTCTCTAAGCCTTCCTCTATCTAATCAACATCTCTAGTTCCTTGGCTCTTCTATTCTGTCCCTAGCTATCAGCAACCTGCCTATCTTCACTTCCTTCCCTCAGATTAGGCTCCTTTTAGAAGTCTCTGACCATCACTGTAACCTCTCTCTTGACAGTCTCCTCAACTCTCTTGCCCAACTGTCTTTTTCTTTCATATGTCTGGCAAAACCCCAACTCTGAATCACTCTAACAGTCTACTTTTTATATTCCTCTATTTGAATTGCTAAGCGCTGCCATTAAAAAGGAAATCCCATGATCATGAAGATAATTTAATGGTTTTCATTCTCACTGGAGTCCTCAACACACTACTAGACATTCCTTCTTTTTGCCTAATTAGGTCTCTATCCCATTCTCCACCAGCTATCTTAAAATGTTTTCACTCTCCTCAACCCCTTGTCCTCAAATCTTCTTTTCCCCTTTGCTTGTAGGACTGGATGGGTCCCCTTACTATGAATTCTCATAGTGTTTCTAGTTAACATGGCCATCGCCCTTATCACTTTGCTTCTTATTGCCTATTTAAGTCCATATATCTTACCGGGCTTTAAGCTTATTGAAAGTAAGAAACACAACTTATTCATTATTGAAACCTCAAAACTTAATATAATATGAAGTACTCAATCATTCTTGAATGAATGAAGGAAAGAAGGAATATAAATATTAGTTAAATGAATGAATATGAATACATCATATACAAATTTCATATATGTTATATCAAGGACCAATTAATTAATTAATGCCAATAAAAACCTTAGGGCATGAAAAGTATGAAATAAAAATGGTTTCTAAAGTTCATAACAGACATAGAATTACAGCTAGTTGAGAGTTTATTATTATTTCTATTCCAATGACTAGAAAATGGAATTTGGTCCCATTTATAATAGGATCTGATATAAGAGGCAAACAGATAACTAAATTAGACCTAACAAAGGTAGTTTGTTTGCTGATTCTATTGGGAAAATATAAGTACAACACTATCACAGACCACAGTAGTCTGCCACGAATAAGGTATTTATTTTATAATGTCTTAGCTTTACTTCTTTCCTTTTAATGCAATTCTTTTTCATTGGTGTGTATTTTTTTTAACGTTTATTTATTTTTGAGACAGAGAGAGACAAGGCATGAATGGGGGAGGGTCAGAGAGAGGGAGACACAGAATCTGAAACAGGCTCCAGGCTCTGAGCTGTCAGCACAGAGCCTGATGCGGGGCTCGAACTCACGGACCGCGAGATCATGACCTGAGCCGAAGTCGGCCGCTTAACCGACTGAGCCACCCAGGCGCCCCCCATTGGTGTATATTTTTAAAGACACATTTGCATGATGGCCATGACTAACAAGGTTAAGCTGCCTGGAAAATAGCTAGACATTGCTCTATATCTTGAGGGGCAACTCTTGAAAAAAACTTTTCTCTAGAATATCAATGATAGGCATCTTCTTACTTAGTATCATGAGACTTTGCTTTGTGATGACAGTCTGTTTCAAAATTCTTCTCCTGAATCCTGACTCTCAAAGTACTCACCCTGACATTGTGAGGATGAAGCCCTCCTGGGTGCTGAGACATGTACTGGGCCAGGTCTGTGTGCTACACAAAATGGTGGAGAGAGTAACATTAGTGGAGCTTGAACAGTGTCCTAAAGTAGACCATAGATTGGCTGTCAGAGGTATTATAAAGTTCAGAATTTTTGAGACTAAAGTACAAAAGATACATAACCAGGTTTCCTGAGACCTCACTATTAAGGTCAAACACAGGGTGTCTTTCTAAATGGCTTCTTACAAGGAAGCTTGTTTCTCATCACAAAAAGATGCTCATTTTAAATGACTGCCACTGAAGGCAGTGGAGCGGGCATGTCTCACTCTCCTTGGAGGCAAGTCAAGTATACATGCCCTATGATTTATTTCTGCTAATATCTGAGTGTTTTTCCTTTCACAAATATGAAAATGAGTTATTTTTAGTAAACTTGTATACAATTTTTAAAGACCTTGTGATTCATGTCTTTATTGTCAATGAAAAAATGTTGGATTCTGCTCAGATGGTAATTAAAAATAGATAAAAAATAAGTACAAAAGTTTTATTGAGGAGGCAAGCTCAAAGTGCTTATTTATTATTGTTGGTAACGGGGGGAAAAGACAACAAATACAGTGGATAAAGAAGCAGGACTAAAGAAGGAGTGTAAGAACAATAAGCTCTGGCAATCATAATAATGAAAATTTCCATGACACTTTCCACATTGTAATGAAAGTTTTATCATGCCATAAAATATTAACAGATTCATTGTACAAGCACCAGGCTTTTCCCTCATGCTTTATAAAATGCTGGGGCAACTCACCATGTATTCAAAAACAAATGTCAGTGTCTCTTTGGTATGGATTATGTCGTGCAGGAGCACAATATTGGCATGTTTCAAACCCTTCAGGAGAGAAGCTAGAAAAAATTAAACAAAATATTAATTCAATCATTGATAATGAAAGTACTGCTTTAAAGATATCAAGCAGTATTTATTTTTTAAACATTTCAAATCAATCATTCTGATTTTTTTATTGCTGGGAAAAAATTCTCATGAAATAATATTAAAAATTACAAAGGACCTTCATCATTTGTCAAATGGCAAGCCACTGCATTTACATAACTTATTTTTCTTACAGGCTAGAGCAGTTGCAAAAAACTATGTTTCCATTTATCTAATCAATTTCATCAAAGCACTCAGAGCACTTTGCAAATGCTTCCCTCTGGGAATCTTATCTCTGCTTCAGAGTTACAGGAGAGGAGGCCTGGAGAGATAAAGGCCATTGGAGGAGCAGGAAATGGAGTATTCTGCCTTCTAGAGTAGGACTTTGCAACATGTGACCATTCTCCAAAATTCAAAGTGTCACAGAGGGTCAGCAGGGCCCGGTGGATGTGATTAGTGGAAGGCAGGGATAAGGGTATGGGATGAACATAATAGAGTGGAGAGGATTTCTTAAAGGCAGAATTGCCAACCTCTGTGGAAAGGAGAAAATGCAAACTTGAAAAGAGGACAGAGCCAATCTTGGGGAGCCCAGGGGAGTGGGAGTGGTGAAGTTTGAGGACTGTCTCTTGCATCTTTAATAACAAATTATTATTAGGTCACTAAAGGCAATCACTTTTTTTTTTTTTTTAATTTTTATTTATTTTTGAGACAGAGAGAGACAAAGCATGAACGGGGGAGGGTCAGAGAGAGGGAGACACAGAATCTGAAACAGGCTCCAGGCTCTGAGCTGTCAGCACAGAGCCCGACGCGGGGCACGGACCGCGAGATCATGACCTGAGCCGAAGTCGGCTGCTTAACCGACTGAGCCACCCAGGCGCCCCACTAAAGGCAATCTTAAAAGGGAGAAGTCAGCACAAAAGGCCAGTGAGTGGCTGGGAAGGAGTCTGAAAAGCTCTCTTTGGGAGCTTCAGGGATATGAACCCCCCGAGCTTCACAAGGGTGGAGACCAGAAAAGGCATGATAGGGAGATGATGAGTCTCAGTTCAGGACATCCCTGCATGAATAAATAGTGTCCTTAAGACTTACAGGAAAGGAAAAGTGAAGTATAAAAATTCAAATCAATGTTCTGCAGGGTATGCTTGTATGTCATGAATCTCCTTCACCAACTCTTCCCCAGAATTCCATAAGATTAAAACCAAACCCAAACACTACCTTCAAATTTTGGAACAAATTACTCCTCTCAGGAATCTTTCCTGTTGTAATGATCCTCTGCTATTTTGCCCTTCTGATAGCCATTTTCCTTTCTAGTGGGAATACCTCCACTTTCCTCTGGGGAAAAATCCCTCTGCCCACTCAGTCCATGCTTTTCCGGTGGGGCTGACCCCATGGCTACCCACGACTGGGCGTGTCCCCCAGGCCTGACCAATCAGAGGACAGTACCCTCTAGCCACAGTGATTGCTTCAGAGACAGGCACAAAACCCTACTTTGCTGGTGCCATCCAGAAAGAAGTGCTTTCTTTTCCACTGTGAGAAGAAGGCTGAGCTTGTAGGATTTCACCAGGAGCTGCTCTGGCCAGATTACCAACACCTGGTGAGAGCATGTCTGGGAATAAAACTAAGGCAGAGAAAAACAGTGTTGGGGATGGAGAGGCATGGATTCCTGGTGACGTCATCTACGCCCTGCTAGCGCATGGTTATCAGAACTATTAGCTGGTGACTTTCCTTCTTAACATCAGTTTGAGCTGGGAACCTTTAATCACCAAAGGAGCCCTATTATACCTGCTAATCTTACTTTGCTCTAATGACTAATACTCTAACTTTACTTTTTGCCCCCCCCCCCCCCCCCCGAGTCTTTATGAGCTAAATTTATTATTTCATTTTTACAAACACATTGCTTTGTAAATGTAGTAAACAGTTTCACAGGCATTTGTTTGATGTCCCTACCCCCACCCAGCCTGAAGGCTACATGGGAATGGAGGGAGTGACTTTTCCTCTCTTTTGGATGCAGCTGCACCACCTAGTACAACACTCAGCCAAGAGTAAGCACTTAATTTGTCAGATATATTTATTGAATGTCTTAACAGGGAACTGACTGTGGAGCCAGAGGCCTTAATGTGAATCCTGGCCTCATCACTTTCTATCTGAGTGAGCTCAGGAGAGTATCACACTCTTTATGAAAAAAAGATAATGCCTTTTCTGACTTGACTTCACAGGGTTGACATGAGGATGGAATCAGATGTTATGTGTGGAACCCTTGGAAAATATAAACCATCACATGGTTGCAAATTAGAATTGATATCCCAGCCATCAGTTTCTTCTGCCCTCCCTTTTACCTTGAATTCCACTAAACTCCCACTCCAAGATTAGTATCTTTAACTTTTGTTTATGTTATATTTCTGCTAGAGTTTTCAGCACCCTCCATATTTATAACAGTGACTTCTTACCATCAATTGAGAATGCTGTATTTTGTGTAATTTTTATTTATGAATTATGTTAATTTTCTCTTCCTGCACACACATATATACACACACATGCATTACAAAGCATGCACCAAAACTAGATTTTAAGGGAAATGGGTAAAGCTGAAATTGTTAAGATATTTTAATTTTATTTTTAATACAATTTTATTCTTACTTAAATTTGATCTTGCTAAAACTTGTGATGCTTATTTTTAAAATCATGGTGGTGATGGGGTGCCTGGGTGGCTCAGTCAGTTAAGCGTCTGACTTCGGCTCAGGTCATGATCTCACAGCTTGTGGGGGGACGAGTCTCAAGTGAGGCTCTGTGCTGACAGCTCAGAGCCTGGAACCCGCTTCGGATTCTGTCTCCCTCTCTCTCTCTGCCCTTCCCCCACTCACACTCTGTCTCTTTCTCTCTCTCTCTCTCTCTCTCTCTCTCAAAAAGTAAATAAACATTAAAAAAATTTTTTTAAATAAAAAAATAAAATCATGGTGGTGTGTTTTCTTAATCATGATGGCTTCATACTATCAAGGAACAGTATCTACTTAGGATGAGGCTCACTGCTAACAATAGTGTGGTTATAAAATCTTTATTTTATATAGTTTTCTTGATAATTTCTGCTTTTTAAGAGTAGGAAAAGTGTCAATTTGACCACTTCTCTGTTGTTCACTTATATTTATATTATTAGTCTTATCTTCAATTCATAATTTCTTTGCAGAAATACTTTTAAACTCCTCTCAACTCTTTTTCTCATACCCTGATCCAATTCAGCAAATCTGTTGGCTATACCTTCATAACATGTCCAGAATCCCTCTCTTCTTGCCATCGCCTCTGCTATCATCCCAGGCCAAGTTATCATCATATCTTGGCTGAATTAGTGCAAACACCTTCTAGCTAGTCTCTCGCTGCATCCTCTCTCCCTTCCTGTAGTCTGTCATGCACAGAACAGCCAGCTACTGTGATCCTTCTTAGATTGAAGTCAAGGCATGTCTCTGCTCCAGTGGTCTCTCATCTCACTCAGAATAACATACAAAAGACTTACAATGACCTGTCCAGCCATTACCTCCTTGCCCTCATATTCCTATTCTTGCTCACTTGGCTCTAACACATTCGCCTCCTAACTGTTCCTTGGACACTTCCAAACACATTTCCTCCCTGGGTCTTACAATTTTCCTTGTCTCTGCCTATAATCCTCTTATCCCATTGTCTGTGCATTTCTTCCCTTGCTTCCTTCAGGTCTCCACTCAAACCATACACACGAAGTCTAGGCTTCCATGACCCTTCTCAATGAAATAGCAGCCTCCCCACCCCAGACCTACCCTAGTGATCCTCTGTCCCTTTGCCCTGCTTTTTTCTTCTCCACAGCACCTACTGCTTATTACACCAAACATACTACTATTTTCTTTCTTTCTTTCTTTCTTTCTTTCTTTCTTTCTTTCTTTCTTTCTGTGGGGGAGAGGGGCAGAGAGAGAGAGAGAGAGAGAGAGAGAGAGAGAAGCCCAAGCAGGCTCCATGCTTAGCAAGAAGCCCAACTCGGGGCTCCATCCCATGATCCTGGTATCATGACCTTAGCTAAAAGCAAGAGTTGGATGCTCAGTTGACTGAGTCACCCAGGTGCCCCTCTATTTTTATTTTCTATTCACCCTTAAGAATGTATTTTTATTTTCTATTCACCCTGTAAGAATGTCCCCATTGAAAGTAGGGACTTCTGTCTTTTATGCTTATTGCTATATCTCTAGTGTCTAGAACAATCTTTGGTCTATTATAAACATCAAATAAATATTTACTATTGAATTAGTGTCACTAATTACCTAATGTCATTTCTATATCTATAATTGGTTGGCATAGGGTGTTTCTGTGAAATGCTTTCATTCCTTGTTTCTCTTCATTGTCTTCCTCATTAGATTATAAATGTTTGAGTGTTATTGCCATGTCTACTACAGCTTTTTTAACACCCCCGAACTACTGAAATACTTCTTTGGAAACTGTGGCTTTTGGTGAGTAATAATAGGCAATTTACGTGACACAGTAGATGATGTTTAAAGAATTTATCTCATGGTATTGTTTGGCCCATCTACCAAAGGGATCTAAAATGCTTACAGCTTCAGATGTGTGGGTCTCAAACCCAAGAAGAAAAGGTCTTTCTTCTAACTCCAAGCCTGCCTCATAAACTTCAGAGCAGGATATGGTGTGTTGTGCAGACTCACAAGCTGAGGGATACAAAAGCCACCTGAGAAGGGGAAAGATCCTTAAATCAGAGCATCCTGGTTCCTGTTAAAATTATTGTTTTTATAATTCACACATTCTAAGTATACCTATCTCTGTGTTTCTTCAAAGAAAAGACACACAGATAAATTGGGGAGGCTTTAAAGCTCCAGAAAAGTGGAATCACAATGGAATTTCTTTGAGTCCTTTCAAAATACTTCCATGGTGATGATGATGATGATGATGATGATACCTCATTGAGCATTTACTACATGCCAGGCATTGTTGTAAGAATTCTGCATATATTAACTTGGTATGAGAACACTCAGAAAGCCAAAGAGAAAACCTGAAGAAAACAACAGAATCCCAAAGATCAGGAACAAATGAGCCATAACTGAACATTATTCAGCTCATTTACAAAATGCAAAGTATTTCTTTCTTTATTTTAAATGTCCAAAAGTAGATGACCAACTGGTTGAACATTAAATGGCATTTAATTTGATTCTCATATATGTAAGATATTTAATAATTTAAAAAAATGTTTTCATCTTGCAATGATATGAAAATATTTATTTTCTTGGTTTTGTTAATTTTATTGGGGGTTGTGGCTTAGTGAAGGTGTAGCAAAATTGATGCTTTCCAAGTGCAATGGGTCATGATGTTTTGATTTTACTCTGCTGTGTTCTGTTTTAGTTTGTGTAAAAGACAACGATGACAAGGAAAAACAAGGCTGGCCCTCAAAGTCCTAGGGCACATATATATGTAGTGAATAGCTGGCTGTGAGCTTTTGAAGGCATGGATTGTCCCTGTGCCTGTTTTTCTATCTCCTGTACCTAGCATAGGCCTGGCATGTGGCGCTCAATACGTGCTTGCAAATTAATGAAGACCAAACTGTTGTAATTGAGTTTATGTAGGAGTCAATAATGGAGTCAATTTCCATCCTCAGCCTCCACTGAGTATTGAATTAAAAAGAGTTTGTGGTTCCTGATGTTAAATTTTTTCTGGCCTGGGTGTCACAAATCCAGTCAATGAGTTGAGTTATTCAAGAAAAGAAATCTAGATAAATTTAAATAAATGTTAAGACAAATGTTAGATAAATACTTATCTAATTTCTTTGGAATTGTAATCCAATCACATATCATCATCCTGACAATGTTTTATAAAAATATAACTATACACATGTAAATGTGCTATGTCTGTGCCATGATTTGATTGCATTCAATGGAGGACTTCTTGTCAACCAGGCCTCCCACAATCTATGTGTAGTAACAGGCAACTGAGGAGTTCTTACTGGTATCCTCTACCACATTGCATGACCTTGGGGAGGTTCCTTAGTCTATTTTTGGTTCAGTTTTCTTATATATGGACTGGGAATAATTACTTTATGTTTTCTTCAAAAAAATTTTTTTAAGTGTTTGTTTATTTTTAAGGAAGAGAGACACAGAGCATGGGTGGGGGAGGGGCAGAGAGAGGGCAACACAGAATCCCAAGCAGGCTCCAAGCTCTGAGCTGTCAGCACAGAGCCCGATGTGTGAGCTCGAACCCACGAACTGTGAGATCATGACCTGAGCCGAAGTTGGATGCTCAACTAACTGAGCCACCCAGGTGCCCCTGTAATGTTTTCTGTTACAGAATGATATTGAAAGATTCTCAGCTAAAACTGTTTCTAACTTAAACACTGCAATTGCTGATGCTGTAGAGTACATGATAGAATCAGAATTGACAAATTTATAATATTATTTTCTTTAAAATATTTCTTCTGCATTTTGCTTAAGGTTTATACAAAATGTATCATAAAAACAGATTTCTACTTTTATTTTTACTTTTGCTAAAGGAGAAGTGCTTGAGTTACAGATTTCTAAATTTATCATAATAAAGTAGCATTAGAATAGAATAGATTCTAATATCTAACAATTCTGATTACTAGTTCTGAGGCTCGGACAAGTTACTTCAGACTCCTTCATCTGAACAACAAAAATAACATGCTTTACCTACTAGAGTTGATGTAAGTGTTGTTTAAAAAAAAAGGTAATGGGGGAAAGGAGGAGAAAAGATTATGTCATATATCTAGTCTTCAAAAAAGATTAGTTATATGACTGCTTCCTAAACAAATGCTGCTAAGAGAGTGAAAGTCCTGGGTTTGAACCGAAAGTTTCCATTTTTTATTTTCCACTTAAAATAATGCACATTATTAAGACATTGATACACAGTTTCATAAAATTAGGGAATGTGTTCTTATATAAAAGCTTAAAATATTCACCTATTCAAATGAAAGTATCTTCTCCTAGTTGTAAAAATAAACATTTAAAATATAATTCCAGAGCCAATTATGGAAGATTTTTTCAAGTTGTTATAAAGGCAGCTAATCTTTTTAATTAGCAAAGGAATGAGGGTAGGGAACATGTCTATTTTGTGCACTACTATGTGTCTAGAAGCCAATAGAGTGCCTGGCCATAGTAGGTGGTCAATAAATATTTGTAGAATATTCATAGAGAGTGTACAGATTTTTGAATCAGAGAGATTTGGTTTGAAGCATGGCTATATGTTAGAATAATAGTAATATCTATCTCCAGAGATTGTTAAAAAGATTGGAAGAGGTAACATATGAAAAGTATCTGGCATGTGAATTAAGATATGTTTTCCTTCGTGTTGTTCATACTTTTGCTGATTTCATAATATTACATGTTAAGATCAAATAGTATTCCAAATGGCCAGACTAATGAACCACCACATGTATTCTACTTATATATAAAGAAACCATGCATGTAGTAAAATTCTATTCAGTAAATCTTTGGCTGATATCCCATCAGAGAAGCCAAACTGTTCAGGAAAAGTAATTCCTGCTTCAAGGCTTTAAAAAAAAAATCTGCATTACTTGTTCAGTTTTTCTGCATGTGGCTTTCGGTTGCCTTTTTAGCTAGTGACCCAGGGTTTTAACTAATGAACTCCAGCTGTTCTTATTTTGCCTTCCATCCCTTCTCATTTAACCTCCTGTCTCCCTGGTTTCACATCCTTAAAGTTCTTGCAGGAAAAATGGGACAGTGCCAAAGTTTTCAAATGAGGCCTCATCCCTTCTTGAGGGGAGAGGGCTTCTTTAACAAGGGCTTCTAGCTTTCTCAATGATGGAAAAAGAAACATTCATTGTTGGAAAATGGATGCCTAACAACCTCCAATATGTCAAAAATCCTCTTGTGGTTTTTAATATTATACAAGCAAAGCGTTCAGTAAGGTAAGTCCATAAAACAAACCAAGAAAGTCCACAGCTGAATACTAAATGTAATTGCAAACACCTGTGAAGGAGAGGCAATTTCTTAGTAAATATGCAATAAAAGAAACATCTACCATACAGAACAATACAGATCCAGCTTTTCTGAACCATGCTGAGAACCATCTGTTAGCAAAACTGGCAAAATTTTTCATTGTTAAGTCAAATGTCAACCTGAAAAACTTGACTGTGGGCAAAATTTGAGCAAGGCAGTCCTGAAGTAATAGGCAAGCTCAAACGCACAAAGACAACACCACGAAAATGCGGTGAAGCTGGGCCAGAGGCTCTCCCATTATATTGGTGACCTGGGGATTTCTATTATGTTCAGAAATACTATTCAACCTATCCACACACTCCTTCTAAATCTGATCATACTTTCATGGGGACCACTAATAAGTACATTAGTAAATGCAGCTTCCATTATATTAAACACTTAAAACCACACTTTCCTCCAGAATGCACCTGATCCTACCAGGATGAATTCCCGGCTAACCTGACGGCCATTTGGCCCCTATACTCAAATTCAAAACGACATATTTCCCACGGGCTCTAAAAGACTTTTGAAAATGGCATCAAATTCAGTTATAAACTCATTTTGTAAATTGCTTTTTCCATGCCTGTTTGCATAACCCATCCTTCCAAGCTCAGTTCAAAATCTACTGACTCCATTAGCCACACTGAGACTAACTGGTTCTCATATTAGTTTATGTCTCTTTTTAACATCCATTATAACACTTGTAACCTGAATCATCTGCTCTGTTAAGACTGAAAATGACAGAGAGCAAAAATCAGGGCTTTTTCTTCTCATCCTTCATAATGCCCAGCAATATGCTGGGCATATAAGTGTGTGTTCCATAAAGAAGGGAAAATAGTTAACAGGGGAGAAAGTAAAAGAGAAGAGACATTTCTTTTCTTCTTCTTCTTCTTCTTCTTCTTCTTCTTCTTCTTCTTCATCGTCGTCTTTTTTTTTTTTTTTTTTTTTCTGAAATTGATAGCAATCCTATCATCATTAGATTTCAAATGGCTCATGTAGGGGCGCCTGGGTAGATCGATCAGTTAAGAGTCCAACCTGAGCTCATTTCATGATCTCGTGCTTTATGGCTTTGAGCCCCACGTCAGGATCAGTGCTGACAGCTCAGAGCCTGAAGCCTGCTTCGGAGTCTGTGTCTCCCTCTCTCTCTGCCCCTCCCCTGCTCATGCTCTGTCTCTCTCTGTCTCAAAAATAAATAAAAACATTAAAAAAAGAATAAATCATAAAATGATGGTATAAATATGCTCCAAAAACTATAATGAAGAATACGGTTGCAATTATTATTATTTTTTAATTTAAATTCAAGCTAGTTAACATACAGCGTAGTACTGGTTTTAGGAGTAGAATCCAGTGATTCATCACTTATATAAGTGCTCATCCCAACAAGTGCCCTCCTTAATGCCCATCACCCACTTAGCCCATCCCCCCCTAGTGCCCCTCCAACAATCCTCAGTTTTTTTTTCTGTATTTAAGAGTCTCTCATGGTTTGCCTCCCTCTCTTTTTAACTTATTTTTCCTTCCCTTCCCCTATGTTCATCTGTTGTGTTTCTTAAATTTCACATTTGAGTGAAATCATGATATTTATCTTTCTCTGACTGACTTACTTCACCTAGCATAATACACTCTAGCTCCAACCGTGTTGTTGCAAATGGCAAGATTGCATTCTTTTTGAATGTTGAGTAATATTCCATTGTGTGTAGATATATATCTATATTTATATCTATATCTACACACATTCCATTGTGTATGTATATATCTACACACATACCTACCACATCCTCTTTATCCACTCATCCGTTGATGGACATTTGGACTCTTTCCATAATTTGGTTATTGTGGATGGCACTGCTATAAACTTTGGGGTGCATGTGCCCCTTCAAATCAACATTTTTGTATCCTTTGGACAAGTACCTAGTAGTGTAATTGCTGGGTCATAGGATAGTTCTATTTTTAATTTTTTGAGGAACTTCCATACTATTCTCCAGTTGTGATTATAATATTACTTCTAGAAATATCAAAAGCTAGATGCTGAATGGATAGATTCAATGGATTTTTTTTTTTCTTACCAAATCAAGGACCTGTAAGATAGATCTCTTGGATCTTACCTTCCCGAATAGCTGTAAATGGGACTCCTTCCTCTTCATTCATGCTAATGACTTTTAGAGCCACTAGTTGTCCATTTATCCTGGAAGAGTTGGGGGTGGGGAGAGGGATGGGGAGGACACACATTTATTGAGATGGTTCATAGCAGCAGTTTATACTAAGGATAGTTTAATGAAAGTAGCTTTTCCTTCCAAATATATTCCAGCATATGAATCCACAATTTTCTAAAAATAGGCAGTTTTAAAAGTCATATGTATGTATACCAAAATATTTTTTTTTTCCTCTTTACTCATTATAGAAACGTTGGAGAACACAGAAAGGCACTAAACCCATCCTCATAATACTTTGATGTATATTGTTCCTTTCATTTCCTTTTCTGCACTTATTTGGACCATCCTTATTTTTCATCTGAATTATTGTAGTGGCCACCTAACAGTTTCCCTACTTGTACATTTCTACCCCTACTGTCTCAATAGAGCAGCCCAGGGGATCCTTTTTAAGGGAATTTCAGAATAAATCACTTCTCTGCTCAAAACCTACCATTATTGTCACATTTCAATCTGTTAAAATTTTTTTCTTATGTATTTATTTATTTTGATAGAGAGAGAGAGAGAGAGAGCGCACGCACGCAAGCAGGGGAGGGGCAGAGGGAAGGAGAGACAGAATCCCAAGCAGGCTCTGCACCATCAGCACAGAGCCCAATGGGGGGAGGGGGGGGGTGCTGGAACCCACAAACTGTGAGATCATGACCTGAGCCAAGATCAAAAGTTGGATGCTTAACTGAGCCACCCAGGTGCCCTGGTCACATTTCAATCTGAATAAAAGCCAAATTCTTACAACTACCTTCTAGGTGCCACCTGACCTGCCCAGGCCCACCATTACCTCTTTCTCTAACCTCCTCTTGCTCTCCCCTTATTCAATGTTTTGTTCACGGATGTAAGTGAGGTGCCAGAGAACTGAGATTTTAATACATGTATAAATACGCGATTTTCAATACAGTGGGATTCATGTCATGTTATCAGTAACTTGCTTTTCTGCCATTTTTCTTTTATTCATTCTTTATAGTATAGGATGATATTTAATTAAATATTTAATGATGATATAATATTTTATCATATAAATACACTACAGTGTGTTTATGCTTGGCCGGTTCCAAATGCTTTTAAAATGTTTCTTTTGACTATTATAAAAATACAGTCATGATCATGTCTGTATCAGTCTTTTCACACAGCCCCCATTCTTTTCTTAGGGTTGAGTTGGAATTGCTAAGTCAGAGTATGCTGTGCACAAGTTTTTATTGTTTTGAATGCATGTTCCCAAATTATGCCACAGAGTGATTACACCACTCACTGGTCATGAGAATGGCCATCCCAGCACTTTCTTGCCAACACTGGGCAGAGTTTTTATTTTGTTTTGTTTTTTCATTTTTTAGAACAGATTTAGATTTACAGAAAAATTGAGAAGATAATACAGAGAGTTCTCACATACCCCACATCCAGTTTCTTCCACTGTGAATATATTAGTATGATACATTTGTTGTAATTAATGAACCAATATTGATACACTATTATTAACTAACGCTTATAGTTTATTAACTAACGCTTATGGTTACTGTGAGATCATGACCTGAGCCGAAATCAAGAGTCAGCTGCTTTATTGACTGAGCCACCCAGGTGCCTCATAATAGAACAAAATAGAAATAGCTGAAATGTCCAACATTAGAAGAACAATTTAAAAATGTGTGGTACATCAACGCAACGGAATATTTTGAATTCATGACAAAAACTCAAGTCCAGAGACATGTAGAAAGTGGAAAATATTCATGATAAAATAAATAGAATACAAAATAGCAAGCACACCATGTTTGTAACTTTAAATAAACCATGTGCAAGTAGAAGACAAATTGTGCATGTGCAATTGTTATGCTAGAGTGATGGATTATAGATCATTTTTCAAAGTTATTTATTTACTTTGAGAGAGACAGAGCAAGCAGGAAAGGGGCAGAGAGAGAAGTAGAATCCCAAGCTGACAGCATGGAGCCTGACACTGTGAGATCATGACCTGAGCCGAAATCAAGAGTCTGCTGCTTAATTGACTGAGCCACCCAGGTGCCTCATAGATGATTTTTAAGTTTATTTTATTTTAATTTTTCAGAGAGAGAGTGAGAGAGGAGATACAGTGTGAGCAGGGGAGAGGCACAGAGGGAGAGAAAGAGAACCTTAAGCAGGCTCCATGCTCAATGCAGAACCCCATGAGGGCTTAATCCCAGGACCCTTGGATCATGACCTGAGCTGGAATCAAGAGTGAGACGCTTAACCGGTTGAGCCACCCAGGCACCCTGATGATTTTTAAGTTTTAAAAATTTACTTGCTGTTACATATTGCCTTTTTTAAAAATAACATTTACAAGTTTATTATGGTTTTCCAACTTGATTTCAAAATGCATTCTTTTTATCTTTTTTAAAGTAGATATGGTAGATACGTAAAAATTTATGAAATCAATAAATTTATCTATCTTAGTCTTTTTGAACTTGAGACATAATCAACGTACAGAATTTGTAGGTTAAATCTGTACAATGTCTGATACATTTACATATTGCAGTATGATTATCAGGATTTCTTTAGTTGTTTTTTTTTTTTTTTTTTTTTTTTTTTTAGTTGATTTATTTATTTTGGGTGAGGGGAAGGGCAGAGAGAGGGGGAGAGAGAATCCCAAGCAGCCTCTGGGCTGTCAGTGCACAGCCTACACGGGGCTCGACCTCCCAAACCGTGTGACAATCACCTGAGCTGAAAGAGTTGGACGCTCAGTCGACTGAGCTACACTGGCACCCCCAGGATTTCCTTAGTTTTTACCTAATGTCCTTTCTCTGTTAGCATACCGCATTATATATAGTTGTCATGTCTCCTTAGGCTCCTCTTGGCTGTGATAGATTCCTAGACTTGTTGATGACCATGACAGTTTTGAGGAGTAATGGTGAAAAATTTTGTAGCATACCTCTCTATTGCAGCATTTCTGACTTTTTTTTTTTTTTTTTTTTTGATGATTAGTTGGGGGATATGGATTTTGAGAAGGTAAAGTGCCATTTTCATCCCATCATATTAAGGATACATACTATTGTCAGAATTTATGACTTTATATTGGCCTTAATCACCAGGCTGAGACAGTATCTGTCAGGTTTCTTCACTGTAGTTCTTTCCCCCTCAACTCCCTTTCCACAGTGTACTTTTGGAAGAATGTCACTATGAGTAGGTCACACTTAAGGAGTGGGGATTTATGCTTCAACTCCTTGAGGGTGGGTTATTTACATAAATTATTTGGAATTCTTCTGCACAGGAAAATTGTCTCTTCTCTCCCATTTATTAATTTATTGAGCCATTTATTTATATCAGTGTAGACTCATAGATATTTATTTTACACTTTGGGTTATAATCCAATATTAGTTTTTTGTTGCTCAAATATTCCAGATTTGTCCTTTGGGAGCTCTTTCAGTTGGTTCCTGTGTCCCTTTGACATACCCTCATAAATGTGGGGTTTGTTTTTTGGTGTCATACTTTTATCTTCATTTATTTTTTGCCTATTTAATTTGCCTAAAAAGGATTATCATATTTTGATTTCTATTTCTTTAACTACTTGTGGACCTGAATTTTCTTAAATTTATTGGTCTTTTCTGTTCTTTTGTGATTTGCTAATTTGCATTGGATATTGAAATATTTTGCATATCTTTTTAATTGAAATATTTTGTATATACTTTTCACCAATTTCTTTTGTCTATTTGAACATGTTTTTGAAATTTGGAACTTTAAAATTTTTATGAAGTTCAATATTTTCCAAAATGTTTTTTTTACTCAGAGCATACCTCTGTGAAATTCTCTCCACCCCCCAAAACAGTATTTTGGTCAAATATGTTTAGAAAATGCTTTACACTTTAAAATTTTTCTTGGCGCACTTGGGTGGCTCTGTCAGTTAAGCATCAGGTCATGATCTCACGTTTTGTGAGTTAGAGCCCTCCATTGGGCTCTGTGCTGACAGCTCAGAGCCTGGAGCCTGTTTCAGATTCTGTGTTTCTCTCTCTTTCTGCCCCTCCACTACTCTCCCTCTCAAAGATGAATAAACATTACAAAAGTTTTTTTTTTTTCAATTTTCTTAATCTTTCTTAGATAGTCATGGTATACATTAACATTTTAAAGATGCTGAGAGCATCTATAATAAGGAATCACATTTTTTACTTTGTTTTAGGGTTCCCTGCAACAATTTGGCAATAGTAACTTTCAATGAAATATCCTAAGGTATCTCAGAACTAGGGCTTCCTAGAACATACATGGGTAGATGGGGCACCATGGACACTTAAGGGTTCCGACTTCAGTGTTTTGAAGAGACAGACCTTTCTAGCCCAAAGGTTACACAGAATTCCTCTACCTATTCTTCCAGCTCTTATCTCTTCTTTTTCATTTAGCTCTTTAATCTACTAGGAATTCATATTATATATTTACTTTATTCCAAGTTGCTAACTATCATCCCAGCTTCGTTTATTGGACTGTCTTCTATTCCCCACTGATTTGATAGTGATTTGACGTATATACCATGATTATATATTAGATCTTACTAATACTTAGGTTTGTGACTGTTCTGGACTTAAAAAAATCATATTTCTTTGATCTGCCTTTTCTTATACTATACTATTTTAATTATTGTGGGTTTTGAACATATTTAGAATATATTAAAACTTGATGGGTGCCTGGGTGGATCAGTCGGTTGAGTATCTGTCTCTTGATTTTGGCTCAGATCATGAGATAGAGCCAGGTTCTAGCTGGCTCAGGTTCGTGGGGGGAGCCCCTGCCTTGGGCTCTATGCTGACAGTATGGAGCCTGCTTGGAATTTTCTCTCCCTCCCTTCCTCTGCCCCTCCCCTGCTTCCCATGCTTGTGCACACTCTCTCTCTCTCTGTTCCTCAAAATAAATAAATAAACTTTAAAAAATAACATATATTAAAACTTGCAATTAAAGAATCACTGACATCTTTGCACTATTAGATTTTCTAATTCAAATATTCTGTACTTCAATAACCTCTGGAATAACCCATAATACCTTATACACCCGATCTACTGCAACTGCAGCTCTTCCCCGTCCACGTGTCTTTCCACTCTCCCCTCCAATGCCTGGCCTACTCCTGCCTCAGGGATTTGTTGCTTGCTGTTCCCTCTGCATGAGGCTGTCTTCCACTATACATGCACATGGCTCCTGCCTCACCTTTGTCAGAGTCTGTGTTCAAGTGTTCCCTTCTCATCTCTCTATTTAGAATAGTCATCCACCACCCTACTCTGGCGCTCCCCATCCCTCTCCACTGTTTTATTCTTTTCCAAAGCACTTTTCACTCTTCGATAAACTCAGTCTTTCATTAATTTGTTTATTGCCTATCTTACCGTGACTAGTATGTACACTCCATACGAGCAGAGAATTTTGTCACCTTTGTTCTCCAATGAATCTTTATTGTCTAAAAGAGTGTCTGGCACACAGTAGGTGTTTAATAAATATTAGTAGAATGAATGAGTGCCTGTCTGACTCTTTCTCAAGTCTTTATGTCCCTCAGTTACCCTCGCCCATTTTATGACAGTAATGATTTTTGTTGTTGATGTTGTGAGAGTAACTTCCCTTACTGAACTTTCTAGTAACTGGTTATTGTTAATACACAAGACAACTTTTGATAAGTGTATTTTGATTTTGTAACTGATCACCTTATTCTGTCATACTGCTGCTACTGGTTCCTTAGATTATTGCCTTGGGTTTTTTAGGTAGACAATTCTGTAGTCCACAAAAATGATAGTCAGGGGTTTTCTTTGGTCATTGCATTGGCTAGAATATTTGCTATAATCTTTAACAGTGAAGGATAATGAGAATTCTTGTCCTATCTCTAAATCAATGGAGGTGTCTCTAGTATTTAAGAAAGAAGGTATGTGGATTGTTGATTTGAGATACTCTACATCATAATGAGGAATTATCATGCTATTCCTATCTTGTTCAGAGTTTTAAAAAGTAGTAATTGGTGTTGAATTTATTTGGCATCCATCTCTGTGATATTTTTTTACTTATTTTAAAATTATAAATGTAATGTCTTTGTGGTAAGAAATAACATGAAAAGTCTGAGTAATCTTTCTTTGCCCACCACAGTTTTAGCCACTAGAAGTAACTACATTTCACAATCTCTTATGCATTTTTCCAGACTCCTCGATGCACACATAAATTTATGCACACATAGTACACCTGAGTACTTTTTTTCTAAATGAGAATATAGGATACATATTGTTCTGTAACTTGCTTTTGTTTTTTAAAATATCGGACATCTCCTTGTATTGGTACATCTCCTTCATACTTTAGATGACTGCACACCACTTCACTGCATGGTGATTATTTAGCTAGTACTCCATGAATGGGCATTTGTGACCAGGTTTTTACTCTGATTTTTTTTTACTTTTTCTATTATAAATCTTGCTGCAATGAATGTACTTGTATGTATATCTCTATGCACTTAAACGAGTATTTCTAATGTATTTTTTTAAGTTTATCTGTTTTGAGACAGAGAGAGAGTGAGCCAGGGAGAGGTAGAGAGAGAGGGAGAGAGAGAATCCCAAGCAGGCTCCATGCTGTCAGCTCAGAGCCCAATGCAGGGCTCGATCTCACAAACTGCAAGATCATGACCTGAGCTGAAATCAAGAGTTGGACGTTTAGCCAACTGAGCCAATTAGGTGCCCCTCTGATGTATTTTTGAAACTATTACTCAGTTGACTCCCTTGAAGGAAACATTTTATATTCTTAGCTCCTAAGATAGTCTATGGAGTTGTATTAAATAATGTATATAAAATGATTTTTGCCTAAAATCCTGTTTTAACATTAAAAACTAATAATGTGATTACTAGGATAAATAATAACTAGTCTTACAATATTTATATTACATTTTTAAAATTAACATTTAACCACTATTGAGCTATTATTTTCTCCATTGGAACATAAATTAAAGAAAGCAGACCTTCTGACTTTCTCATCTTGGCTAAAAACCAATGAAGTTCATGGATCTTTCACATATGTTCAATAAACTTCATTAGCCAAAATGGGCACTTGGCTTCTGGATTAGCATTATTTTTTTTTTCTCCAACCATTTTATATATTTTACAAGTATACAAACCCAAATACTAATAATTTTTTGCATGTATCATGCTTTGTAGAAACCAAGTGCAGCTTCTTCTATGAAGGTAAGAGGAAGAATGAAGGAACAAATTCAACGTTGCAAACTCTGTCTTCGTATTTTAGGGAGAGACGTGAAAAACCCTTTAGAGACACCTTACCAGCTGCACTTGTGAAGAGCAGTAATTGTTCTTTGGGTCAGCAGTAGAAAAATTCTACTTTAAATGGAATAAAAGAAAGAAAAGTTGCTAAACGTCTTAGTGAACTGATTTTAACTAGGGCAAGAGAAGTTTGTTTTCCTTGCCAGACTATTTAAATCATCATGTCTCTCCCTGTTGACTATGGTGTCTTACACTGGTCCTGAACTTCTGTCATGTGTTACCTGGCTCTATAATTTCAAATCAGAGGGGTGGGATCCTCATCTCTAGAGTCTCTCCCAGCTATGAGTTACTCACCTGCTAATCCCCTTGTAAACTGTGGCATAAGAACCTTCACCCAGTTTCTCCAAGTTCAAGTAAGATGAGGCTGCCCCAAAAGGGAGGTTCTTCCTCTGCTTAAGGGGAATGGGGAGGGGAGAGAGGTGGGAAGGAAAGAAAGAACACATTTTTTAGGGTTGACATTTTTCCTAGAGAAATTAGCATTGCCCAAGTGTACTTGGGGTCCTCTCAGTACCTGCCCTAGAAGTAAAGGCCAGCCTCCTAGACAAGCATGTATTAAATCATTCTACTTCAACATCAGCTCTTCACTCACCCACTGAAAACCCTGCCTCAGATCCTCTTCCTGAAAAGAATCACTGTTACTCCGTGGCCTTTTACTCTTGTACTTCCGGGCACGGACCGCCTGAAGTCCCCTGGGGTGAAATGAAGTCATGGAACATGATGCTTCTTTTAGGTCTGTTAGCTAGAGAAAAAAGGCAGTACAGGAATAAAATGTATGCAAAGTCAAGACTCAGCAGCTGGCATAAAGCATTTCTTCTCCACTTATCTGATTGTTACTCTTCAGATGTTTTCTAAGCCTCCTACACCCCAAAAAGCAAATCCTTTCCCGAAAGTCAGATCCTTAAAAAAGACCATAATGATATCACCTACTAAAACTCTACATTGTTTCTTCACTTAAAAATATTTCTTTAACACTTAGATTAACCTAAATCTCTCTGATGGATGGTTTCCAATTTTTCTCTGTTTGGTTCAGTCTTTTCATGTTCTTTTAATTTATCTCTTTTGGGGAATAATTTTCTAGTATGTCATTGCTAATAATCATAAGCTAATCATTGTGATTTTGAATCCATAGCATACCAATACTGCAGCTTGCTTTCTGGGGCTCAGCTGTGTAACTTAGTACTTCAGATATTCCAAGAGAATAACTACTTTCTCAACTTCAAGTCAACTGAATTTCGTGTAGCCCAAAGCATAGGATTATTTTTCCCTTTTGCTTTACAAGAACATCCCCAAACTTGATAGCAACAGCCATAAATTCTCAGTGACTTTAATAGAATTTTCTTTTTATTGTTTTGACCCACCGCAGAGAAATCAGACCCTGCTCCAGAAAGGGAGTCTCTGAGCTCCCTAGTTTATCAACAGAGGAAGATGCTCCTCCCGGGTTACAAATACCTCGATCGCAGCCTCCGCTGGCACAGGCGCAGTCCTCTGACAGCTGTGTGCATCGCCTCCCTCCCAACAGCGATGGCAGCTGCATCCAGGCTGGAGGGTCTTTGTACACAGCTCTTGACCCATAATCTTCTAGGTTCAAGGAGAAAACCCGCACTTGAACCTCTTCCCCTCTGCTTCTCCTGTCCTCGTTCGCTCCCTTTTTGCCAGAGGTCAGCAATGCTGGAGCTTTCATATGACTCACATGAGGGCTCTGAGCAGAGCAGCCTCATGACTTCAGCAGTTTTCCTTATCAGCGCAAGAAACTACATCGAAAAGGTGGCCGCCTGCATTCTTACGTGCACAACCGAAAACAGGACAGCTAATATTGCATAGAATCAATCTTGGCACAAAGTTCTTATTCCAGGCATAAGTTAGTGCTGTTAGTATACCTAGCTTTTATGAATTTACATTGCTTATCCATGTAAATGATAATGATATTGATTAGGCTTCCCTGGTGCTAAAGTGGACATGTTGAGGAGTATTTTCTCCCTGCCTTTCATCTGAAAGCGTTTTGCTTCTCAGACTTTAAAATAAATTTGCAACCTAGCCAGCTTTTAGTAGTGAAAGAAACCACAGAATCATAGAACAAGAAAATAGTTCTCTCTTTGCCTCCAAGCAATAGTATATAATATTTAATAGCTCCAGAGCGGTAGTCATCCATTCACTGATTCAAAAATGATCTAGTAAGCACCTGTGTTGTTTTTACTATACAGATAGTGATATTATCCAATGGTGGGGAGAAAGGAGTTTGCATAAAATATCTCCTTCTCTTTCTCTCTTCTTCCCACTCCTTCCCCTTCCCCTTCCTGCCACATAAATGTAATTAATGTTTACCATATTAATAGCATGACATGTCAAGGAAACAGCTTGAGTTAACTTTGTAGTGTTTGAATAGAACTTTTTCTCTCATAGACTCCTAATGTTATTGCCACTATAATGTACTAATCAGAATGAGACAGGATGTAGGATACACACACACACACACACACACGCACACACACACACATACAATCAGTATCATTAAGGGGTGAAAAATGAGTCATGTCTATTACCACAGCAATATTTATATATATTTGATACCTGAACCTCAACAGTTAAAAGAAAGTTTCAGAGAATTTAATTATGTACATTATGAACATATTTAATTGAATATGAACATTTCATTATGAATTATGAAATTTGAAGTTTTATTTCAAAATTTCCATAAGAGAAGAGTTGTAAAATAGGCCAGTTTAAAGATTCACTCAAATTAGAGACATTTAGTAAAAAAAAAAAAAAAAAAAATGACCAGTTAAACTAATACCTCAAAAATTTTTATTTGGTTAAAGACCAAATAAACCTTTGACCAACAATCAACAGAAAGTGAAAGAAGTTAATTTCTCAGAATACTTAATTCTGTTAGAATTTATCATAATTTGATTATAATACCTTTTATGAGAAATGCTGATTTCTGCCTAAAAGGAGATTGTGAATTTTATCATACAAAACCCAGACCATGCATGAGACAGTTTTTCCTTATCACCCTCTAATTATCATAAGTTTTAGATTTTTTTTGAATGGCTAGCATTTTTATTAGGTAGGGGGTTATTCACCTAAGTCACAAATTGCTTAAATAGAATAGCCTGATATTTTTAAGGTTTAAAATGCTATGTTTAAATACTAGATGGGCTACTCAGGGAAACTGTGAAATACCCTTCAGAATTTTCAAAAATTATTTACAGTCTTCTTTAAAGTCAAGGAAGTGCTCAGTTTGGAAGCACATATACTAAAATCAGAACAATACTGAGAAGATCAGCACGGCCCCTGTGCAAGGATGACACACAAATTCCTGAAACGTTCCATATTGAAAAAATAAATAAATAAATAAATAAATAAATAAATAAAGTCAAGGAAAAATATTAAATGACTTCTTAATTCAAGCTCTAGGGGCATCTGAGTGGTTCAGTTGGTTAAGCATCCGACTTTGGCCCACGTCTTTATCTCAAGGTTTGTGGGTTCGAGCCCCACATCAGGCTTGCTGCTGTCAGTGCAGAGCCTGCTTTAGATTCTCTCTTTCTCTGTGCCCCTCCCCCCCCCAAAATAAATAAACATTAAAAAAAAAAAAATGTTTGGGGCACCTGGGTGGCTCAGTCGGTTGAGCGTCCGACTTCGGCTCAGGTCACGATCTCGAGGTCCGTGAGTTCGAGCCCCGCGTCGGGCTCTGTGCTGACAGCTCAGAGCCTGGAGCCTGCTTCACATTCTGTGTCTCCCTCCTTCTCTGCCCATCCCCCACTCATGCTGTCTTTCTTTCTCTCTCTCTCTCTCTCTCTGTCAAAAATAAATAAACATTAAAAATTAAAAAAAAAAAAAGATGTTTGCTAGATCTATGTCCAAAACAATTTTTATTATCAAATATTTCTGAGTAAGGACAGAAGATTTAGATGACTTCATTTTGAACTGTGAATTGGACCCAGTGCTCACACCACTCCAGGTTGGCCGGACCTACCTCAGCAGCCTGGTCAGTTTCATGGCTTGAGAAGCCCACTATGTTGTCTCAAAGCATGGCCACTGTTACTTCTACCTCCCCCTGTCACAGACCAAAGAGCCCCCACACATGAAGCTGACTGACAAGAGAGACTCCCATGCCTGGCCATAGCCTGTCAGGGTCAGGTGACACAATCGAGACATGAGGAAGTCCTGCGGAGTGCACTGCCATTATGATACCCACAATGTCTGTTAAGGAGGTGAGGCCAGCTCAGAAACACACTCCCTGCACCTGCTTGCTTTCCCTCCTTCTCTGCTTTGATTCCCTTTCTCCTCCCTTTTATTTCCCCGGGATTGCACATGACTTCTCCTCCTCAAAATTATTAAGTGTTAGCATGTAAGCTTTTGCTTCAGGCTGTTTTCAGGGAATCTGTATTAAGACAAATAGTAGCCATTTTTTAACAAGCAGTAAAATCACAGGTTATAGACAATTTCAGGCTAGATTCTCCCTCCCTATGTTTTTGGAGTCCTTTTTCCTTTCTCAGTCATTGGGTATTCAAACTACTCTACTATGTTTAGCTGAAAATTTACACTTTTTCCAATATTTGCATTCTGTCTAAATTTAGCCCAATTATTAGGAATTATGGTTTAATTATAACCTTTCTAGCATATGTAGATTATCACAAGTATTCAACAGACAGTAAGAGGAGGAATAATGTGAAGTTTGTCAGAAACATTAAAAATAAACATTCATACAATGGAGCAATATGCAGCTATAAAAAGGAGAGACCTCTATGTAATGATAGGCTATGATCATCAAAATACATTGTTAGGTGGAAAAAACAAAATGCTTTTGTGTTTTTGTGTGGCAAAGACATAAGGAGAAATACATTGTAGTCAGTAATTTTACTAACATTAGCAATATTGCTATTATTTGAAACTTATTGGTGTATTTTAGGATTAAACAAATACATAATTATGACAATGTCATCAGAACTAAACTTTTCAGCATAAGAAAAAATAGACATAAATATCAAATCATACAAACCAAATAAAAATCATGTTATCTTTATCTTTTTAAGCAATCTCTACACTCAATATGGGGCTCAAACTCATAACCCTGAGATCAAGAGTCACATGCTCTACTGAATGAGCCAGCCAGGTGCCCCCAAATCATGTTATCTTAAATTTTATTTGGAAATATCCATATGAACTTATAAATTTTGTTTCTTTAAAAACAAAATTCTGTCAGCCAAAAGACCTAGAAACAATGTTGACTCAATAGTAATGAACAACCCTAGTACTCCGTTTGTGGTCTCTAAATACCATTTTCCATTAAAAAAGAATCAAACATCCATGGAGAAATGGTGGCTGACTACCAAAAACATGAAAGCTAAGAAGTTATCAAGAAAGATGTCCCAGAACTGATTGTTAGCAGAAGGGAGGTGGATGGGGGCTTGAGTTATATGGGTGATAGGGATTAAGAAGTGCACTTGTGATGAGCACTGGGTGATGTATGGAAGTGTTGAACCACTATATTGTACACCTGAAACTAACATTACACTGCATGTTAACTAACTGGAATTTAAATAAAAACTTTTTAAAAAAGAAAGATGTCCCAGGCTCATCTTATGTCAATGGAAGTCATCTTAAAAGGATGTAGTAGCCAATTTGAAGGGACTCCCATTTGGCTTAAGATGGGACAATGTGAGTATCAAAAAGAACAATGACTCCAATGGATTGAAACACATGAAATACATAAAATCCATACATTTATCTAAACAAAATTGTCACTTAGAGGTTTCTAGTGCACCAATTCATTACTGAATATTGATAAATAAGGGGGGGGGGATCAAGTTTATTTTGTCTTTTATATAGAAATTGTTTTCCCAGTGTTATCAGGTAATTAATGAGGGGGAAATTCTTCCTTATATCCGAATTCCAGCTAATGAAGAAGAAATGTTAGAAGTAGAAAATTCCCTATTATACAATCATAGAGCTAAGCAACAATCATCAATGAAGGCTAAAATCATTAGGTAAAAGATTGATAAGGAACTTTGCAATGAAGGGTCAGGCTTACAACATCTGAGTCTACTGACCCATCTTAGGGAAATTTGGGATACCCAGCCACTATGAGCCAGGAAGTATACAGCATCACCTGTGATATATTTTTGGCTAAAGAAAAAAAATTTAGAGGCACCTGGGTAGCTCAGTCAGTTAAGCATCCGACTTCGGTTCAGGTCATGATCTCATGGTTCATGAGTTTGAGCCCTGAATCAGGCTGTGTGCTGACAATGTAAAGCTTGCTTGTGATTCTCTCTCTCCCTGTCTCTCTGCTCCTCCCCTTCTTGAGCTCTGTCTCTCAAAATAAATAAACTTGAAAAAAAAAAAAAAAAAGAAAAGATTTGGAATCTAATCAATTGTCTAAGATCTAAAAACAAGTTACAAGAAATATAGAGGACAGAGAAGTTAACACCACAATGAAGCAAACAGCCAAATCAGAAAGGACAAATAACTTGATTCTCTAGCAATTAATGGCATAAAAAAAAGTGAATTATAAAGTTTTGAAAGACACAACAAACATAATATGTAGACCTTGTTTGGATCCTGATTTGAACAAATAAATTGTAAAATGACATTTCTTTTTTTCCCCAGCTTTATTGAGGTATACTTGACAGGTAAAAATTGCATATATTTAAGGTGTACAAGATGACATTTTGATAATGTATACATTGTGAAATATTTATCACAATGAGCTAATTAACATCTCTCTCACCTCACATAGTTAACTTTTTTTTCTTTTTTTGGTGAGAACAATTAAAATCTCTCTGGAAAAAACAAACAAACAAACGAAACTATTCTCCTAGCAAATTTCAAGTACACAGTACAGCATTGTTAACTGTAATCACCCTGCTATACATTAGATCTCCCGAACTTATTCATCCTGCATATCTGAAACTTTGCAGCCTTTGTGTTTTTTTTAATGTTTATTTATTTATTTTTGAGAGAGAGAGCACAAGTGGGGGAGAGGGCACAAAGAGAGGGAGAGAGAGAATCCCAATCAGGCTCCATGCTGCCAGCCCAGAGCCCTACATGGGTCTCCATCCCATGAACCATGAGATCATGACCTGAGCTGAAACAGGGAGTCGGACACTTAACTGCCTGAGCCACCCAGGCACCCCTAAAACTTTGCAGCCTTTGACAGACATTTCCCCATTGCCTCCACCCCCAGCTCCTGGTAACCACTGTAGAACAGCATTTCTGAAATAAATATGGAAATTTAAATATGGTATCAGATAATCTTAAGAACTTATTTTTAATTTTGCATGGTGAATATGTTTTAAAACAATCCTACATTAAGGGATGCCTACTCATTAAGGGATTCTACTTTATGGGTAGAATGACATAATTTCCTTGCTCTAAAATATTCCAGAAAAATAATGATGGAGATAAAAAAAATTTGGTAAAATATTGATAGTTGTTTAAGCTAAGTGATGGCTATATGGAATTTCATTTTTGTGTGTGTGCTTAAGAATTTTCTAAAAAGAAAGTAGAAAAAGAAGATTATTTTAAAAAGCATATTCACATGAAATCTATACATTTTGGTTACTTATTTGCTTATATTCCTTCCTACTGTCAACAAAGCAGAAGAGGCTTTAGATAAAAATACAGAAATAATAATAATAATAATAGTAGCAACAGCAACCACATCAGTGCTTGTTCTGTGCCAGACTCCAAGCTGATCCTTCCAACTTCATGACAATGAGTAGATACCACTATTATCCCCACTTGATCATGAAAGAACAGTCTTAAAGAGTTTAAGGAGGTTTCTCAAGGTTATTCAACTAGCAGTAGTAAAAAAAATTTTAAGCTCCCCAAACTACCAAATTTCCCAAATTTTATTTCATGATGGCACACTGATAATAGTATTTTTGTTTTGGTTTGTTCTTATTTAAATTTTAGTTAATTAACATACAGTGCAATATTGGTCTCAGAAGTAGCATTAAAAAAAACAAAAAACAAAAAACAAAAACAAACAAAAGAAGTAGCATTCAGTGACTCATCACTTACATACAATGCCCAGTGCTCATCACGAGTGCCTCCTAATACCTATCACCCATCTATCCTATCTCCCACCCACTTCCCTCTGATAACAGTATTTGTACAAAGAGCACAAAAATCTCAGTTTGGTTGCATTTCTCGTTAATTTTTTGGCCTAAATTTAAATTAGTTATTATACTCAGGATGAACCAGTAATAGGTAAGTGACTCTAGTTCATGAATCAGGAGGAACATGACATCATCTTTGGTCCAAATAAAAGCTATAATGTAGGATTCTTAAATCACATGTCTTCCTTCTTCCTGGAGTAGTTTAACTTGAAACTTTTACATGCTGAGAGTGCTGTCTTCTGACAATAAGCAGAACTGCAAGCATATGGGATCTGAGTCTCCTTTGTTCCTTTAAATGTAGCTATGGTCTTTATTTACAGCAAATTACTATTGCATATTCGGTGTGCTATTTGTTTACTTGTACTTAGTTTCTACAATGAAGTTGATGGCATAAATTCCAGTGTCATCTTTTTTCACTGCCTTCAAGAAAGAATAACGTTCAAAACTGATGAGTAATTGAGAAAGTATGTGGAGCACAATGACCACATTTCCAAATCGCACAAGTTTTTATTGATTTAGAAGACAATTTCTGGAGCCCTGGAAATTTCTGCTCGAATTGCCAAATGCCCCAATTACCAGTTTTCTAGCTTAAATTCTGTGCTACTGGCTCTGATATTAGATTCCTGCCTCTCATTGAGGCTTTCTCCAAATCGTGGCATTGGCTTCTGAAAGAGCAGTTTATCTGTTGTCAATCAAAACTGTTAACTACAGATGGAACACTCAAGAATGCTGAGTGATTCCATATGTGTAGAACCACATTCTAAAACTACTGGAAAGCAATGACAGTTAAAAAAGACATTTCACTGACAGGTAAAGAAATCTAATTGTGAGGTGTTCTTGTGACAGAATGACTTAGCTTGTGAAACAATGCAATTATACTGAACACCATACCTAAAAAGGACCAATTATTTAAAATTGTAGGAATCCTTGGGAAATCTGCTTCTACAGACCAGATGTTTTCTCTCTGTTGTTCTTTGCATTTGTATGATTGTTTATTTGTTTTAATTTCTTGAGTTTGAATGCATTAAAAAAAATCCCAGAAATGACTTAAACTGATGCATGGTGCCCACTGAAATGGGGACACTGATTCTATATTTAACTTTCCACCTTCAATATAGCAGTATGATTTTTTAAAAAGAGCAATTTAATGTTTTTATAAAAAATAGATTTGTAAATATAGCATAATCAGGTCTATAGCATAAACATCTTATCACATGTTTAGTCCAAGTCCTCCAGCTATAGGTAGGGAAAAAGTGACAATAATAATAACGCAAACACATGGGTAGTTGACCTGTATTTACTCATAACAATTCTGTGGTCAGAACTATTAAATAATTTGCCCATGGCCACACAAGCAAGAAGTGGTGGAACCAGGATTTGAACCAAGGCAGAGCAGCTCCAATATCCATACTTTTAACCTGTTTGACCATTTTCCTCCTTGATACAATTTGAAAATAGGGAGATAATCAATCATACCAAAGAATCTCCAGGCCTGTGCCGGTCCTCCCTTCTTTCTTTAGGCACCATTTTTTTATCCTTTCTCACCAAACATTTAGGATACATTATCTCATGAATTCTGTGATGTAGATAATTATTTCCCAAAGTTTAGTTGAGAAAACTGGGGATTGTCCGAAGTTTCGCAGAGTACAGGTGTTAGAATTGGAATTTAAACCCACCAGTATTGGGGTGCCTGGGTGGTTCGGTCGGTTAAGTGTCTGACTTCGGCTCGGGTCATGATCTCATGGCTTGTGAGTTCGGACCCCACATCGGGCTCTGCATTGACACCTCAGAGCCTGGAGCCTGCTTCGGATTCTGTCTCCTTTTCTCTCTGCCCCTCCCCACTTGTGCCCTCTCTCTCTCAAAAATAAGTAAATGTAAAAAAAAATTTTTTTTAAACCCACCAGTATTAACTCTAGGGTCTATGCTCTTAACCATGTCTCCACACCATGAACACTCAAAAGTGCTATGAACACTCTTTTCCTCCCACACAGTGGATCCATCAACTTAGCATACTGTTCCCTTGTGTGTGAAAGGAAAGTTTGCTTCTTGGTATTCAGGATGATGTCCTAACCCACATGAAAGAACTTCTTCTCTGATAGGAAACATACATGTCTGAAAGTAGAGGTGAGATGAGCACACTCCATCTGCTGTCTTCAACTCCACCCAATTTCTTTCTAGCAGCTCCTCACAGTCAATGTAGAGTCAGAATAATTAGTCCACTACAGAAGTAGTGACTAAAGAATAATGGTACCTTGTACAACTTGACATTGCTAATTTGTGTGGAATGCATTATAAGATGCTCCCATAACCTTCCTTAACATTGCCCTAAAGTTTCTTGCTCTGTCAGAGTACAGTGGTCTAGCCTGGGAACCCGTCCATGCTGACATGTAGTACACTCCACAGTACTAAAAGCAGTAGAGTTTTAGAACTGTTTGAAATGTCTCCTGCAAGTTACTATTGCTTTAAAATATGCATATATATTGTAGGTACTTAAATACAAATAAGCACAACTTACAAAAACTTGACCTTTATAGGTCCTTTCTGATCCCGGCAAATTCTGTGGCTGACCCTCCCCTATCTCTTTCCCAGGATGCCTGAACCCCTCTGTCCCTCATTCCTGAAAGCAGCCAGCCTGTACCCACAGCACCACTCAGTGGCCAGGATGCAGAACTGGCCAACTCAACTTTTCCTCCCTCTCAACTTCTTTTTCAAAGGAATGACCATCCCAAATTCCAAATCTCTTCTCCCACCACACGTGACTCTTGCCAATTTTCTTTGGACTCTGCCACTCACAGCCAAAGTGATCCCACCTCAGGCAATCTCTGCCTCACATTTACATAATCGTATTTAAAAAATCTTTTTTCTTCTCCTTGTCCAATTACTTAATCAGTTTTTTCCCCTTCAACTGCATTTATCATATACATAAGACTAGCAGTTAGTAGGCATGGGCAAACCAGACTTGGCCTCAAGGCTCTGAAATTTAGAGGGTTTAATCACATTAAAAAACAAAAAACAAGTATTTTAAAACCTGTCAAAATAGACTAGGCCTCTGCCCCTCAGAAATACTATGCCCTCCCCAGCTCCCAGTCCCCAAGAGCCAGTTGGCTCCCGGCCATGGGAGAGCCTTCAGTAACAGCCAGGGAAAGTTGCTGGAGCTGTAGGCCCAAAGTAAGAAAAGCAGATTTAAAAAATAAAAAAGAAACGGAAGGGAGGGAGGGACAAGGACGAGAAGGAGAAAGGAAGGCAGAAAAGTATAATGTATGGGGGCACTGTTTATAGGTCTTCCTTCCTCACTGCTTCCCACCAGTGCCTGGATTGGGATGAGGCAGCAAGGAGCATTAAAAAACCCCACAAAACCCAGTAATCAAGACAAATCAAAATAATAAAGAATCTTACTGCAATATTTTTTTAATAAAAAAATTAAAGATGAATGCAAAAAAAACCAACCCATGGTCAACAAAATACAGTATCGACCTTTCAATAAAGACAAGCTGCTTGTGTGTTTTACAACCCCTCATCGCTGTGCGAAGGGAACAGTAGTTTCCCAATCAGCCCGAGAATCCCGCCGTCGCGTGGCTGTCAGTCCCACTGCCCCAGCAGGGCCGGTTGGTGAAGGTTGACAGGAGTGTGCAGATTGGCAATGTCGGGTTTTATATATAGATGTTTGCCGAGTTGTAGGGATTTTATTACTTTATCCCGATTGATTCAAAATAGGGCAGGATATATTGATCTGTGTAGATATAAGGAAGCACGTTTTCCGCTGTCGCGCCAGGTCCAGTATGGCTGGGCGGACGCTGCTTCCTGCTCGCCCTCCAGTTCCCCTGTGCGATCCAGAGCTCCACAGCTTCTATCCAACTCTCCATCCTTAAAACCAGCTTCTAAGTACCAGCAGTCATGAAAAATTACCCGCTCAATACCAAGGGGTTTTCCTTCTTGTTTTTAAAATCATAAAGTATTACAAAATTATTGCTTTCAGCTGTATTTTTTCATTGCAAATGCACATTATTTGAACAATATCATAAATCAAAAAACATTTGTGGATTAGTCCAGGAACAAAACTATGATTTACCTCCCTGTTTCTATGGGAAAACGTGTTCTAAGTTTCAAACGACTCACTTGCAAATAAATATTTGCTTTTTTGTAGGTTGGGACCTAAATGTTTTCTTTAAATGTTTATAACAATTTACAAGTTATACATTGTAACACACACACAAAAATGAGGGCCTTTAGCCCAAACCACTGCTTTTGATTTTTAGCAAAAAAAAAAAAAAAAAAAAAAAAAAAGTGACGTGTCATGACCAGCTTGAGATCCAGAATGCTAAGATAAGTCAGTAGAACAGGTTTTGTCGACAAAACAGAGACAAGGAAAGAATAAGAGAAGTGTAACATTATTAGGGACATATTACACAACTCAGATATAGATACAGATATTTAAATATGCTTTAATGGTTATTTACATCTCATAATATAGACTTTATGAATATATGTCTCAGCAACTCTCATATAGCCATATGCTTCCATTCTAAAAATAACATGTTAGCCATCTACTTGCCTACATCTGGTGATTAGTCATTCAATCCACTAATTATTCCTAATATGAGATGAGTAGAAGCATTTCTATTTAAATAATTCCCCTAAATTACAATGTCATCAGCAGATCTTTGCTCCTCATTTGAGACATTACCCTCTTTCATGAAGTTCAGCCACAGGGTAATGTGCTCCCTGATGTCAGTGAGAGTTGGGTACCCCTATCTTGTCCGTCAGCCATTTAGAATCTCAGCATCTGTTTTTAAAACAAAGGTCTAAGTTATTTTTAACTACCCTTCTTATCAGGAGAGAAACCTAATCTAATTCAGTAAGAATAAAAAGTGTAAAACACTCAGCTTCTATTTTAATGGTTAAGTAAAACAAGATACACAGACTAAAACTCTACTTTGAAGGCCCAAAAGGTTTTTCTGCGTTATATTTTAAAAATTCCTCTTTGATCACTTCTCACAGTTCCCCTACATACCTATGGAATGAAGGCTACATTCTTCAGCCTGGCTTCTCGCAACCTGACTATCCTGCCCTGTTTACCTCTGTTCCCCAGTCATCCACTGACTCTTCACTGCATTCACACCTCAAAGTCCAACAAACCTTCTCTGCTGTTGTGACTGAACTTTCCCGTGTTCTCATCTGATATGTTCCTCCCTCCCCTGGACCTGTTCCTCCTTCAAGTCCTACCTGAGTTTACAGCTCTGCTCTGAACCTTTCCTTGCTTCTGTGATCCCTCTCCCACCACTACCCCCAGTCTCTCTCAAGGCTGAACTCCTAGATCACTGATCGTCTCAGGTGTGCATTCTAATCATTGTTTTGACTGTTTTCCTAACAAGTTAAGTATCTTCTTTGAGGGCATGAACTATATCTTATACTCCATTCAGATTGGCTGTTAATTAAATAATAGCATTTATGTATGTGTGTGAATGCAGCCCCACCCCCACACATATACACATACATGTACAGGGTGGGAGCCTAGAACCAGTGTTTACTTGTTCATTTTGACCCTACTCTGAGGCATGTCCTTGTATACTGCCCTCCCATGAATGTCATTCTCAGTTTCTGATCCTGGCCTTTACTAACCCTGTTACTTCTTTTCTGTCAACCTCTATCATCTCTTTTTTTGAACTCTACTTTTTATCTTAGTCCTGAACTCTCTATTCTACAACTGATCCAGTAGGAGCTGAAGTAGGGGGAAGATAGGATTTGGAGTTTGAAGATCTAGACCTCGGTTTGAGACCCTCTCCCACTTAGAGTAGTTCGATTAACTTGGAAAGTCAGAGGGCCCCAATTACTTCATCTGTATTTTAGGAATGATTATACCAATCATGGGGTTGAGAATAAAATATGCATGAAGCATTTTGCAAATAGCATGTTATAAAATATACTGTATTGCAATATTATTAAAATTAGCCCAAATAGCATTACTTCCCAGAGGTTTCATCACCCCTGCCTCCCCTCCCCCTCTCCCCCCACATTCATACAAGAACTCACTGATTGCCCCAGGGCAGGTAAACCATTGTCTTCAATCCTTTTGCCCTTTGAGTGCAGGAGAATCCTTGTCTTCTGTGACTTCTAAGGATAGGATTGTGGGAGAATCACTCCTCAGTTCCTCTTAGCGGCCAATCAGAGGATATGAATTAGAACCAATGTCAGTCAGCGTGGTTTATGTCTATAACAATGAACTGCATTTCAACAAATTGGTAAATTGCTAGATCTCAATAAACAATTTTATTGAACAATTACTAAAGTGCAAGGTGCTGTGCTATTCTCTAGGGAATTTAAAAATGAGAAAAACACTATCTGGGAGCTTAGAATCTAACAAGAGAGACATACAGGTTTGCAAATTAGTATAATATATGTCATGCTAAAAAAATCCTATATTTATAAACAGATTCAACTCAGATTGTGTGCTGTCAGTATTGAGTCTATGACAATCTATAGAAAGACATGTTTGAATATCTTTTCTTCTTTGCAAGGTCATATTCTTTCCAATAGGAAATCTAGGTTTACCCTCACATTAACTTTTTTTTTTTTCCTTTGCAAGGTCACATTCTTTCCAATAGGAAATCTAGGTTTACCCTCACATTAACTTTTTTTTTTTCCTTTGCAAGGTCACATTCTTTCCAATAGGAAATCTAGGTTTGCCTTCATATCAACTATGTGTGCTTTATTGTTGTTGTTTTTAATGCTTGGGCTTTGGGTATCTATTCTATATCTTGACTCCACACCCCCTCCAGCTACTGCCCCAAGTTTATATCTCAGTTCACAGCAAAACTTCTTGAAGGTGATGTCTTTACTTTCTTACCTCCTATTCTCTCTTTAAGTCGCCCTCAATAAAACCTCTGCATCTACTGCTCCTCTGAACTTGCTCTTGCCAAGTCACCGGGCAGTCCATCTTATCAAATCCAAAGGCTTATTAGACCTTATCTCTACTGTTTAGCAACATTCAACACCATTTATGTCACTCTTCTTGAAAGCCTCTTTGATTTCTGTGAAGTGGGCACTTTCCTAGTTTTCTTCCTACTTTTGTGGGGACTTCTCTGCAATTATCTTTCCTGCCTCCTCCTCTGATCAACTTCCAAGTTTGGGCAACCCCATGCACAGTCCTTATCTCCACTTTCCTCCCAGATAATTTCATCTACTCCCTTCAGCTTTGAATGGCACCTATGTGCAAATGACTCTCAAATCTCTATCTCCAGTCCCGATTTCTCCCTAGAAGACCAACTGCCAATTTGACATTTCCCCTTGGATGCCAAAAAGGTATCCCAAAGTCATATGCCAAAAACAGACCCCTTGAACCAAGCTGAGATGCTTCTTATTAGTCTTCTCTAGTTCAGAAAATGGATTTCCTATGAATCAGTTGTTCAAGAAAAAAACTCAGGCAGTATATGAATTGAATATCATGTCTGATCCATCATTAAATTATGCCAATTCTGCTTCCAGAGGATATCTCAAATCTATCTAATTCTCAGCTCTGAAAAGTGATGTAATCTGGTAGCAATGTATTAGTTCAAATAAAGGCAAATACATAATTTAAAAAATATCTAATTCTCAATTCGTACTGTGATCGCCCTAGTCCAAGGCATCATCATCTCTCCTCTGACTTAATGCAATACTTCCTACTTAGTCTCGCTGTTTCTATTCTTACTCTCCTATAATATATTCATTCAGAATGAACTTAAAAATATTAATATTACTAAATCTCAATCGTTACGTAAGCTTCTTTTTAATATTCTGTGTAATGAAGTAGGAAGTACACGTAAAGCACTATACAGAATGAACTTTTTCAAAAGTATAAATCAGATCAGATGATTTCCCCACTTAAAACTTTCTTCTGATGATTTTCCTTACATTTGGAATAAAAACAAAATCATATCCTGGCCTACCAACCCCTACATAATCACTACAACCTCATTTGCTACCACTCTTCTCTCTCATACACTCTGCTAGATATTTTTGCCTTCTTTCTGTTTCTCAAACACAAGTATTTCTCCCACTCAGAACCCAGCAGGATTCTGAACTAGAGTCTCCCAATCTTTTCAATTTCTAAATAGAGGAGTGTCTGGGCGTCTGGGTGGCTCAGTCGGTTAAGCGTCTGATTTCGGCTCAGGTCATGATCTCATGGTTTGTGAGTTGGAGCCCTGCGTTGGGCTCTGTGCTGACAGCTCAGAGCCTGGAGCCTGTTCTGGATTCTGTCTCCCTTTCTCTCTGCCCTTCCCCCACTCACACTCTGTCTCTGTTTCTCTCAAAAATAAATAAACATTAAAAAAAAATTAAATAGAGGAGTGTCCCAGGGCTCAGGCCTCAGACTACCTCACTTTTCCATCAACAAGTTCCAAAGCCCTGCTTTCTCCTTTAACACAAGACTCCTATATACAACTGCCTACTTGACAACTCCATTCAGATGCCTAATAACCATATAAACTATAACATGCTCAAATATGAACACATGGTACCTCCTCTCCATTTCCCCATACGTCCCCCCCTCCCCCGTCTTGCCCATCTCAGTGATGTGACAACACATTTCTACCAATAACTTAGGCTTTAATTTCTCTTTCTCTCAAAGCTCATGCCTAATCCATGAACAAATATTTAGGCCCTACTTTCAAAATACATCAGGAATATAACTCCTTTTTGCCTTTTCCTCCATTGCCACTCCAGGCCAAGCCAATATGACTGCCTCAACTATTGCAATAGCCTCTTTCTGATCTCTCTGCTTCCACTCAAACTCTTACACTCTGATCACTCTGCACAGAGCAGAAGAGTCATCTCTTTAAAACAGCATCCAGATTACAACAACCCCAAGGATGGCCCTGCAGCGTTGCCCATATCACTCAGATAAGCCCAAAGTCCTTTCCTTGGCCCAAAGGATCTGTCCCCAGACCACATCATTATCTACCTGATATTCTCTTATCTCTTACCTTTCCACCTTTTTAAATTCGGCTCTAGTCTCACTCAGCTTCTTTCAAACTTTTCTCATTCAGCTCCAGCCACACCACCCTCCTAGCCTTTGCTAGTTACAGACTGTCAGATATCCACCAGGTTTGCCCTGGCTTCTTTACAGATCTGTTCAGATATGTTACAGTCCTTTTAGAAGAGAGATTTTTCCTGCTAACCTTATATAAAATTGCACTCTTTTCTATCTACTCTCTTGCCTTTATTGTTCACAACATTAATATGTGCTTATGTGCCACATACCATTCTAAAAAATTTACATGTAAACCTCCCATCACCCTGTAAAGTAGATAACTACCCCTGTTTTGTAGATGAAGAAACAGAGGTACACAGAAGCTAAATAACTTGTGCTAAGGTCCCAAAGCTAGTAAGTGCTGGAGCTGAGATTTGAACCTAGGCTGTCTGGCTAAAAGCATGTGCTTTTAGCTATTACACTATTTTGCCTCTTTATAGCCCAGTTACCACCATATTCGTTTATTAGTTCTCACTCTTCCCACTTGTTTCAGGTGTTGCTGCATAACCAACCATCCCAAAACTTGGCGGTTAAAAGAAACAATTTCTTATTTTTTTGCGAATTTGGGCCAGGAATTCGGGCAGGGCTTGAATAGGCTGTTCTGCTCCACTTGCCACTGGCTGGTGTCACTCATCTGCATTCAGCCAGTAACTGGGCTGGCCTGGAAGGTCCCAGAAGTCTCCGCTCATATTTTGGCACTATAATGCTCTTCCTCGTGGCCTATCTCTCCACACTGTCTCTTATCAACCTGTAATATAGTTGAAGCTTTTTTAGAGCATGGCAGCTGGCTTCTCAGAGGGGGATGTGGAAGCTGCCAGTTGTGAAAGGCCTTGATTCAGGAGTCTCAGAACTTCATTTCTGCCATATTCTGTTAGTTAAAAAAAAAAAAATATCACAAAACTAGCCCATATTCAGGTGAAGAGGAAATAGACTTCATCTCTTGACATCAACAGTGGCATTTGTCTACATGGAGGGAGGAATTAATAGCTGCTATCTCTAGCGACTATCTTCCACACTATCAGAGTGCAAGTTTCACTAGAGCGGAGATCCTTGTTTGTTTTGTTCATTATCAGGCCTCTTTAGTGCCTAGAATAATGCCTGACACATAATAAGTGTGCAATAAATATTTAGTCTAAGAATTAAGGGACAGGTGAAAGAAAGTCTGAAAAGGTAAAGGAAAGGTCTGAAGGGGTAGGGGTAAAACCCAGAAGGAGTGTGTCCCAGAAATCAAGGAAGAAATGAGGGAAAGGAAGACTGAAAATTATATACTTCTTTTCATATTTAGAAGTTTTTTAAATAAGTAAAAAGTATATTCAAACCACATTTGTAAAGTTACAAACTCAAACAGTGAAATATGCCATAGAGTGAAAAGTGAGTTTTCCTCCCACCTTTGTTCCTAATTCTCCTTTCCAGTGTCAGTAACCTTTTAATGTATCCCTTCAGAGCTCATATACGCTTATAGAAAGAAAAGGATATATACCTTTGTCTCTCTCAAACACACACACCTAACACACAATTGGTGGACTACAATAAACATGACTCAGCATTTACCTTTTTTTAATCTTAACAACCTAACTTCCAGACCATTCCATATCAATACATATAGATTACTCTTTCTTTTAAATAGCTGCACAGAGTGGCTCCATTCTCAGACTGTATCACTAGATTCCAAAATTAGGAGGTGACTACTGGTTTCAGTAGGTCTGAAAAAGTAGAGATTGCAGACTGAGATGAGGAAGATTGGAAGGTTAGAAGGTAAAGGGAGAAAAGTAGGTTGCAAACAAAAGAAGGACAGAAGAAAAAGACATTAAAAATGTGATAGGTAGGAACAGGCTTATATAGTGAGGAAAAAGAGTAATAAGAGAGGGGTGCCTGGGTGGCTCAGTCAGCTGAGCTACCTTGATTTCAGCTCAGGTCATGATCCCAGGGTGGTGGGATAGAGCATGGCATGCTCTCTCTAAAATTAAAAAAAAAAAAAAAAAAAAAAAAAAAAGAGTGGTAAGAAAACCAGATTGAAAATATAAAAAAGGAAAAAAAGAACAGAAAAGAAAAGAAAATATACAAAAAGGAAGGGATAAGTAATGGGGCAAGATCTCTAAGGGGATTGGAAGGGATCCTGAATTCAGGTGGAGGGATACATCTTGACAGGACAGAATGTCTCTTCTAAAGAGAAAGAGGGAGAAGGAAAGGAAGGTAAGGGCTGTAGGTAGGTTTTGTAACAGTGGTTGGTGGGGCTTAGGGAAGTTCATCCCTAGTAGTCTCAATTTCCTCAGAAACGTAGGAGACGGTTTTTAAATTATTTTTAAAACTGTTTGCCAAAGGGGGTGGGTGGGTAGAGCTCAGATAGCATTGTGGGGGGTCGGGAATGGAAGGCGAAGGGAAAAGAAGAAATTCCTAGTAGCGATGTGTTAAGGATTTGTTTAGGTTTAGCAAGATTGCTGGGCCACAGGGAAATCCCTACTGAAGTTGGACACCTTTGGTTTGCAGTGCTGCCAATTCCCAGGGTTATGTTGTTTTCAGCCCTGGTACAAGAGTGGACAAGGTTGTCTAAATTGTTGCAGACTAACGATTTTGCGGGTGGGTGGAGGATCAAGGAAGCAACTGAGTTGAGGGTGAACGTGATCGACCCATTTATGCATAGGAACTTCAGAACGTGACTGCATTATCCCTCGCTGATGGTCTGAATACAGGTTTGCAGGCCCAGCGATGGCACTCTGCCTAACAGCAGAGTTCGTACCCACTGCGTACCAAGGGTGGCAAGCTCCGGAAAATCTTCCTGAGGGGCCTTGCCAGCTGCGAGCTGAGTCGGGGTGGGGCTGTGGCTACGACAAGCAAACTGTCGTGAAACTGTGTGCTGAGCACGCAAACAAGTTTTACTCAGACTGTACACTGGGAACCCTGTGGGGAATCATAAAAGATACCAATTCATTGCCTCCTAGCCCACTTCACCCTTCGGGGCTGCAACCAAGTAAATAACAGTGTGGACACTAGAGCCAACTGACGCCGCGTGGCGATGACGTCATCTGTAGTGGCGGAAACAACTACTGTTAGTGTATAGTCCATGGAAGCAGTTTGAAAATATTGTCACATTTTCCCTGTAAAGAGTAGCAAACTTATCATCTGACTTTTGCCGTTTGAAGTGGCAGCAAAATGTCTGCAGCTCCCAATCACGCTCATCACCACGTGTTACCATGGAAGCGGTCGGGTAGTTAAGACCCGACGACTGCGTGTTACATCATCGCCCAAGCGCTTTTAAAGACTGGTGGCTCCGCCCTGTCCTAAGGGAGGGGCAGTACTCCTGAGGGCTTTACCCACAGTGCCTAAGGCCTCTTGGCTAATTTTGATCGCTATCAGACGCCGTCGGCGTCTAACCCTACCTATTTTTCAGGGGCAATCCCCGAGCACCTTCACCCAAGCTAGCCGCCCTGCAACCCCGCCCCCTCACGGAGGCCCCGCCCCTCGTGAATCAGCTGATCTCAGGGACCCGCTGGGTTGTGAAGCTCGCGCCGGATGCAGACTGGGGTGCTGCGGGTGGAGCGTCAGGTGAGCGAGCGTGAGTCCCCGCTCGGCCCTTGGCTTAGCAGGGCTGATAGGCCGGGCTGTCCTGTGTGCGGGAGGCCGGGGGTCCCAGAGAGAGGCGAAGGCGCAGGCCGAGGCCCGGGAGCGCCCTTGGTGACTCACAGAGACGGCGCCCGCGTCTTCCAAAAAGCCTGCGTCCGACCGACGGCGCCTGCCCGCCAAGGAGCACCCGTGGCGGCCCCTCGTCCCGGCCCCAGGTTCTCTCACTCGCCCCCTACCTCCCTCCTCAGACGGGCGCCACTGCATTGGTCTCAGCGGCGCGAAAGTGTTTCACGACCCCCCTTCCCGCTTCCACCCACGCTGCCTCCTTTACTCATTCATGAGGATTTATTGACTACCCACTCCAGACGCCTGGCAGGTACACCGGAATCCCTGGCCTCGAACCTCGGTGAGTGTCCCAGACGGATTTGCCCCAGGATGCAGATCTCGGTGAGGGGTGGACCTAGTGTTTCCGTGGCTCGAGAGGCGGTTGCAGAAAATGAAAATGACTCTGATATTAAGAATTAGTAGTTTAAGCAAGTCCTTTGGCGTGTCAAGTGAACCATCAGAGGGTGAGAAGTTCTTTGAAGAAACGAAGGCAGGAAAGTAACATAGGGTCTCATTAGGAAATTGTACTGACGCTGGTGTTGGTCTTTTGGGTAATAGGGCTACTTTAGAGACAAGCAGCTATAGGTTGGCAGAAGTGTTGTACTCCTGCTTAGGGCTTTGATAATGAGGAAAGAAGAAAAACACACGGGCTGAAGCGGCATATTCAAGAACAGTATTCTCTCTAGTTTAGGAGGGAAAAGGAGATAACTGTTAAACACAAACGCAGATCCTTAGTCTATTGCCTTTTAGATTTGTTCGTGGCCGTAAATGCTCTTTAAGGATTTAAAGAATAAAATTGTGTGATGTGTGTTTATTCTGAACAGGTATCAAAATTCAGTAAGGTTATTGGCCCAGTTTTTCCCCCAGTTTATCATAAATATGAATGATTTGGAGTGACCACTTGACCTTTGAGTTAATGAGTTAACTAAGCAATTTAAAGCAGTAAAAAATTTGCTTTTACAGTAAATTGCAGTATTTTAATCTCAATAATATAAGCATAGTGGTTAAGATCCTAGGCGTTGGATATGGGCATACCTGACATCATATCCACTTATATCTTTGATTTGGGGAAAGTTACTTCTCTGTATCATTTTCTTTAATTCTAAATTGAGAATTAAGGTACCTTCCTCATAATAGCATCTCTATGTTTAATGGTTCGTGTATATCTGTTAGAGTGTCTGGCAATGGTAAATATTCAGTACATATTACCTATTTTTATAATAATTTCTTCTTCCACTATTTCATGACCCACACTGACTCACTTTCTTCTAAGTGGGAAAGAGCACTGAATATTTTTAGATAAAAACTATAATTCACTTTTTATTTTTTAATTTATTTTATAATTT
The DNA here is from genome assembly GCF_018350155.1 of Leopardus geoffroyi. Classification (NCBI taxonomy): domain Eukaryota; kingdom Metazoa; phylum Chordata; class Mammalia; order Carnivora; family Felidae; genus Leopardus; species Leopardus geoffroyi. Next base: position 188,108,698 of record NC_059328.1, on the reverse strand, counting down.
ATTTATTGTTTGTTTTTAAATGTTTGTTTATTTTTGAGAGAGGGAGAGAGAGAGGGAGAGAGAAAGGGAGGGGCAGAGAGACAGGGAGACAAAGGATCAGAAGCAGGCTCTGTGCTGACAGCAGCAAGCCCTATGTGGGGCTCAAACTCATTAACCCTGAGATCATGACCTGAGCTGAAGTTGGACACTTAACTGACTGAGCCACCCAGGCGCTCCTATAATTCAGTTTTTAATTCGAGGGATGGTTTCCAGATAATTTTATGACACATTGGCTTATAGTTACAGAAAATATGATTTCTGGTTGGTCTGTATAACTTTGGTATTCAGTAAGGGTATTTTAATGTGGAGGAGATGCTTTTGAAATCTATACCTAGTTTAAATTTATTACTTAGGGGGCGCCTGGGTGGCTCAGTCGGTTAAGAGTCTGACTTTGGCTCAGGTCGTGATTTCTCGGTTTGTGGGTTCGAGCCCCGCTTTGGGCTCTGTGCTGGCCAGCTCAGAGCCTGGATCCTGCTTTGGATACTGTGTCTCCCTCTTTCTCTGCCCCTCCCCTGCTCACACTCTCTCTGTCTCTCAAAAATAAATAAACATTTAAAAAAGTAAATTTATTAGTTTGCAAACTATAACTAGTATTGGCATATTGAAGGTTCATAGTTGTAGCAAGAATAATTCAAAGGTGTTTGACAGTATTAACATTTGAAAAGATAATGATCAAGAAAATAAAGTACCAAATGGGTCATTTTGGTGGTGGGGGGGTAGGGTTCAGTTGCATCATGCAAGCCTCTTGTTTTTTAAGTAGATACAAGCAATGTGAACTGGAATCCCTTCTGCCCAGATTGCAGCCTTTCAAAATTTAGTTTATCATTTGAGACATCTTTGGGCATTTTGACTGTTAAAGACACAAGAGTGTGTTAAAAACTTCACCAAGACATGATTTCAGTTTCGTGTGGGTAGGTGGAAAGAGTACTATTAATCTACTTTTTTTATTAAAAAACATGGGTTTGATGCAGTATTGCTGCATCCATTCTAAAGGAGTTTCCAAAGAATATTTCTGACTTGTAAAAACCTTCTATAATCCTGTATTAACATGACACTAGGTAAGGTATGAGTTAAAAAAAAAAAAAAAACAACCACAAAGGAAGGTAAAGACTGGTGATTATTGAGATGGTGTAAAAGATGGCCTGTTTTTGTGTAATATGAGGTTGAACCCCTTTCTCAGACACTCAGAGGAGTGCTGTGAGGATTTTAATGACTTTTAGATCATTTAGCCCTTTTTATAACTTTGTGGAATTAAACCTTGCACATAGTCCAACTGTATGAGAGATTTTTCTGGTAGAGCTTTTTGGTTTTTTTTTTTTAAACAATTTTTTTTCTTGTCACTCTTCTCCATTGATCACCAGATAATTCAGTCATCAGTAATAAGAAAGTAGTAGATTTTGTAGGATATCGGTCCTTAAGAAAATACACCAGGGTAACCACAAATAAAATAGTAACAAATTCTGACATGGTTCTTTTTAGTGTTGCATTTATTTTCCTATACCAATGTCTTATATATTCCTCTGTGTATGTCATAGTGGTGTCTTTACCTTATGTCTTGATGTTTCCTGCATCACACAATTGGTAGATAAGCTGAACAGTTGGTAAAGTAGCTGAACTAATTGATCCAAGTGGGTAGAACAAAAATATTTAAATTGGTCAGGTAATTACTCCTTGTTTGGGCTCTTGTAAAGTTATTCTTTAATGTATTAAAGACTTTTTTTTTTTTTTTTTTTTTGAAGGAAACGTATAGTTCTCTCAACTCATGAGAAAAAGACTGGGTCTGTTTCATAGAATTTCACTTGGCTGCCAGTGAATTACGTTCAAAGAGATCAACTTTAGTCTCATTAATTCCACAAATTATTCAACTCATGCATCCCTTATTACATATTTAAACTATAAAAATTATTAAATACAAAGATTTTTTTCTTCTGAGTCATCATGCATTTCTTTGTTTCACATGAACTCCCTATTAGGAAGGTGGGGGTTAGACCCAATAATGGCATCTGGCTGGGTAACTTTCATTCCAGGGTTCTTCCACAACTTAAATTTTTGTTGAGCTGAATTCTTAACTAAACTTAGGACAATTGCCCAAGCAAATATGTAACAAAGATGATAATAGCAGCTCTTAAAATAGCAATAAAGTAAAATAATCCAGCTGCACTTTAGTGGGAAAGGGATAAACTGTGGTTTATTAATACAATGAAATACTATCCCTTAGTAAAAATGATGTATACTTATTAATGTGGATATATCTCAAGTGTATAATAGTGAAGAAGCAAGTTGCTAAAGGATGTATATGATATGCATTTATGTAGTTTTTTTTCTTTTTTCTTTTTTCTTTTAAGTTTATTTTTGTGAGAGAACATGTGCATGCTCGCATTCGCTGGGGGGGGGGGGGGGGGGAGAGAGAGAGAGAAGGAAAGAATCCTAAGCAGACTCCACACTGTCAGCACAGAGCCCAACTCTCGTCCTGTTATCAGGAACCAACCATGAGATCATGACCCCAGCTGAAATCAAGAGTCAGATGCTCAACAACTGAGCCACTCAGGCACCTGGCATTTATGTAGTTTTAAAACAGTATAGCTTACATTGGCATATATCGATACATATGTATCTAATGAAAGTACATGAAAGTATAAGACCATATATGGAAATGAGACCCATTAAGTTTAGGAATAGTGGCTAACACTGGGAGATAGGTTTGGGTGGTGCTCTTTCAGAAATCTGTGTAACTTTTCCTTCTATTTTAAAAACAGCTGAAGCATTTTGAATATAAAAATACGTTAATATATGTTAAAACTGAGTGATGGATTTGCTCATTTTTTTACAGATTTGTGTATGATTAACAGTTTGTACCATCCCTGGACTGGTGGCCAGTTTTTGTAAATAAAGTTTTATTGGAACACACACACACACACACACACACACAGTTTGTGAAACTAGCACTTGAAAATTTTTAATTTAAATTCTATATAATTAAAGAGAAATTTTGTAAAAATACAATTTTTATTGGGGTACCTGTATGGCTTAGTTGGTTAAGAGTCCAGCTCTTGGTTTCGGCTCAAGTCATGATCTCACGGTTCGTGAGATCAATCCCTGTGTCCAGCTCTGCGCTGATAGCACAGAGCCTGCTTGGGATTCTCCTTCTCTCTCTGCCCCTTCCCCCCTCAAATAAATAAAACATTTTTTTAAAATACAGTTTTTATGTATAATTAGGGCTTTCTTCCAGTATGTTTTATTTTACTTTTTAGTCTCAAAGTAGTTGACTCTGGAAAAAATAATTCTTTTCTTTGTGCAATAGGGAAAGAATGTGTCAGTGTAGTTCCACCGTGTAAAGCTTTTCTAAGGAGAGAAGACAGACCAATTATTTAGTCAATTTTATTTTCCTGTTTGACTTGTGCCTCTGGGAAAATGCTTTTCTTAAGATGAGGAATACTGCTGCTTATAAGGCTGCAGAGGAATTTAAATTCTAGAGACTCTTGGGGAATGCAGGCATATACTGATCGTGACCTCTCAAAGGATAGGGAAGCAGATTATATCATAAAACCCTAAAAGCAATTTGATCAGAGTGACTCAGTTGCAAAATTACCACAGATATCATGTGGTCATTAACACTTTTTAAAGTTTGGGTTGGTTATATTTTATTACAGTGTGGTAAAACTGATTTTATACTGTGAATGTGGTGTCTAGTTATTGCTCAAAGAAAATTAATTCTCTCTTTATAGGTATCAATAAGTAAACATGATGAGAATGCGTTAAATGGTTTGAGTAGTGAATAATAAATTTAATAGCCAGTTCCTAGTATAACCTCAGTATTTAAACTTGTGAGTTAAAAATATTTCATTCCTGATCAAGAATACCTGTTGCTAGCTCTTTAAAAATAAGTGAAACCTATATCTCCAGAGCACTGTTTTTTGGCATGTATACTCCCTGTCGAGTTATGTGGCCCTGTGATTACCTTAAGCTCTAGATGTTATTGATTGATAAAATAAGCCAACATGCTTTGAACCGTGTTTCTGTAATATTGCCTTTTTTAGAAAAAATTGTGGCCATTTAAATGAAAGAACAGTGGCAAAATATTAAAGGAATAAACGATTTGTATCAGAAATTATATTCTATCATATAATAACAGACACGAATTGTTGCAGTACCTGAGAATTTGAAATTCAATTCCTGGTATTTTTTTTTTTTTCTAAATATAATTTATTGTCAAGTTAGCTAACCTACAGTGTATACAGTTTGCTCTTGGTTTTGGGAGTAGATTCCCATGATTCATGGATTGCATACAACACCCAGTGCTCCTCCCAACAGGTGCCCTCCGCAATGGTCATCATCACCCATTTCCCCTCATCCCCGCCCCCCCTTCAACCCTCAGTTTGTTCTCTGTATTTAAGAGCCTCATATATTTGCCTCCCTCTCTGTTTGAAACTATTTTTAACCCCTTCCCTTCTTCCATGGTCTTCTGTTAAGTTTCTCAAATTCCCCATATGAGTGAAAGCATATGATATCTTTCTCTGACTTATTTCATTTAGCATAATACCCTTCAGTTCCATCCATGTTGTTGCAAATGGCAAGGTTTCATTCTTACTCATTGCCAAGTAGTATTCCATTGTACATACAAACCACATCTTCTTCATCCATTCATCAGTTGATGGACATTTAGCTTCTTTCCATAATTTGGCTATTGTGGAAAGCACTGTGGTAAACATTGGGGTACATGTGCCCCTATGAGTCAGCACTCCTGTATCGTTTGGATAAATTCCTAGTACTGCTATTACTGGGTCATAGGGTAGTTCTATTTTTAATTTTTTGAGGAACCTCCACACTGTTTTCCAGAGTGGCTGCCCCAGTTTGCATTCCCACCAACAGTGCACAAGGGTTCCCGTTTCTCCACATCCTTGCCAACATCTGTTGTTTCCTGAGTTTTTCATTTTAGCCCCTATGACTGGTGTGAGGTGGTATCTCAATGTGGCTTTGATTTGTATATCCCTGATTCAATTCCTAGTATTGTACTACCCATCAAAATGTTTTATTTTATTTATCTGGAAAAATTTACCTTACAAAAAATTTGCATTGGATACAAAATGGAGCTAAGTGGGCATCACTAGGCATTTATTTTACCAAGTTTAAACACAACCTCCCCCCGCCCCCATGGGTAATATCCATTTTAGAGGATTTTCAGAATCAGTAGAGTGCAGTGTTAGTACTTCATAGGGTGAAAATAAGCAGGCCATAAAAAAGACTATGAATCTTAAGTGTCCCTGATGGCACCAAAAAGTGTCTCCATGTACTAAGGAGAAAGAGGCTGTTCATTCCTGGGTTATATAACATTTGTGAACTGACATGAAATAAAAGGATCTTAATTGTTAGGGAATACCATTAGCAAATTATGAGTTTCTACTGTGTAATTAGACACTTTACTTTTATGTATGATACTGACTTTTATTACAGGTACTAGAAATCTTCTACATCATTTGGAAACCCATGGATTGGAATTTAAGACAAAGCGCTATCTTTCACTGAGTACTCACTTAAATGTAGCCTGTTTGTACCTAGTGATTACTATGGATACGAGAATGTACCAATGAATAAGTCATAGTTTCTGACCTCTCAGGAGTTTATAATATATTTTAAATCAATGATTTTGGGGGGGGGGATTATTCCATTAGTAACAACATTATAGATAATAAGTACTTTCTAGGCTAGCCTACTGACTGACTTTATTCACTGCATTAACTTACTGGATTCTTGAACTCTGGGTCAGTATTTAAGGGGCTAGTCAGCTCCCATAGTGGTATCAAGCATTGCTTTCCAGTTAGGGCTGGGAGAGCTGGGTTTTGAAGTGGCCTCATCCTTTGGTGATTGGTTTGTCAAGGCTGCAGTGCAAGATGAGTGTTCCTCAACCTTCATTAGTGGATGGTAAAGGCTTTGGTGGTGGTATATCCAGGAAGTAGCAGTTGTTGGTGTATAGATTAGTTGTAAGTCAGGTGTTTGAGTCAAAAGTTGCCTTGATCCATGTGTAAATATATTGACTGAGTCTCTAAAAGAAAATATTTATTCAACAATAACCATGTGTGCAATGCCATAGTGTCTTAAAAGTATTGTTTACTGCATCCACAAATGTAAACTGTGGTTTACTACATTTTAATAAAATGCAACCAATTCAAACTTTAAAAAGAAAGTGTAAATGCATGAAATCTGTAGTAATTTTATTTTGCATTCAGTGTATATCCAAGTTTCTTTCAGGGCATTATGATACAGTTTACCACTCTATTATTTATTGTCGTTCTATCTTAATGTCTTATTATTCTAATCTCCAAGTATCATTACTCTTGTAGTTACAGTTATTGCAATAGTTTTAATCAATATACCTATTTTAAACCAGTAAGTGAGATATGAGGATAAGACTGAAAGTGCTCAACTTTGCTGCTTTTTTTATGCTTTCAGGGTGCTGTCCATATAGAGAGCCATCATTCTTGTCAGAAAGACAGAACATGATAGCATGTAAACTTCTTAAGGACAGGAACTCCTTTATTTATGTGGGCCTAATCTATTTACAAATATTTATTGAGTACCAACAGCATTATACATCAGGACTATGTTAAGTAGCTGGGCTATCCTAGAGAATAAGATATTTTTGGCTTTCATAGAAATTTTAGACTGGCATACCTGGAACGTAATAGATGAAAAAAATAACATGTGGTGTTGTTGAAATTTTAGCATTTGAGAGTTAATATACTTATGACTCATAAATTTATCTTTCACTAAATCATTAAGGGAAGAGGACTTTATCCAGAGAATAAAGTTTATTAGAGATGAATAAATAGAATCCTACATTATTTAAATTTTCTCTTTGCATTTGAGAGAATAGTCCACTATTCTGTTCCACAGAATAGTCCACATTTCTGTTCCACATTAATTTTTTTAAAATTTGTATTCTGCCTTGTTTCTAAAAGGATTTAATGCAGTATATGAAAATGTATAATATGGCAAGATAAAATAAAGAAACGGAATGACTGGAGCCGGGAATGAGATTAGAATAGATAGCACACATATACTGGGAAGTCCTACTCACTTACACATGCCATCGTATGGGACTTTTTCTCTCAACACTAAATCTGTAATCCTGTCTGTATCTGTTAAATATATGTGTGTATCTATAATCTATATCTGTTTCCTTTCTTATTAAAATGTCAGCCCTTCCTCTTGTGAAAGATCAGTCCCAAAACGTGTTCTGGATGTCATCCTCTTTCATTTTGTCCAGGACTTTGGTTCTGCCCTCTGTCCTCTTGAATCTAGGATTGGTGTCATTGTCAATGCAAACATGTTCAGCTGTCTCTCATCTCCCCAACCGTACACATACAGGAAACACCCTTTATCTTCACATTCTTCTCCAGCTTCTGCTCTATTTCTCTGTCATTTCAGCAGAGTTTTTCAAAAGAATTCTTTGTATGAACTTAATTTTCTTGTCCTCACCCCCCATTTATAGTCAACCTACTCCAATCTGGTTTTCAGTCCTCTGCCACCACTGAAACTTTGACCATGCTCAACAGTGATATCTGTGTTGGCATATCCACTGGACAGATTTTTGTTCTTAACCTGAGACCCCAGCTGCATTGACCTAATCAACCAGGCCTTCCTCCTGGAAACACTCTGCTTTGCTTTTATGTGCCCCACAGACTCATGCTTCTTCCACCTTTCAGATCACTTCTCACTCAGTTGTCATTGCTAGTTCCTCATCCTATCCAATCTGTAGATGCAAAAGCTCCTTACAGGTTGGTCCTGTCCCTTTCCTTTCTCCTATTACACACCCAGTGATGTTGTTATCCATTGCTTTGATTTCACATATTATCTATATGCCTTCCCAAGTTTATATCAATAGCTGAGACCTTTTTTTCTGAACTCCATACTCACATATTCAGCTGCTCTTCATAGGTACTCTAGTATTTCTCACTGCCATCTTGAACATAAAAAAAAACTTCTTCAGACTCCTATCTTTTTTACTTTTCCCGTTTTGGCAAATGGTACCACCAACACACAGTTGTTCAAGGCAGAACCTAGAAATCATTTTTGATACCTCCTTCTCCTTTATCCTCCACTTACGTCTAATATATTACCAAGTCGTAGTTGTTCTAGGACAAAGGACCTCTCATTTGTTTACTGGTTTCTCTTTTACCAAGTTGGCAGCCTTTTATGAAATTAAAAGCGCTCAGGCTTCCTTCTTCCAGTGAGAAGATGAGCCAGGTGAGTGTTTGCAGGCAGGCTACTCCCTGCAAAACTAATCTGGGCACTATATGCAAGTATGTTTACCATAAAATAGACTTAAAACTTTTGAGACAAATGTAAATCATCCCCATTAGAATACATAGTTAAAGCACTTATAGAAGGTCTTGTAAGCAACGCAGCTTTCCAGTATACTCTTCAAGATGAAGTTGATGTTAAAAGTACATAAAAGAAAGTAAAGGAAGTATAAAATAGTTAAAAGTTGCGGACTCCAACCAAAAATGATAGTTGTTTTAGATTACAGGTTCCTAGTGGCACCTGGGTGACCTCAGTCGGTTAAGTGTCTGGCTCTGGATTTCAGCTCAGGTCATGATCTCGCGGTTCGTGAGTTTGAGCCCCACGTGGGGCTCTGTGCTGACAGCTCAGAGCCTGGAGCCTGCTTCAGGATTCCCTGTCTCCCTCTCTCTCTCCTCTTCCCCTGTTCGTACTCTGTCTCTCTCTCAAGAATAAATCAACATTAAAAAAAATTTTAGGGGCGCCTGGGTGGCTCAGTCGGTTAAGCGTCCGACTTCGGCTCAGGTCATGATCTCGCGGTCCGTGAGTTCGAGCCCCGCGTCAGGCTCTGTGCTGACCGCTCAGAGCCTGGAGCCTGTTTCAGATTCTGTGCCTCCCTCTCTCTGACCCTCCCCCGTTCATGCTCTGTCTCCCTCTGTCTCAAAAATAAATAAACGTTAAAAAAAATTAAAAAAAAATTTTTAAATGAATCTGGTTTTGTAGTGTAATTCATAGAACTTAATAGCTGGAGGGGATGCTAGAGTCTCTTTTGCTCATTTTACAGGTGACTCTGATCTCTGGAAAGGCCGTGCAACGCAAAAGAGGACCCCGGATTTTTGACTGCACAACACACAGTTTCTTTTTTTTAATGTTTATTTGCTTTTTGAGAGCGAGAGAGAGAGAAACAGAGTGTGAGCGGGGGAGGGGCAGAGAGAGAGAGGGAGACAGAATCTGAAACAGGCTCCAGGCTCTGCACTATCAGCACAGAGCCTAATGCAGGGCTTGAACCCATGACCCATGAGATCATGACCTGAGCTGAAGTCAGACACTTAACTGACTGAACCACCCAGGCGCCCAAACACAGAGCTGGTTTAATATAATAAAGACCTATGAAGGAAAGTTAACTATAATAGAAGAAAAGTAGCAGAGTTTAGGGATTCTGTTCCTCAATGGAATGTAGAATGAGAACCTTAAAATTCACCTGGTAAGATATATCCCCAGAAGAAGCCCCATGATTAGACAATTTTGTAACAATTAAAAATGTGAAGCAATGAAAGAGGATACAAAAATCTAAATGCGATTTGAATGCTTGAGGCAAATCTTAAAGATTTCCTGGATTGGGAATCATAAAAATATTAGAAAAACAAAAATTTTGGGTTTACTTTCTCTATATGGATACACAGTTGAGAAAGAATGTTAGATTAAATAGAGTTGGCAAATGCCACTAAATGCCATTAAATATAAATTTAAGTATGGTAAAACTTTATAACATAAGCTTCCCACATTTATCTGCAATATTTTTTTTAGTTATGTTTCCTTAGTCATTTCTTTTTCCCTTTGCTGTCTTTGAGACTTAGGCAGACCTGTCTTCTTGTAAGTCAAACATAATAAATACCATTAAAACAAAGTGAGATAGATTTATAAATACTAATCTAGGAAGATGTGTACAAAATAGTATATTGGCTAGCTTTCTGTTGCTATTTAACAAATTGGTACTAATTTAGTGGCTTAAAATAACACAGACTTACTATTTTGCAACTCCTTAGGTTAAAAGTGTAACACCAGTCTTGCTGGGCTAAAATCAAATCAAGGTGTCAGCAGGGCTGCTTTCTTTTCTGGGGGCTCATGGAGAGAATCTGTTTCCTTGCCTTTTCCAGCTTCTAGAGGCCACCCCCATTCTTTGGCCTATGTTCCCCACCTTCCCTTCTTCAAAGCCAGCAGTGAAGAATCTCTGACATGTTTCCTTCATCAACTCTCTTTCTCTCTCTTTCTCCTTTTGTCTCCCTCTTCCACTTTTAAGGATGTTTGTGATAACCACGCAGATAACCAGGGTAATCTCTCTCTCTTAAGGTCAGCTGATTAGCAACCTTAATTCCCCTTTGCCCTTAACCTAACTTATTCACAGGTCTGGGCATTAGGATGTGGACATCTTTGGGAGCCATTATTCTGTAGCATATATAGTATTTATATTGCCTAGTATTTATAGTTATTTACTATAATGAAAGTTTCAGAACAGTTTCTATGGTTTTAATTCCATTTGGATTTGAAAAAAATGTGTGGTGGTAAAAAAAAAATATGGCATAAGATGAAAACCACGTTAAGAAATCTTTGTATTCAAAAAATGTGGCATTAAAAGAGGAAAAAGGTTGACTGTTTTATTCACTTTGCTAAAAGGTTCTCAACATTTTTGATTGTCAGGTAGTAGGATAAAATCCACTTTACATCCAGTGAATCAGTGATGGGAGGCAAAGTGTGCTCGTGCACTTCCACACCCTCCCAGAGGAGTTCTCTGCTTTTTACCTGGTACTGTTTAACTTTAATCAAGGGAGCAGTTAGTTACTCCTTGATCTCTGACAGATAAGCACAGGTTAGATCTGTCTTCAGAATTTCTCTGTAAACCGTGAACTGTACATTTTAGTAAAAGCTAATCATCATCACACACAAGGCATAGTACCACTTAATCATCATATTTATTAAATTAATAGCATTTATTAAATCTATTCAGGTATATGTTCTGTTTACATGGTACCCTTCATCCAACTTTGAATGATTCACATCTTTCTAAAATAAGCATTAGGTAGAGAGTAATTTCCTCCAGATATACAGATGGTAAACGGTAAGAATTCACAGGCAACCTGGAGTAAACAGATGGCTCTTACATCACTCCTGCTGGTGTGGGCTGTTTTCAGACTACAGTGACCATGCCATATCCTTTGCAGAAAAACCATACATTTGGCCCGAGTATTTTTATGGTTCGCACAAATAAAACATCATTGCCTATATTTTCATGATTTTTTTGGTGCCCTTAAAAATGTGAATTTGTAGTTGAATGCTTTGAGCATTTTTGTCTGCTTGTTTATTTTCTGTCTCTTCATTAAACAATGAGTTTTTAAACTGATGGGTCATGATATTCGTGCCATAATTTTCATATAGCTCTTTACTATTAAATGGCGGATTTTGAAACAGCTATTTTATTTTTTTAATTAATTAATTTATTTTGATAGTGAGAGAGCAAACAAAGGTGGGGTAGAGGGAGAGGGAGAGTGAGAGAATCTCAAGCAGGCTCTGCACCACCAGTGCAGAGCCCCATGTGGGGCTCGAACTCATGAACCTTGAGATCATGACCTGACCTGAAATTAGGAGTTAGATGCTTAAGTGACTAAGCCACCCAGGTGCCCCTGAAACATATTTTAAAATCCAAATTTCTTTCTTCCAGCCCTTTGGACTGTGGTTTTGAATGGAGGTTGATATGTGGAAAATACTGCTAGTTCCAATAAATAGAAAAGATTCTAATTTTAATGGTGTTATTTTGTTTTGCGTGTGTGTGCATTGCTGAAAAATGTAAATTAAAACTACCTGAGTCTGAAACATTACTGAAGAGATTTTAGAAATTCTTTCCCAATTGGTATTTACATGTTCATGTGTTCCAGAAGCATTTTAAAAGTAACCTTAATGTATATGAAATGAGTATTTAACACTGAGTTTTCAGATTGAACTTCCTTCTTTATACTAAAAGCCAAAACCTGTTGCCTGACAAAGTACATCTTAATTGTAGGTAGTCTTTTCTTCCTTTGACATTATATTTGGTGGTCAATAGGCATTTTTATAAGCTCAGTGGGCAGGCTCAGTCTAGATATTCAATTTTGGCAGGCGGGATATGAAATAGTTGAAATAGTTTCACTGCATATTTATTGCCCAGTGAATGTGCACTTGTTAGAGGGCTGTCCTTTTTTTTTTTTTTTAATCTGAGAAATGAAGTAGCAAAATATTCTTTCATTGCTCTTTGTGCTTACCTGTGTTTTGCCATTTAGGTCTTTATATGCCTTTTGCAAAAAAGAAATGATTTGGTGATGGAGTGCTGCTGCCCCTGACCGATGGACTCAAAGAAGAGAAGGTAAAACCATTTTTTCCTTCTCCCTTATCCTTCTAGGAAAACGCAAACGATTCTACATATGTGTAGCTTCTCTTCAGTTTAATTTCTTGTTCGTGGTTAATAAGTAGGAATAGTGACATTTGTGTTGATTGGTAAAGAGAGAAAGATACTAAAATAAAGCTGATTAATGATCAGCTTTGTTGCTAGTTTCTTTCTTATGCTTATAAAAAGGCACGAGATGTCTTCATCATCTTAAAGCTTTTGAAGCCATTTTTTTCCCACAATTTTAGATCTTCAGACAAAGCCTTATTAATTTTAATCATCTTCTATCCCTAGAAAACTAGTCATGGATGATATTTAAAAAGGAGGGTTAAGTTTGTGGCTTTCCTTTCATAAAACCATGGTTATGCCTAATCATAATTTAGAAGAATATTACCTAGCAAAAATAGAGAAATCCCTAGGTATTATAAAATAAATAAAACCATAAAAGTTTCTGTGCCTCATTAAAAAATTGGCACTAGTGTTCTAGAAAAAAAGAAAATGAAAAAGTATCATCAGTGGCAAGACAGGGAAACTTGGTGTGAAGGAAATCTAGGGTATTTTATTATGCCTCTTTCTTAGAAGGGGAGGCAATTATAGTATGGTTATTATTATGAAGTTGTGTGTTTTATGTTCTTTGCACTAGAGTCATCACATGGATAGAATTCTTTGGCTAAAACATGAGTAAAGCACGCAGAGTTTTACTGTTGCTGGTATAAATTTGATTCTTAAAAATTCGAATAGCAATTATAGAGCTTACTCAGTGTAACGTAAAATGTGGATCACTGTTCCTTTTTACCAGATACTTTTTAGTACATTAAAAACTAAAATTTTAAAATAAGACTCCAACTTGGGACATGCTGTAACTTTACTATCTAAACAAGGACTTAATATATTGAGAAGTTAGAATCTTAAAATTTTGTGCTATTAAATCTAAAACTTCAAAAAATAGCCCAGATTTTGTTTGCTCCTTAGATAGAGTTAAGTAATTTGTGGGTTTAGATTGTCCTCAAGCGTTTTATGTAAACAGTTGTTTTATTTCTGCCCCTGTGTCCTAAGCAAAGCATTAAATAGGTGCTAAACCATCTGACCCAGTCACCTGTGCCAGTAAAAGGTGCAGATCTAATGAAATATCCCCCCAAAATACAGTTTTAATTACAGGAACAATTAAGTGGTTTTTCTTAATGTTTGTAGCTCAGTAGAGGCAGAAGGATCCAAAGAAAGAGGCCTGGTCCATGTCTGGCAGGCAGGATCCTGTTCTTTAGCACCAGAGAGATTGCCAGGCTGGGGAGGAAAGACTGTTCTTCAAGCAGCCCTGGGAGTGAAACATGGAGTTCTTCTGACTGAAGGTATTGAAAAGTGTGGCTTAACAAATACTAACTGAAATGCTAACAATACCTGGGTGTGTAAGGGAGTTACTGGACAATACCTGGGTCAGGTAAGGGAGTTACTGGATACTAGGAATTCTTAATGAAGTTCGTTGGAGCTTAGACTTTTTTTGTTTTCAAAATATGTCCTTACTTCCTTTATCAGAAATCAGAGTAGTTCTTAAATTTGAGATACATTATAACTAGAATAAAAGGGAGAATTATAGTTTGTACATTTTATAGCAATAAGTACATGAAAAATTAACTTTTGAAACATTCAGAAACTCTTTTGTTGGACCTTTGTTCATTAAATGTGTCAGAACGATAATGCTAATAATAGCTAACGTTTATTAAACAGTGATGCGTGCCAGGCACTGTACTGAGCACTTTATGTGTCTTACCTGATTGAGTCTTCACACAACCACCTTATGAGGTAGCTAGTGTTGTCCTCACTTCGCAGATGAGGAAGTTGAAGGTTAGGGAGGTTAAATAATTTCCACAAGCCCACACAGCTATTGGAGTGTCAGAGTCAGGATTGGAATTCAGAGAGTCTGATTCCAAAGCCTCTTTTTAAGCTGCTTGGCTGTCTTGTCTCAGTACAGTTTTTCTTAGACATAAACAGCAGCTCATAAAAACATGTAATAAAATAAATCTATAAGAGATAGAAGCATAGGTTATAGTTTATAGAGTTGCCTTTAATTTTGATAGCAGTTTACCAACTCAATCATGGCAAATTTGGTTTGAGCTGGGACTGCCATCAACTAATTTATAAATTTCTGTTCCATAAGCATTTATTAAGTAGTTGATAATGTTTTGATATTTTCATTGTAGGAACTAAGGGAAAACAAATTCTAAGAAATAAAGCTTAAATCTGACCTTGGTAATTTTATGGGATACACGTGGAATTCTTTCTAGCCTCTTTTTTTCTTTTTCTTTTTTTTAACTTTTTAATTTATTTTTGAGAGACAGAGACAGAGCTTGAATGGGGGAGGAGCAGAGAGAGAGGGAGACACAGAATCCCAAGCAGGCTCCAGGCTCTGAGCTGTCAGCACGGAGTCCGATGTGGGGCTCAAACCCACAAGCCGTGAGGTCATGACCTGAGCCAAAGTCGGACACTTAACCGACTGAGCCACCCTGGCACCCCTAGCCTCTTTTTTATTATATCACTTTCATTGTAATGATATACAATAAGAATATTATTATTAGGCCAGAATTTGGAAAAAGCCTTATTGTAAAAAAAGTGAACTGTTTTCAATACCTACTGTAGGGGCTTCAAAATACACAGTTCTCATGCATGTGCAAGTAGAATTCTCTTGTTGTTTTATTAACTCTTCAGTAAGAGATTCAGGAATCCTTTATGAATGTGATCTTTAAACCTCTAGAATCATACCTAAAAGTGGGACAACAGAGGGAAAACATCTAAAAAATATAAATTGCCTATCACTGTTCATGTTTAAGCAGTGTCCTAGTCTTAAGTGTCAAAGTTACAAAAAAGATCTCATCTCATATAAGTGTGTAGTTTGAAATGGGAAAAAAGATCTCTAGTGGTATCTTTTCCAGATGAGAAAATGGTACTCATGGAATGCTGGAAATTTTCAAGCTGCTTTGTCTCTATTCAGTTTGACTATTAGCTCATAATTCAGTGAGGACACTTCATTAAATCACTATTTTTGAGGTACTCCAGGTAGAAAAAAGGGAGGAGTTGTCTAAATATTTCTGTGCACTATTTCTCGTTCTAGTGGAATGATAATCATTGAAAGAGTTGGTGAACTCTTGCAAGTGTGTATTGCTGTATCTTTTGGGAAGAAAAGTTTAAAAGAACTTAATTAATGAGCTTATTTTCTCAGTATTTTTTATCCAAACTGGAAATTCCCTAATAAAAGCTCATGTGTTCCCTCTAGCCACTTTTGTGTTCTTTCTTACATAGATGTTCTGGTGAGTTAACTTGAGTGTATAAATATATTTGCTATTTTTGCCATGTATAATAGGCCCAAGATAAAGAATGCATTTTATTCATCATCAGCTCAATTGCTGTTTTGTGGGGGAACAAACTCGTATAAATTTATTTCATTATTTCCTTATTAATTAAAAAAAATGGATGAGTCTATGGTTATATGGAAAAGGAGGGATAGTCGGCGTGGCTTAATATTTTTCAAAACCCACGGCCAAGTCTTTATTTCCATTTGAGTTTTTTAGGTAATACAGGTCATGTGCACATGCCCCTAAACTACCACAATACTTCAGAGAGATTACGACTTGGTAGCACACCTGGACAGAAACAAGTCCTCATCATTCATGTGCCCAACTCACAGGCCCCTTTACTTGACTTTTAAAGCCAGCCAGTTGCCCTTTGTTCTAAAGCTAGCTAATCATAGTTTTATTGGGGATTTTTTGCTTGTTTTGTTTTGTTGTGACGATTTGCTTTTTAAACAAATGGCACCTCAGAAATGCTATATCATACACAATGTATATTCTGTGTAATATTTAAAATTATACACGGTATTCTACATGACATGAAGACAACCATGTCTTGTTAACACTGGTGCTTTCTTATGACCTGGAAGTATAAAGCTGATTTCTTAATTTTGGCCAAAATAAACCTCTAGTATTTTTATTCTAGT
This sequence comes from Leopardus geoffroyi, assembly GCF_018350155.1. NCBI lineage: Eukaryota > Metazoa > Chordata > Mammalia > Carnivora > Felidae > Leopardus > Leopardus geoffroyi. Next base: position 188,092,262 of record NC_059328.1, on the reverse strand, counting down.
GCATAATTTTCTGCTGCTCTGACCTATTCAAATAGTAGTGAATGTTTTAGATGTTAGTGAATGTATCTATTTTATTCCCTGCTCATTTTATCTTATCATGGTCATTATTTTGTCTTTGAACACTTGGAAACTGCTCCTGTAATAGCCTACAATGGTAGCCATTTGTAGTGGATCCATTCTAGGACTTTGTAGGATGAGGCTGAAGGAAAGGAATAATAACCCTTCATTTTCATTTGAAAGTAGCCTCCTCCAGTTGGTAGAATTCTCATTATTTTTCAGAATGTTACAAGGTGATATTTGTTAGAAGATGAATACCTGTGGAATATTCTATGCTTGAACCAAATTCTCTACAACTGTGCTTTTGAAAAAAAAAAAAAAAAAAATCAGCAACAACCCTATTTTGTTAAACCTAGAGGGGCCAGAAGTTTGCTGATAAAATTTCTAGTTAATTCACTAACTCCTTCCTTTTTTTTTTTTTTTTTTTTTGTAACCTTCAGATGGTGAGGTCTACAGCTTTGGGACTCTTCCCTGGAGAAGTGAACCAGCAGAGATTTGTCCGAGTAGCCCCATTCTAGAAAATGCCCTGGTCGGGCAATATGTTGTTACTGTGGCATCAGGGAGTTTCCACAATGGAGCAGTGACAGAAAGTGGCGTAGTGTACATGTGGGGGGAGAACTCTGCAGGCCAGTGTGCAGTGGCTAACCAGCAGTATGTTCCAGAACCAAATCCTGTCAGCATTTCTGATTCTGAGACCAGTTCTTTGCTAGCAGTCAGGATTTTGCAGCTGGCATGTGGTGAGGAGCACACTCTGGCATTGTCAATAAGCAGAGAGATTTGGGCATGGGGTACCGGTTGTCAGTTGGGTCTCATTACCACCACCTTCCCGGTGACAAAGCCACAAAAGGTGGAACATCTTGCCGGGCGAGTGGTGCTACAAGTTGCCTGTGGTGCGTTCCACAGCTTAGCGCTTGTACAGTGCCTCCCTTCCCAGGATCTAAAGCCAGTCCCAGAAAGATGCAACCAGTGCAGCCAACTCTTAATTACTATGACTGACAAAGAAGACCATGTGATTATATCAGATAGTCATTGTTGCCCATTAGGTGTGACACTGTCAGAATCCCAGGTAGAAAACCAGGCCAGCACTGCCATCAGCCCCTCCACTGAAACCCTGGACAACCAGGGAGAAGTATTTGAGAATACGCTTGTAGAAAATGATGTGCCTGTTGCTACTGACGCCACGAGAGGTGATGCCATTTCCTCCCAACAAGACACCATGGGAACAACTGAAATTTCTTCTGCCAGAAATACACCATCGTACCCTGATACTCAAGCAGTAAATGAATACGTGCAAACACTGTCAGATCGTTCAGTAAGAGAGAACTCAGAGAACGGCGAAAAGCCAATGCCATCTCAGGTACCTGCTAAATTTTGTAATACAAAGGCATTTCTGGAGTTAAACCATCTGAAGTTTTGTTTGTTTCTTTGTTTTTTGGCAACTTTAAAATGCTTAAGGCTTGGGGCGCCTGGGTGGCGCAGTCGGTTGGGCGTCCGACTTCAGCCAGGTCACGATCTCGCGGTCCGGGAGTTCGAGCCCCGCGTCAGGCTCTGGGCTGATGGCTCAGAGCCTGGAGCCTGTTTCTGATTCTGTGTCTCCCTCTCTCTCTGCCCCTCCCCCGTTCATGCTCTGTCTCTCTCTGTCCCAAAAATAAATAAATGTTGAAAAAAAAAAATTAAAAAAAAAAATGCTTAAGGCTTGAGTTTGACTATAAATGTTTTATCATGCAATCCTAAATAAGGAAAAACCTGGATTAATTCAGAATTACTTTTTATGTTCACATTCTGCCCTTTAAGATATTGAAAGATATCATGCTGGGCTTCTTTTATAAGTAGCAAAATTTCATTTATTTTTTTCTAGTACTTCTTCTCCCATGGCTAAATATACTGAATTTTGGTGGGCTCCTGGGCACTGTTTTTGGTTTTGTTTTTTCTGAATACTTAAAATGTTTTTTTTTTTTTTAACGTTTATTATTTTTGGGACAGAGAGAGCATGAATGGGGGAGGGTCAGAGAGAGAGAGAGAGAGAGGGAGAGACAGAATCCGAAACAGGCTCCAGGCTCCGAGCTGTCAGCACAGAGCACAGAGCCCGACGCGGGGCTCGAACTCACGGACCGAGAGATCATGACCTGAGCCAAAGTCAGATGCTTAACCGACTGAGCCACCCAGGTGCCCCTCTGAATACTTTTAATATAACTATATATTTGCAAAGATTCATCTCACCTGTACTGTATTAACTCCAGATTCTGTAGAGAGAAGTCCTTTTCTTTTTTATTAGGGAAGATTACTATGTGGTAGATCCCTCAATTGTAGGCAAACTTAAAACCTCCTGGCATTAAATATTGTTTGAATTTTTTTCAGCTTATTGGGCTTTGTTGTGGGGCAAGGCATTAAAATTTTCTTCATCTTATTTAAACTACTGTCATTTTGAAAACTTATAAATGGAGGAAAGCTATTTACCAGTAGCATACAGTAACATTGGAGTCTCCCTGATTAAACCAAATTGTTTTAAAAGGATAATTCGTTTTTTACTCTTTGTGTAAGCCTTTCAGGTTTGTTTTTTACCAGAACTCTAAGAAAATGAAACAAAACAGGAACCTCTAATCATAAAAGAACTGTCCTGTGGTGTTTATTCAGGTTTTTGAAATCACATACCTCTTGATTGTTTATTCGTGTTCTTTACTGTGTCAGGATAAGAACATGGCTTAGAGGTATTTTTAGAAATAGTTTTTATTTCACAGTTTACTCATTGAATCTTGTGGATATCGATTTTTTTTTTTAATTAAGCTGTTTGGAGAAAGGTATTATTAAAATCTAAACAGAAACATTCTTAGACTTGAACATGCTTATAAAAAATTTGGACTTTGACTTTTTAGAAGTCGTTCTGCTAATTTATTAAATTTGAAGTTAAAAGTTAATTGTATACAGTTTATTATTATTGAAATTGCATTTTCCTTTGGATATATTTTGTTAAATATGTAAATTTTTTGTAGCCTATGCTAATTTTGGCAATGTCTGTTTATACTAAATTTAATTCAGTTTTTGTAAATAGTATCTCAATCATACAGGTAATTCACTAGGAATTTATATAGTCTAGGACAGGTTTTTTCTCCCGTGGCCAGATGTAACCAAAAGACTGTCTCATTTTTGTGAAATAAATCATATTTGGCATTGAAGCATATATCTCACAATTGAATTTTATTGATTGACCAGGACTCCTAAAATTATGTCTTTCATCAAAATTACTGGCTATGTATTTTTGTTTTGTTGATTTATTTATTTTATGTGTTGCTAAATATAAGTAGAGGAGCCAGTAAGAACAATAAAGTTGATTGAAGGTAGACTTTCCTCGGTCTCTGGGTAAGAACCCCCTATGATAGTCACCTAAATACCATCATTGTTTCTATTACGATCCTTCGCACACAAAGGGTAAAAATAGTGACCTTAGTTCTTCTCAGCAAGTTATCAGGGAACTGTATCACCAAGGGATTAATAGGCTTTGTATTTACCTTTTGCTTGATATGGTCTATTTGTTTATTTTGTTGACTATTTTAAAGACTCCTTTGCTCCTCTGAATTTAGTATTTAATTCAGCAAAATGTATTGAGTACCTAAGGTACTGTGCAGGCAACAGGAATTATTTCCTTTAAGAGAATCATAAGTCGATGTTAAAAATTTTGTTTGTGTTTGGCTTTCAATTTAGGACTAATTGAGGAATGTGTATATACACCCTTTGGGGCCTTCTGACAGCGTAAGAGGGAAATTTTTCATTGTGAGCTATGCTGACAAGCCAAAAGCTTTTTTGTGTGTTTAATGACTTTCCTTTAAGTAAACAATGGTGCTTGAGTAAGTTTTAACTGGTGTTCAGAGTAAGTTTCAACTGAGCTTTTACTAAGATATTAGAAAACTTTAGTTTGACTTTCAAATACAGCTGTGAATAACACAAAGAACATTGGTCCCAAATGTTTAATTATTAACCTACCACATTTACTCTATCATAGTGAGAGCAAAAGTAATCTGTCAGCTTAGATAGGTCCTGGATCATGGAAAATAACACATCCATGAGGCAGCAGAAAGACTTGAACTGAAGAACAGAAGTTGGGGGGCAGATAGGTCAGAGGTATAACTTTTTTTTTTTTTTTTTGCCTTTATATGCTGTATCTAAATTACTATTTATAAAACATTTTAGGAAAAGCTTTTTTTAATGTATTTTTTTCTGTATTTCTTAGTAGCAATCTGTGTAAATGTTCTTGAAACTCATCAATAATAATATTTTTTAAAATTTATTTTATGTATTGTTAACCCTATCACCCTTATATATCCAGGGCTGTCACAGTGCACTTCATGTTAAAGGCTATGTTTTCCAGACCTTTCTTCCCCTCTCTGCTTCTGTGCTCAATGTTATTAAAGCAGCTGGGGCTTACGTTTGAATAGCATGGAAAACCACAACACTCAAACAAAAAGAAGTACTTTTGATAAGGAGCTGTATTTTGAGTACTCCTATCCATATAATGTATTAGTTAAATCCAGTACCAAGAAGGGATACCTTTAAGTTGAAGATAAAGAGACCTTTGTTTTAGAGTCTTATGTTTGCAAATATGGATGGTTTTGGTTAAACTTTATACTGATTGCTGATTGTATAAGAGATTATATTTTTATATACTTTTTTGTGTGTATATTTTAGCCTTTTGTAGAAGAAGCAGTTCCTAATCTTCACAGCCCACCAACCACAAGCACCTCAGCCCTAAACAGCCTAGTAGTCTCTTGTGCATCTGCTGTTGGTGTGAGAGTGGCTGCTACATATGAAGCCGGGGCCTTGTCCCTTAAGAAAGTTATGAACTTCTATAGCACAGCCCCTTGTGAACCTGGAACTCAGGCAGGCAGTAGTTCCATAGGCCCGGAAGGTCTGAAAGATAGCAGAGAAGAACAGGTTAAGCAGGAATCAATGCAAGGAAAGAAAAGTTCAAGTCTTGTGGATATCAGAGAAGAAGAATCAGAGGGAGGCAGCCGAAGACTCTCCCTCCCTGGGTTGTTGTCCCAAGGTAAGGAAATAGTCACGTTTTGTAAACAGACTTTTGGTAAATCCAAAATGTTGCTGACATCATGTGCTATATTATAATAAATTAGTTACCTTCCAGATTGCTAAAACTGACATATTCAAATGTCAGAATTTATTTCATTTTGGTATTTAGGTGGTTTTAAAAGAAAGTTACATATTTCTCTGCTTTAGAAGTAACTGTAGAAGCTAATTTTTTGTGTGTGATGTCTGCTTCTGCTTATGAACCTTATTAGGAATCTTATTTTATTGTTCTCGAATGTAGCGATAGCCTCCTTATATCATAGTTGGGGCCTATAGTCCAGATAGATGAAGGTGCAGATGTGGCTATTGGGTAAGTAGGGATTTACTGTATTTGACCTAAAAGTGGAAATAATTTTAGGCTTCAATAAGAGAAAATTTCATTTTCGGATACAATTAGCAATAAACTTCTTCTAATATTAAGACTGTTAAGCAGTTGGTTCTTCAGTGTTTCTCAGTTGGTTCAGGAATCTCAGTCATTTAGGTTTTTGCTTCTCAAAATGTGACCTGCACCAGAAACAACAGCAGCATCTGGGAATTTGTTAGAAATGTAGGATCTCAGACTTAACTTCAAACTTGTTGAATCAGAATATGCGTTATAACAAGATCCTCAGGTGACTAGTGTATACCTTAAAGTTTGAGAAGCATTGGGTTTACACCAGGAGTTGGTAAACTTTTTCTGTAAAGAGCTAAAAAGAAATACTGTATGATTTGTGGGCCACACAGTCTGCGTTATATAATTACTCAACTTTGCCATTGTTGCTTAAAACTATCCATAAATAATACATAGATAAATGAGCAAGGCTATATATTCCAATAAAACTTTATTTACAAAACAGACAGTGGACTCTACCAATCCCTGGTTTACACTATTTTGGGCAAAGCTCTAAAAGTTTCTAGACTATACTAAAACTTTCCTGCTCTGCCCTGTTTCTTGCACTTCCACTTACTTATGGCACTGTTGTGTCAATGAGCACTTGTATTGTCCTGCCTTCCAGTTCTCATTGCCCCTAGATTTTCATCTACACAAATAAAGGACATTTCTGTTTTGAAATGGGAAAAATATTTGTCAGCCTTAATGTAGAATTTTGTAAAGCATATTCTTTGGAATGCAAGTTCCCCAGGATATCACATAGACTTTCTATATAACCTAAATGTTATACAAAAAGGGATTCTGTAGCCAAATGCTTGGAAGTGGGGCTAAGTTAAATTTAAACAAGTGTTTTAATTGCAGGACTTGTCAGTGCCTTTAGCATGCTAATGTGTGTGAATCTACAGGGGGATAGAATGTAGTAGACAGCATTTACCAAACTCATCTGACTATTAAATCTCCATAGAATTTCCTTCACAAAAACCATGTTAGTGTATTTCTTTGAAAACCAAGAGTTGGTCAAAATGGTATCTTTTTTCCCACCCATCTACTCCCTCACTTCATCTCTGATTTGTTTTCAGTTTCCCCCAGGCTCTTAAGAAAAGCTGCACGGGTAAAAACTCGGACAGTGGTTCTGACCCCTACGTACAGTGGAGAAGCAGATGCACTCCTGCCTTCTCTGAGAACGGAGGTGTGGACCTGGGGGAAAGGGAAGGAAGGACAGCTGGGGCACGGTGATGTTCTGCCTAGGTAAGTGCTGCCAGTATTTACTATTAGGAGTTGGCTTTAAGGTCTCTATATCACCATTTCCTCCAGAGGAAATCCTGTCCTTTCTAGCTCAAAACAACAGCAAACCTGTCATGTTAGTCTTGAATTTATACCTAACAGTAAAGGACTTAAGTATCCATGGTGTACCTTTCCATCTCTTCTTTGATGTGTATTCATCTTGGAACAGAAAGGGATGTTTGGGATAAGATTGTATTTCATTGAGTGGCACCTGAGTGCCTCTGTCAGTTAAGTATCCGACTTCTGCTCAGGTCATAATCTCATGGTTCATGAGTTCAAGCCCCACGTTGGGCTCTGCAGTGACAGCTCAGAGCCTGGAGCCTGCTTCAGAGTCTGGGTCTCCACCCTCCCCCCTCCCCCCCCCCCCCCCCTGCACTGTCTCTCTTTCTCTCAAAAATAAATAAACATGAAAAAAAAAGATTGCATTTCATTGGAACACTTGAATAGTTCAAATTTTTAATGTATAAAAAAGAACCAACAATTTTTTTTTTACTTGAAAGATGTTCCTCTGCTGCCACCAAAATAACTGTAATAGCAATATTAAACCATTCATGTATTTCAAGGAAAAACTGTTGTTTTAAGAAGAACTCATGATATTAACAGATCAGATATTTATGAAGGTGTATAAATGGAATGATTATCTAAAACAGCCAATTAATGTAAATGTCTTTATTCTTAGCAGAGTGAAGGCAACTGTGGAATTAAAAACAAACAAAAAAAAGAGTTCCCTCTATGGTTGTATTTTATTGTATCTTAAATTTTATTGTGTTTCTGCCGTAATGAATCATTTAGTAGTCTTTTGATTCTTAACATTCTGAATTATGATTGTTAATTGGTGATTGATTGACAGAGATTAAATTAAAACCATCTAAGATTACTGATACTATTCAGGAGTAAATTGAATATATATTCGGTATTTTAATTTTTTAATTGTTTTTTTTATGTTTATTTTTGAGAGAGAGATAGAGCGTGAGCATGGGAGGGGCAGAGAGAGAAGGAGACACAGAATCTGAAGCAGGCTCCAGGCTCTGAGCTGTCAGCACAGAGCCTGATGTGGGGCTCAGACCCACAAACTGTGAGATCATGACCTGAGCTGTGATATCATACCCTGACCTCTTAACCAACTGTGCCACTCACGTGCCCCAGTATTTTTATTTTAATGTTTTCTTTTAAAATGTTTATTTTTACTCAAAAGCATTTACTCTGTAATTTGAAAAAGGTCAAGATTCTTGCTGAGCCTTTTTACTTGAATTTGTGTGTGTATTTTTTCTTTAAGGCTTCAACCACTATGTGTAAAATGTCTCGATGGGAAAGAAGTAATCTATCTGGAGGCAGGGGGTTACCATTCTCTTGCACTTACTGCGAAATCCCAGGTAGGATGCAAACTATTAAAAACTAATTTTAATTTCATGGAAGGTTAACATGACCAAACTGGACCATCATTTATTGAGTGTGTACTGTGTGTCAGGCAACAATACTATATCTCATTTGATCTTTGTAGTGTTTTACATTGCACTGTTTATATTATTTCCATTTTACAGATAAAGAAAGGGAGGTTCAGAGAAATTACGTAGCTTGTGTAAAGTCACACGGGTGATAGTAGAATTTGATTCAACACTGGTCTACCTAACAAAGAAAGTTTCCATAATGTGCTCTTCCCAAAAAACAGAACTCAAGACTTTCCAGGATATTGATGAATTTTTACTTGTTTTTTGGTGAAGAAAATCTGTAAATAAAACACTATGAAAAGAAAACAAAAGGTATTTCTTTTTTAAAGTTGTGGGACCTGGGTGTGCTAGGTGGCTCAGTTGGTTAAGTGTCCAGCTGTTGATTTTGGCTCAGGTCATGATCTCATGGTTCACGGGATTGATAGCACAGAGCCTGCTTGGGATTCTCGTCCTTCTTCTCTGTCCCTCTTCTGCTTGTGCATGCATACTTTCTCTCTCTCAAAATAAATAAACTTAAAAGATATGTTTATATGTTGTTAGACTAGAAACAGATCAGTGAAACAGAAATATACCTGTGGACTAGAAATAGACCCAAGTATATATGAGAATTTAGTATAGGATAAGTGGGCATTTCCAATCATTTGACGAAGCAAGACTGAATAATCAGTAAATACTGTTGAACCATTGGCTTCTTATTTGCGGAAGAAAATTAAAGATAACTTCACATAATCTACTTCCAGGTGGATTAAAAATGTCAATGTTAAAAAATAAGACCTTACGTGTGTAAGAACAAATTTAGGTGGGTTTTCTTTTCCCCCAGTAACCTCAGGAGTAGAAAAGGACGTGATCATTAAAACCATAAATTAGAAAGTAAAGATATGTTAGCCTATGTGATAATTCAGACCGTGTAAGTAGCAAAAAACACCGCAAACAAAATTAAGATATATAACAAACTGGAAAAAAAACATTTGTAACATATATGATAAAATGTTACTACCTAATACTAAAGAAAAATTGTCGAATGATATTTATATTCCATTCATAAAAGAAGAAATAGAAATGACCAGCGATGAATAAAAAGATGGTCAACCACTTAGTAAACAAATATACATTAAAACAACAGCAAAATATTTTCTTACCTGTCAGATTAGCAAGGATTGTATTTAATACTGTGTGCTGGTGAGGATGTAGGAAAAAGATACAGTGCTGACAAGAACATACATAGGACCTTGCTGGAAGACAGTTTGTTAGTATGTATCAAAAATCAGAATGTGGAGATTCATGGACCCAGACTTCTTTGCTTAGGAATTTATTCTAAGGAAATAAATAAATTTACACAAATATATATATTCAAGGATTTTCAATTTTTTATATTAAAAAATTGGAAAGAAATTATTATGTTTAGTTCATTAGGTAATTGAATAAACTACACCCACAGTAGAGTTCTATGTAGTTATCGTGACTGATGTAACTCTATATTTACTGACATAGAAAAATATCAGTGCATAGCATTAAATAAACACATCCATTCACTTTTTCTTTGTACTGTGACAGTCTTGTACAGTGACCACGAATTGCTTTTAAAACCAGAAGAAACAAAACCATTTTCATTAAACATAGGCACTGTAATCCAGAGTCTTTTGTCTGTAGTGGAACATAGGTACTTGTGTTTCTCCTGCAGTGACTCTTCATATATGAAAAAGTGTTCTAGTTATGTCATAGTATTCCTATCTATAGAAAAAAGAATCGTTGGGGTGCCTGGGTGGCTCAGTAGGTTAAGCGTCCAACTCTTGGTTTCCCCTCAGGTCATGATTTCACGGTTTGTGAGATCGAGCCCTGAGGAGGCCTCTGCACTGACTTTGTGGAGCCTGCTTGGGATTCTTTCTCTCTCTCTCTCTCTCCCTCTCCCTCTCCCTCTCCCTCTCCCTCTCCCTCTCCCTCTGTGCGTCCCCCACTCATGCTATCTCTCCTCAAAATAAATAAACTTACAAAAAAAATCATGATTAATTTTTCTTTATAGCACTTATCCGTATTTTTTATCACTTTCTTTGTAAGAGGCAGTGTAAGACAATTCCTGGGATTATATCCTGGCTCTGCCACTTATAAATTTGTGACTTCTCTGAGCCAGTTTCTTTATCGGTAAAGAAAGGATTGTCATGAGAATTAAGCATTAGTTAATACAAAGAGAATGTTGAGAACAATACTTGGCAGGTAGTAAACACTTGAGACATGTTAGTTGTTGTTTAACCCTTGGACTTTGTCTTCTAGTGTACTGTTTGGTCATTATCTCTGGTCTTGTTTAAAAGGGAATTTTCTCAGTATCTCTTATTTTAAAGAAGAAAGTAATATATGTGTAACTATTGGTGTGTGTATATATACATAGATACACATGTATATGTTGTAGAGGTCCAGAATTGACATGCAAAATCAGATTTACAACTCTTACCTACTTTCTTGTGATTTTCTAATAGGTTTACTCATGGGGTAGCAATACCTTTGGTCAACTTGGGCATTATGATTTTCCAACAACAGTTCCTCGTCTTGCAAAGGTACTTTTGAGAACTTGGTGATTTTTTATAGCAACTTATTTCAGAATTCTAAGTTATAACACTTAATATTTCTCTATTTTATGTTTTAAAAAATTAGGATTTTATATTTGTAATCTAAATTTGTTTTCATGTACTTCAAGTTTTTTTTTTTTTTTAAATAACATGAAGCCCCTTATTTTCATGCTAAATATTCTTTTTTTTAGATAATATGTTTATATTTCTTTTGTTCTTAGCTTCCATTGTACTTTGAATATTCATAATTTTTTGTCTTTTTTAAAAATAAAAATGAAAAATTCTTTCTTTTAAAACAAATGTTTCTGGGATTGTGATGTTGACTTTTGAGCTTTACACTACCAAATAATGCTTATTACTCTCTGACTTTTCACTTAAGTTTGACTTTTATATAACGTTATGGTGGTGGTATTTTTTTGGTTTTTCTTACACACATAGTCATAGTAGTAAAACCTTTTTATAAATCTTTTCATTTTCTGTAGTGACGCTAAAAGTATGGATGATTTCTTCACTGTGTATGAATGGTTTTAGTTTTCAGTTTATGTAATGCTGTTCAGAGATTGGTAGCTTCTATCTAGTTCCTGTGATGCGATTCTAGAGGAGTGTCTATACTAAATTCTCATCAATAGTATTGGTTCCTTTTGTTTTTTTTAATGGTATTGACTCCTTATGCAAGGTTGGTTTGTTTTTTGAAGGGTAGAGGGCGAGGAGTACACATAGTGATAGCCTAACAGAATGGAATATGGAACTCCTTATATATTTGTAGTTTGATTGTGCTATCTCCCCCATCCCAAGACATGCTCCCTCCACTGAGGGACTATAAAAAGGATGGTTCCTTCAACTTCAGGAACATGATTCACATGTAAACTACAGATAATACATATTCCAATAATTCATGTTTTCAGAGTGTCTGGTGCATCTATCACTTCATAAGACTTTCATTTGCTGCCTTTCCTTCTAGTGCACTTCATTTCACTGAGAGGTAAAGACTTAAATAAAACATTAGGGAACAGTTATTACTTCCTAGTTCCAATCTTAAATGTTTTCAGTATAGAACATTTCAGTGGTAAGCTATTTAATTACTGATATTTTATAACAAAAAAAATATGGCTTATCATTGTTCCCTGTTTTTTATTTCAGAAAAGCAGAATGTGCATTTATTCTTACCAAGGAAAGTTTTGTAACATAGAATGGAGACGCTCTGGAAATCAAATTTTTCCTTAACACTATACAGTTAGACAAGAGAGAATAAGATCTTAGTTTTGTTACTCATTAACTGTACATATAAAAATTACATCACTGGGATTTTGGTTTTATATTTATGGGAAAGATGAGAAAGACATTCTGAAGTTGTTTTAATTTGTGAATTAAAAGTCAAGGTAGAATGAGATCTGAATTAGTTTTGATTAGAGACTAGAAAGAGGACTCTTCTGCAGAAATTTTAATCCATTCTTTACAAGTTAACAGGAAGCCCGTTATTTGGATAGCCTGGATTTGAGGAGATGGAGTCATGCTGGAAGAAGATGGCTGTAAAGTAGTAGAGACATGCACACACACTCACACAGTCACCTAATCACCTAGGATTTGGAGCCCATCTAGACACAAAGAATCCAACAGATTAGAGGATTTTTGCTTATCAATATAGAAATCACAGCTAAAGCTGGGGCTGGAGGTTGGGGCAGTAGTTTTCATAGAACACTTTCTTCAAATGAAATCTTCTGTGTAATCCCATACATAGAATGGATAAACATGGAGCTACTTTAGTTGAAGGATGGAGGGGGAATGGGGACAGAGTGCTGGCACCTGCATTTCCATGGTGGCTCCTGAATCACTACGTGGAATCCTAAGCTTTGAAAACCATTGGTTTAAGACAGGGGTTCTCAAACTTCTACACACATTGGCATCACCTGGAGAGTGTATTAAACCAGATTGCTGAGTCTAACCCCCAGTAGTAGCTCGTTGGCCTGAGAGTTTGCATTTCTAACAGGTTGTAGGTGATCGCTGCTGCTCTGCAAAGACTGCTCATTGAGAACCCCTGGTCTCGGGGATCCCTGTAGATGGGCTTCTAAGGGGTCCTGCCTGTTCCAACATCCTGGGGCTTGGTACAGTGAAGTCACATCTGAGAGGTAGTGAGTTCCAAGTGGGAAAACTGAATTTTAGCGCTCAAGGGTTTAGTTGGTTAGAGTGGAATTTTGTCTTGCTAGATTGTTTCTTTCTGTCTTGATTTTTTTTTTGTACATGGTTCAATGTGAATGGACAGAGGTGTGTCGTAACTGTCAGAATAGGGCTCTAGAAGTTTCTGTGCCTCCTGATTATAATACAGGCTAAGAACTGTGGGGACTCCCACAAATAACTATTAAAAATTAGATCTATGGTTTTTCCTTTTTAAATTCCAGTTTTTCAGATTTTTATAAAAACAGTCCAATTCTAAATTTAAAAGCTGAGGGGGTGCCTGGGTGGCTCAGTTGGTTAAGCATCCAACCTCGGCTCAGGTCATGAACTCATGAATTTGAGCCCTACATCAGCTCTGCATTCAAAAATAAATAAACATTAAAAAAAAAAATTAAAGCTGAACAAGGGATTGCATCTGTGCTGCGATTGATCAGGCACATCACTGGGTGAGTTTTGCCCTCTGAGGTGTGAGTGACTTTGCACCACACCTGTTTAACCTGACATTTCAGTTCTGGTAGATCTGAATTTCTCTTTAATTCCTTCTCTTATCAGATAATTTCTTGCTGTTGTTACAGGTGAACAGTGAAAATGGAGTCTGGAGTGTAGCTGCGGGCCAGGATTATTCCCTGTTTTTAGTGGATACAGAAGACTTCCAACCTGGGTTATATTATAGTGGCCGACAGGACCCTACAGAAGTTGACAACCTTCCAGAGAATCACAGTGGTACTAAGACTCCAGTACTTCTCTCCTGTAGTAAGGTGAACAGGAATTGGATCCTAAGGCCCACATTCTGTAACACACGGGCGGTCTTGTTTTTGTTATTATTTGTATGTATGCCTATTATTAAGTATCTCACTACTATATTTAAAATTGCAAACCCTTACCATCCCCCTTTACTCCTTATCTCCTTTTCCTGACTTCTCTCCACAGTGCCTATCACCATCGAATAACCTATATAATTTACTTTTTTTTATTTTCTGTCCTCAATTGTAAGACTCATAAGAGGAGAGATTTTAAGCTCTCTCACTTACTGCTGTATTCTCAACAGCAAGTCCTTTATAAATGTTTGTTGAATTAACACTCTTGTAGGAATATCGAAAAGTATTTTCATAATAAAGTTTCTTGACTGCATTCATGGAGCTCTCAGAGGTAAATTAGAATTGGAGAGATAAGTTTTTTTTTTTTTTTAGTTTAGTTTTGTTTATTTTGAGAGAGAGAGAGAGAGAGAGAGAGAGAGGAAAGAGAGAGAGAGGAGAGAGAGTGGCAGAGAGAGAGGGAGACAGAATCCCAAGCAGGCTCCACATTGCCAGTGCAGAGCTCAATGCAGGGCTCAAATCCTTGAACCGTAAGATCATGACCTGAGCCAAAATCCAGAGCTGGTTGCTTGGGGTGCCTGGGTGGCTCAGTCGGTAGAGCGACCGATTCTTGGTTTCAACTCAGGTCATGATCTCACGCTTCGTGAGATCAAGTCCTGCGTCAGGCTCTGTGCTGACAGTGTGAAGCCTGCTTGGGATTCTCTCTCTCTGTCTCTCTGCCTTTTCCCCATGTTCATTCTCTCGCTCTCTCTCTCGCTCTCTCTCTCAGCTCTCTCAAAATAAACAAACTTAAAAAAGAGTTGGATGTTTAACCGACTGAGCCACCTAGGCACCCCAAGAGATGAGTGTTTAATTGTAAACGGGAAGTAAAAATTGCATAGGCCCATGGTGGGCTCATGGCAGACCCAACGACTACCAGCAGTGCTCTGTTCCCCATTCCTTCCCTCTCTGTTAACTTTTCATTTATTTACTGCTGTTTACTCCCTTCTTTTTCATTTGGATTTCTCTGCTTTCCTACTTCCTATCCCTTTTTCATAAACAAACCACTGGCATGTTTCTGGTTTTCTTTTTCCTCATTAAAGTAACTCACATTCTCCAAGTGATAATGCTGTAAGGGAATTAACCCTCAAAGTTAGTACATTCTGGGTTTCTTATTCTTATGGAATAATATATCCTACAGATTGTTTTTTTTTATCTTTCATGTTTGTTTTTTTGGCTAAATGTATAAGCTCTGATTGTATAGGGACAATATCTTTCTTGCTAAAGGCAACACTGGCCAAGATTTGGCTCCTGACCTATATATAGCCTCTTATATGAGACCTACTAATTGACTCTTTGTAGTTGTTGGCCCTGGCTCCACATTCCCCATGAAAAATTTCAGTCTGGATAAATGATGAAATAGGCTGATAAGACGAACAAGGCTCTAACATGTATTTTTAGTTACCATGGGGCATTAAGTAGCTTATTGGGTCTGCAGCTTGGTGGCCTGGTTTGTAGGGATCTGTGTATGCATTCATTATTTTTGTTTAGTGGTGTAATAGATAAATGACAAAAAGTCCCTTTTAAAGAAAATCCCATTATGTTGTACTTTTAAGATACAAGATAACTTCTAGACCCTTAATATTTTGGTATATAGCATAGAGATCTTTTCTGCTTTCGTTTACCCTGTCTCATAAAAAAAAGAAGGTTCCTGAGACATGTATCTCTGACATTTGGATCTTTGTATATTTAGGGTGTCTGTGGTTCTAAACACGTGTAATGTGAAATAAAAGATATTGTGGCAATAAATAAAAGCATAGATATATATAGTTGTGTATAGGTCCAGATACACATATATAACAGTGTTGTACTGGTTAACCAGCTGTAAAACAAAACAAAACAAAACAAAAAAAATTAGCCGTGATTTGTAGTGTTTGCCAATTTGTTTTTGGTAATTTTACTGTTGCTAATTTCAAGCTACTAGTAGTTTAATAACTAACTTGCAAAATTCCTGAATATTTCCCATTTGGCTCTTGCTAGCTGATATTAGCCAGTGTTAGCACCCAAATTGCTGCTAGTAAATTATATTTTACCTTTAATCTTTTTATTCTCTGTTTCAGCTCGGATATATAAGCAGAGTGACAGCAGGAAAAGATAGCTATCTAGCTTTGGTGGACAAAAATGTTATGGGATATATTGCCAGTCTCCATGAGTTGGCTACTACAGAAAGACGGTTCTATTCAAAACTAAGTGACATCAAATCTCACATCCTCAGGCCTCTTCTTAGTTTAGGTAAGTAGAATCTCCCCTGAACTCCCTCAGTTATCAGGACTCTTACCTGTTCTTCCTGTGTCAGAAGTAAAAAAAACTTCTTGAGTCATGGTTTATTCCTTTCTTTCCATTCTCTTATTTTTTTTAAGTTTATTTATTTATTTTGAGAGAGAGAGAGAGACACAATGAGAATCCCAAGCAGGCTTCACGCTGTCAGTGCAGAGCCTGACGTGGGGCTTGTTCCCATGAACTGTGAGATCATGACCTGAGCCAAAACCAAGAGTTAGACACTCAACCAACTGAGCCACCCCAGGTGTCCTGTCCATTCTCTTATTTTTGTACACAGGCAGTCAACAACTTACAAACTGTTTGCACTTTGTCAGTAGCCCAGCTGCCCCTAAGTATTCTACCACTCCCACAGCTCTTTGTCCTTGTGGAAGTAAGATGTGGCACTTTCAGGATATTCATGGCAGAGAAGCAGAAACAGCTTTGGGAAAGTTGATCCTAGGAACTAGATTTCTAAACAACACTTCCTGCCCCACGAGTCCTAAGATAGCTTACATTATACTACCTGAATTTTTCTTTTTTTTTTTTTTTTTGTTCTAGTTCTTAGAATTATACCAAGTAGAGATTCATTTAGATTTACAAGTAGTGTCTTAAAATGTGGATAAGAGTGTCCAGGGTCTTATCCCACATTACTACGAATTGGCTAAATCTGATTTCTTTTCTTAGTTGTTGTCAACAAGGAGGGATTGGAGATGAAGAGATAATACAGAGGAAATGGATTATAGTAGTTCTAGAGGGGGGCTACTGTCCATGTACACTAGATCCCGGGAGTTTCTAGGAGGTTAGAGAGGAATACAAAATGGAGGTGGGGGGAGTGGCTATTGAAGATCAAATTTCATTATTTCAAAAATTTTTATAGGTTTGGCCCTGCACATAGAAAATAGAGAGGAACTTTTCTTTATCTTTCCTGCAATCCTTGACCCTCTCTGAGGACCTAGAATTCAGGCCAAAACTGTGATACTTAAATATTAGCACATCAGATTTTCCACATTAGGTTGACATTGGTTTGTGTGGGTCAGCCCATTTTATAATGGGAAAACCACTATTTTTTCAAATAACTAATTTATGGTCTTTCAGAATGCCCCCTTTTGTAAGTTAGGGACTGTCTGCATTTATTTTGTTTTATTTTGGTTTTGGTTTATTTTATTTTATTATTTTTTTGAGTTTATTAATTTTTTAGTAATCTCTATACCCAGTGTGGGGCTCAAACTCACGACTCACATAGAGTCACATGCTCTTCCAACTGAGCCAGCCAGGCGCCCCAGTTTGTTTATTTTAGTTTTTGATATGTTTTGCCTTTTTAAGTGTTGTAGAGTGCTTGTTCTATAAATTCTTCTCCAGTGGGTGGGCCTAATATCCCAGGAGTTTGGCAGGGGAAAAGCAGCAATCTAAGCTGGAAGCTTCCTGGATTGCTCTAAAAGAAAAGTGAAATCATCCTTGTCCTTATCCTGATTCCTGATTTCTTTATTGTTTTTCCCTTGTCTGCTCGTCAGCCTCAGTGCTTAGAGAGATGTCCTGGAAACTAGGAACTTTGGACTGGGAAAAAGCAAATAATCTCCTGGTGCCCTGTATAAAGTTCAGAGCAATCTGGTCAGTCTGATTGGGGGATTGACCTCGCTGCACTGAAGTGTTGGGCTTGTCCCAGGAGCAATAGAGCAGAAGTCGGTACAAAAAGTTGAAAATATTAACCAAGATATAACTACAAAAGTGAGTTTGATTCCTAGCTGTTACTTTCCAGTTGTGTGAAATTGGATAATTCACTTCCCCTTTCTTGGCTTCAGATTACTTCTCTTCAGAATGAGAGGAGAGTTGGATTTGCTCAGTGGTTCTCAAATTTGGCTGGTCTTCAAAATACCCTGGACAGCTTTTCTTCTGATTATATCCATCCTGGGATCTTAACCTTGGCCTACTGAGTCAGAATCTATAGAATCCCTGTGAATATATTTTTAACAAGTTTTTCAAATGACTGGATTCTATGATCTCTGAAGTTGCTTTCTTTACCACTGATTATTTGAGTTGCACAGTTGAGAGTACGTCTCAACATGTTAAGTATTTTTAGAAAAGGAGGATTCATAATCTTGATCATAAGAAAGTATTCAGGTAATGAGTCTTCAGGTTATGTCATCATCATCATCATATTGTTACAGACAATTTGGGCACTGCAAGTACAGTCCAGCTGTTGCAGGAGGTGGCGAGCCGGTTCAGCAAGCTGTGTTACCTAATCGGTCAGCATGGAGCCTCACTGAGCAGCTTCCTTCATGGGATAAAGGAAGCCAGGAGTTTGGTCATTCTGAAGCATGCAAGTCTCTTCTTGGATAGTTATACAGAGCAAGTATCCAGTCCCGTGTCATGTTCAATCTCTGCAGGGTTATTCTGCCAAGGAGAACAGCTCCTTAATCAGAAGAGACTAGATTAGGGACAGTGATATAAGGTAATAGAAATTGCAAAGCAGTATTTTAATCTTAAGCCAACTATAGTTCTGCATTGCTAAAATTTTAGTTTTCTTTATGGGGAAAGAGTCTTAAAAATAATTATATTTCCTTCTATAGTTTAGCAAAATGATTGATAGTCTACTTAATTTACATAAAATATACTATAATAAATATGGTTCTTTAGAGAACAGTGTTGCTTACTTAAGTAAATTATGCTAAAATTAGAGGAAATAAGTAACTGAACAATTATTTTAAGACCAACTGCTAATGGTAAATATCGACTTGTTCCAATGTCTGTTTTTTATTGTTGTGTAAATGGAGGATTTAAAGACCATACTATCTTCAAAATAAAGATATTTCCTTAATAAAATCTAGGATAGTTAGCCAAAGTTCTTTTCATGTTTTTCAAGTAAAATATACCAAATGTATTTGAAAATTTAAATATTTCTCACTTTTTCTTAATTTGTATATTGACATTATGACGTGAGGCATAATTTGTTATTTTAATGTGCATTAAAATAACAATGCTTTGATCTGAAGTGAAAATTTTATTCTTTATTAATACCTCATCCATCTAGCAAATATCGACTGAGTACCCACTAAGTACCAGGCGCTGTGTAGAGCTCTGAGATCATGCAGCCACAGTGCAGAGCCAGTGAAAAGGAGTTAATGTTCTATTGGTGTTTTGTTGAAGTTATTTTTAATATAAGTAAAGTTTGTTTATTATTGAAAACTGTATAAATAAAGATAGTCAAAAAGATGTTTAAAGTTGCCCGTAATCTGATCACCGGAAATAGCCATTATTAATAATCTTAGTATATTTCCTTTCGCATTTATGCATGTATGTACAGATAGATTAGATGCATGTGATTTTAATTCTAAACGAAATTGAATGTATTTGAAGCTATTGTCTGAGAGGAAATACCCAAGTTGAAGCCTTTTAACTCATTGTCTATCAGACATGAAAAATACATAATTTGATACCAATTTACTTTTTTAAACAAGATTTTGTTTGTGTGAAGCTTTCAGCTTTTACTAGTATAGTTCTTTTTTATCTTATTTATCTCATAATCTTTTTTACTTCTTTTGTTTTGTTCTCTGATACTTCAGGACCTATAATTAGAAATGCTTTTTTTTTTTTTATACCTTGGACAATTTTTTTTTTAAACACAATTTATTCATACTGATGGGACAAGTAAAAAAATCCTGATTTGTTTATGAATTTTGAAAATAATTTTTAATTGTGGTAAAATACATGTAACATCAAATTTGCCATCAGGACCATTTTATTTATTTTTGTTTTATTTATTTTTAATGTTTATTTTTGAGAGCGAGAGAGAGTGAGTGAGGGAAAGGGGCAGAGAGAGAGAGGGAGACAGAGGATCGGAAGCAGGCTCTGTGCTCAGAGCAGAGAGCCCGATGTGGAGTTTGAACTCACAAACCTGAGCTGAAGTAAGATGCTTTACCAACTGAGCCACCCAGGTGCCCTAGTAGTACCATTTTTAAGTGTACAGTACCATGGGCTTTTTTTTTTCCAGTAGGTTCCATGCCCAATGTGGGACTTGAGCTCACAACCCTGAGATCAAGACCTGAGATCAAGGGTTGGATGCTCCACCAACTGAGCCACACAGGCACCCACTTTGGGCTGTTTTTAATAGGAATTTACCCTCTTTCTGAAAGTCAGTTGATTCCATTTTGCCATCCTGGGAGTATGGTAGAAGTACACACAACTCAAAACAATACATCAAGACATTCTCTAGCAATTGATCAAAACTTAACCAACATTTTCTAAGTTTCACTCGAGCTCTTTTAACATATTTTTTTCTTCTCTATTATTTCTGAAGACTTAATTTTCACTAAAATCCAACAGTTTAAATCATATTTTCTCAAGTTTGTTAAGTTACCAAAGTAAAATCTACCAAGCAAATTCTAGGATCTTCTGTATAATTTTAGGTGTATTTTAAATTTATAATTTATAGTAATATCTTTACTAAACTGGCTTTTCCCCCCTGCCTGAGTATTGTGGTTATCACATAACCTGCCCTTCTTTTCAGTCCTTTACAGTTCATGAATGTTGACATCACAAAAGTACTGAAACTTATTGGTGAGATACCAAAAAGTATCTGCTCCAGTTGCTTGTTTGAAAATTCTGAAGAACAAATTTACATTTTAATGCTAACATATGTGTGTTTTCTCTTTTGCTCAAGGTATTGCACATCTATTACAAATTTCCTGGTTATGGGAGGATTCCAGCTTCTTGCTAAGCCTGCCATGTAAGCAAACACTTACCTTCCCATTATTATTCTAACAACCAAAGATCATATTTTATTGTGTTCTTTGTTTTTGAGTGCCTGGGAAAAGCTTTGACTTCGTCATTTTACCAAATGAATCAAAATGTAGATTTTCACTGACTCTTAAAAGGATAGCTCCTGATTATTATTGGAAGTAGTGTAGTACTGAAAAAACTACATGGTCTGGGTCCTTCTTTAGTGCTACCACTTATTATCCCTGAGATGTTAGACAACTCTCTTCACCAAATTGAGCATAATTTTTTTCATCTGAAAGAAGGGAATGTTTTTGCCCTGGTAAGGAACAAATAACGTATGTGATGGTGTAGAGAAAAACGCAAAGTGTTGCACAGATAGAAAGATTCTGCATTTAGTTTCTGGATAATAAATATAAAAGCACCTTACATGAATCTAATCATTCTGAACTATGTAGATTCTCAACAAGTGTTGACCTACAGACAAAAGCAAGTTTAAAAAATTCAGATGTATTTTAATAATAAACACATCAAATATGTACTCACAACCCAGATTTCATAGATATTAATGTTTTGCCATGTTTGCTTTTTTTTTTTTATTATTTTTTTTAACATTTATTTATTTTTGAGACAGAGAGAGACAGAGCATGAACGGGGGAGGGTCAGAGAGAGGGAGACACAGAATCTGAAACAGGCTCCAGGCTCTGAGCCATCAGCACAGAGCCCGACATGGGGCTCGAACCCACGGACAGTGAGATCGTGACCTGAGCCGAAGTCGGACGCTTAGCTGACTGAGCCACCCAGGTGCCCCGTGCCATGTTTGCTTTTGATTTTATATCCTAATAGAGTAATAACATCCTAAGATCATTTCTGATCTTAAAGAGGATAGTTTTAGCATTTCTTCATTAAAGATGATTGCCTTAGGTTTTTGGTAAATATCATTTATAGGGTTAAAAGATTCCCTTCTTTAAGAAAAAAAAAATGTCTCCCTCTATTCCTGAAAGTTGAAGAGCAATTGATTTTTTTAACGGTAAATATCCTTGAGTTCTCAAGATAAATTCAGTGGCCTGTTTGTATTAGTTTTTCAGTACGTTACTGACATTTGCTAATATTTAAAATTTTTGCAGCTATGTGAATGTGAGGTTTTTCTTCTCTTCTGAACTTGCTCAGTTTGGGTAAGAAGGTTGCACTAGCAATTACAAAATGAGTGTGGGAACTTTATTTTCTGGAATGGTTTGCATGAGATAGAGAATATCTGTACTTTGAGATTTTGTGGAATTCATCTATGAAAAGATATGGCTTTCATGGGGGCATTTTTTTTTTTTTTTGATGTTTATTTATTTTTGAGAGAGAGAAAGAGGGAGACATAGACTCCGAAGCAGGCTCCAGGCTCTGAGCTGTCAGCACAGAGCCTGATGCGGGGCTTGAACACACGAACCTTGAGATCATGACCAGAGCCGAAGTCGGATGCTTAACCAACTGAGCCACCCAGGAGCCCCTTTGGGGGCATTTCTGTAGGGGATTTTTAAACTACCAGTTTAATTTCTTTCATGATTAGATCTGTTCAGGTGTTTATTTCTTCTTGTGGCTTTAATTATTTGTACTTTTCTGGAAAATTGTTCATTGCATCCAAGTTTTCAAATTTATTGGCGTAATATTTCTTAAGATTATTTTCACCTCCATAATAAATGTAGTTGTTTTTCATTCCTCTTATTTGAGCCTTTTATCTTTTTATCTTAGTTGATTTTGTCAATAGTTTACCTTTTTTAAATCTTCTTTCCAAAGATTAAGCTTTAGTTTTTCCATTCTTTTTCATTAATTTTTGCCTCTTATTTCCTTCTTCTTTCTTTGTGTTCTCCTGTTAATATCTACCAACTTTGAGTTTAGCATTTAGTTCATTAATTTTCCAACCCTTTAATTTTTCTGATGTACTCATCCAAGGCCATAAATTTCCCTCCAAGTATTGCTTTGGCTGTATCTTAAAGTTTTGTTTTTATAGTCATTAAATTATAAATGTATTTCTAATTTCTGTCGTGATTTTTTCTTTGATTTTATGTCATGTGCTCATTGATTTCTTTGACTTATGTCATGTGCTCATTCATTTCCAAAATAAGGATTTGGCCTTCATTTTTTTAATGACAAGTTAAAGAATGTTATATTTTAACCTTATGTAGTAACTTTTAAATCTGTGATCTTGCTATTTTGTTTTATATTAATATAATGACACCAATTTCTATTCTATTTTAACCTGTCTATATTGTATTGTAGTTTTTTTGTGTGTGTTTCTTATAAATAGTAAATTGATGGACTTACTGCTTTGTTGTTGTTTTTTTTTTAATCTGAGAGCTTCTGGCTTTTAACTGACAAGTTTACATTTGTTACAATTTCCAATTTTACATTTATAATCTGTACATTATAATGACTAAAAAAAAAGCTTTTTTAACCTTTAGTGTTGGTGAAATGGTGAATCTTTGCCAAAAAAGTAGGGGAAAATAACTGCAGTCAAACCAATAATTAAATGAAGAAAAAAAAAGGAATGGCTATTTTTGCAAATAGTAATGCTTGAGGAAAAGCGATTTTAGTTAATGCAAAAATAGGTGACTTGTGGTGGTTTAAAAATGGGGTTTTCTTGCCTACTTGAGGGACTCTGGTAGTTGCTGACCCTGGTGCCTTATTTTGCCTTATTTTATTTTTTATTAACCTTCCTCTACTATTTCAGAATTGAGTTCACAGTACTCAGGAGTTGACCTGACTCATTGTCAGAGCAGCTAAAGCAGATGATGCCAGAGCCTAGACAGGTGGAAAGCAATTGATGAACAATGGGTGACTTTAAGCTGTGGAAGCAAATATGAAGTCTGAATTTGGGCAGCATTTCCCAAACTGTGGTTCATGAACTCCAGGGTTTTACATATTTAAAGGCAATAATAACATCTTTTTACAACTTCTACTTACAAAGTGTTTTAAATTATTTTAAAGTATTTCTTTAAAAAAAGAACTTCTAGAGCATAGATGGTGAGCCTACATGGCAGTTAGTGGGTCTTGGATATTGATACTCAGACTCCCATCATTAAGCTGGTTTATCATCTAGCTACTCAATTCATGCTAGTCTGGTGGTTTGATCATCATGTAGGTTTAAAAAAAATTATCATTTTAAACATTCCTAAGTGTATAGTTCTGTGGCACCAAGAACATTCCTGTTGTATAAACAATTACCACACTATACACAAAACTTTTAAAAACCACCCCAGCAAAAACACTGTCTGTATCCATTAAGCAACAACTTCTCCCCTGCCCCCCCAGCTTCTGGTAACCTCTATTTTACTTCTTGTCTTTATGAGTTTGCCTATCCTAGGTAGGATATCCTAGGTAGGATACTCATGTAAGTGAAATCATGTAGTATTTGTCTTCCTGTGTCTGGTTTATTTCCTTAAGCATAATGTTTTCAAGGTCTGTCTATGTTGTAGCATATACCAAAATTCATTACATTGCATGGCTGAATGATATTCCATTATATACATGTACCACATTTTGTTTATCCATTCATCTGTTGATGGACACTTGGATTGTTTCTGCCTTTACTATATTTATTTTTTGAGTAACAGTTACAAACCTAGCCTTGTAAAGGAAAAGCAGTATTGCCATTATTAGATTAAAACTCCCAAGAGAGGATAAGCTAAACAGTCTATGGTTTCCTGAGAGCATACCTAGGCTCTTTTGGGGAAGGTCTATAGGCAAGTGCATGAGTGAGTGATGAAGAGTACATGAGTGAGTGCTGACAAGTAATAGGACTTAAAAGAGTTGGAACATTTCTGGTCTAGTACTGTGCATCCAGAAGAAATGTGGTCATAGTGAGTATGTGTTCAACATGTACTGCTTCCATCTCTCAGGAGCACGTTAAAGCAGAACACTTCTGTGGGGTTAAATGAGTGTCCTCAGCTGATCTCAGCAGCAGAACATGGAGGAGGAAGTAGGAACATCCACACAAGCCAAATGTAAATAAAAATCTGGGTCATGTTCCCCAGGGCACTCTCTCTCAGGTCTCTTAACTGCACTATAAAACGATCCAATTTGTGCTATTGAACTTTTGAGTACCTGGAAATTATTGCATATTTTCCCTTCAGAGATAATATTTCATAATTTCTGAGTTAAACATTTCTTTTTTCTATAGTTCTCTAAGGGATTATAAAATGTTTCATTTTTGCCTCATAGTCTTTTGTGGCATTGTCTTGTTTGAAGCCTTATAGGTAAGAATTTTGTAGTATAATGCTTTAAAGCACTCAAGGGTAGTACCTGGCACATAATTATTGCTTACTAAGGGGCAGATAATAATTATTATTCTGTCCCACCAACTCTTACTTCTTTCACATCTTTTTTTCTTCTTTCACATCTTTTCAAGTATTTTGGTCTGATGAACATAGTCTCAGTGGGTTACTGATCACCATTAAAATTTGCAATAAAATTTTAATAATGAACTTATGTAAAACAATGTAAAAACAAAATAAATGTTGGCTTCAGTTTGAAATCCTTTTGAAGATCTCAGCATTGAA
Source organism: Leopardus geoffroyi (assembly GCF_018350155.1). Taxonomy (NCBI): domain Eukaryota; kingdom Metazoa; phylum Chordata; class Mammalia; order Carnivora; family Felidae; genus Leopardus; species Leopardus geoffroyi. Next base: position 188,066,921 of record NC_059328.1, on the reverse strand, counting down.
ATCTTCACACAGAATATGCTTTACTACTTCCTGTTAATTGTAGTACTGGTACTTATAGCTTTTTATTACTCTTTTGTAATAAACTCTTATTAGGTGAAGGAAAAGAAAAGAAGAAATTAGAAGTATTTTAATATTACATGCCAGCTGTGTTGGAGCGAAGAGCTTTATTTTTCCTCCAGATTTCTGTTTAATACAACTGATTAGAGCAGTTAGTATTGCCATTTATTGCTGTGACTTTTGGCTTGGAAATTAACAGGTAATGAATGGTGTCAGCTGGTCTCCAATTATTCCCTGAAGCTGTGGGATGCATGATTCATTTCCTAGAACTTAGTCACAGTTTGGGATTAAGCATCTCTATTATAGAGTTACTATTGCTACCATATGCTACTTTTTATATGCAAAAATCCTCTATTTTATAGGCAGGAAAATTCTTTTAATTATGTATCTGTCTTATTTCATTGTATTTATATTCTGCTTTCATAGCACCTAAAAATGTGCATTCTGAAAAAAGTAGTCATCTAGTGAAAAATGTCTATTCAGTATCATGCATTTGTCAAACCAAAAGATTAATTAAATCTCTTTTTATTTTCTCTACCTCCAGTGATTTCCTAAATAAAAACCAGGAGCTGTTACAAGATTTATCAGAAGTAAATGATGAAAACACTCAATTGATGGAAATACTGAATACTCTGTTTTTCCTGCCAATCAGACGACTTCATAATTATGCGAAAGTTTTGCTAAAGCTTGCTACTTGTTTTGAAGTGGTAAGATCCCATAAATATCCGATTCGAATACTTGGGGAGGCAAGGATCATAGTTGCTTGTTTGGTTTATGCTACCCTAGCATCTCCAACTCCACTAACTTAATATTTATATGTGTCTAATTAAATTTATTTTTCTTTAAGAAAATGAAAGAAGAAAGTTAGACTATAGGTAAATCTGGTTCTCTTTGCTGTGGATTTAGTTTCTTCTCAGGACCTTATCAAGATTAATTGTATTCATTTTGTGAAACTGTGTCTAAAGTTGAGACCCAATTATGCTACTCACCCAATAGTTGTCAGAGTGCATACTAAGTATGAGTTACACAGAGCTCTTTAAAAGGCCTTCTGTATAATGACATACCTGTAAGGCAGCTGAGTTACCACCTGGCCAGGACTCAAGATAGTTCCATGCCAGGTATTTGAGTTACCTTAGCATATGCTATGAGAAATCACAGTGTTACAGGATTTTCTCAAATGGTCTACTTTCTGTATAAAATTAGTTGGGTGGAGTTCTAGGAAATTAGTACCACTGTAGGTTATGGATGTATGTTAAAGCTGGTCCTGAGACATTCACCTTTGAAATTGTACTAAAATGTGTAATTTCATTTTGTTCCCTCTCTGAAGGACTCCAAGAAGCCATAATGATTCTAGGATCTCTTCTACTTTAGAATCTTTTATTTGTTTTAAGTTTATTTATTTTGAGAGAGAGAGAGAGAACGCAAACAGGGTATGGGCAGAGAGAGAGGGAGAGAGAATCCCAAGCAGGCTCTGTGCTGTTAGCTGATGCTGGGCTTGATGTCACAAACCATGTAATTATGACCTGAGCCAAAATCAAGAGTCTGAGACTTAACCAACTGAGCCATCCAGGTGCCCCTACTTTAGAATCTTTTAAATCATGGGAACTGTCTCCTTATTTGGACAGATTTCAGTCTTTAGAGTGACCCAGGAACTAATGTCGGCTTTCAAAATTTGAAAGCAAACCAGACTCTTCAGTTTGGCCTTTAAGGCCCTTAACAATCTGATATCCTCTTTTGTTTCTAGCCTTATCTACTACCCCTGTGTCCTACATGTTAGTTCAGCTCCATGGACCTACATGTTTTGTATTTCCTTCCCGAGACACACTACCACCATTCTCATTACAGGAAATTTTCAGGGCCTGGGTCCAAAGTCATTTTATCATGAAAATGAAGCCCTTTCTGACTATACCACATTCCCTTCTCTTCCCATCTTTTAAGAATTAGTTAATCCCAGGGCGCCTGGGTGGCTCAGTTGGTTGGGCATATTACTTCAGCTCAGGTAATGATCTCACAGTTCGTGAGTTCGAGCCTCACATCAGGCTCTGTGCTGACAGTTCAGAGTCTGGAGCCTGTTTCAGATTCTGTGTCTCCCTCTCTCTCTGCCCTTCCCCTGCTCATGCTCTGTCTCTGTCTCTCTCTCAAAAAAATAAACATTAAAAAAAAAATTAAAAAAAAAAAAGATTTAGTTAATCCCTCCTCTGTGCTTTGCTAATACTGGTGCTATCTTTCTCCATTATCCTCTTACCGTGTTATATCAGTGATCCTTAACCAGGACTGGGAATCAAAATCATCTGTGGAAATTTTTTCAAAACACATGGCCACGTTTGAACACTGCAAATTGTTATTTAGTAAGTCTCAGGTACACCTTAGACATCATATATACATGTACGCTTTTCTAGATAAAAATAATAATACCTAATGTTTATTAAATGCATTCCATGTGCCAGGTACTAAGCATGTTACATGTATTCATTTTATCCCCATATCAACCCTGTGAAATAGATATCATTATCCCCTTTTTACAGATGAGAGAATTGAGGCATAGCTGGGACTTGGTCAAGCTAGATATAACTGACATACATTGTGTTATGTTCAGGTGTCCAACATAATGATTGGATAGATGTACATACTGTGAAATGATCACCCACAATAAGTCTAATTAACATCATTGCCACATGTAGAAGTATATATCTTTTTAATATTCTGTATGATGAGATGGAAGTACATGAAGCGACTCTTCTGGGTACTGAAGTTTGGAGGTTTTCCAGAAAAAACACAAGATTACTATTGTTTGAGTTGAGAGCTGCCTTTTTTTTTTTTTTTTTTTTTTAAACTTGAAAAGACAATTGATGGATAACTGTGTTAATTCAGATCTGGGTATTCAGTAGATATTTTCTCAAAAATTAGTAAATGAACCTGTTCCTTCAAGGAGAACAACAGACAGTATTTGTTGCCAGTGATAAAATCTGAACTGTGAAGCAAAAAGTACAATGTGGGAAACATGTATGGGTCACTGAGTTTGGCAGTTTCCCAGTACTTAAAGACTTTTCCTGATGAGATTGGTGATAATATTAACATGGAACTTTTGATGTTGTATAATAAAACGTATCAACATTGGGAAGGTCTGCATAACTCAGTGAAACACTATTTTCCAGAAGTCTAATCCACATGTTAAAACACCATGCATAGGTAAAAGGTCTATTCAAAGTGTAACACAGATCAGTGGATTTAATAGAGTAGAGGAAGTTTGATTATGTAGAGAATAGAGTACAGAAAGTTTGATTAATGTAGTTTCAGTTTCCACATTGCAGCTAGTCTTTAAGAACCACTTAAGTTAAATTTTGGTTTAGTTTCAAAGGAGAATATCCACTATTAATTGAAATGGCTATTAAAATAATCCTCCCTTTCCAGTTACATATCCTTATAAAGGAAGATTTTCTTCATATATTTCAGCCAACAGATTAAATTTAGTAGTAGAAATGAAAATCCAGCTCTCCTCTTTTAAGCCAGATAATAAAGAGATTCGAAAAAATGTAAAACAATTGCTACTTTTCTCACGAAGCATTTTGTTCTTGTTTTGGAAAATATAGTTCTTTTTCACTTAAACTGTTACTATATTTGAAGTGAGTTAATAAAGGTTATTTTTATTTCTCGACTTTATTTTCTAATAATGGTAAATATCAATAGATAAACCCACATAAGCAAAATAGAGAGATCCTGAGGCGAAAACATTTGAGAATTCCTGCCCTATCATGAGTACTCTGCTGCTCTCCTCACTGATAATTGCCAGTGTTTGTTTCTTTCCCCTTGAGTTATTCCAGTGTTTCATATGTATCTCTGTGTAGTAGAATTTTCTGGAACCAATTTTCTTTCTGCTCAGTTCCCTTTAGTATACCATTTCTGTTCTTGATTTGGATTTCCGCCATAAATTTAATATTACATATCTAAAACCACACCAAGGCTGCAGATTGTGGACATTTGTTTTATATATTTTTTTCCCTTCCCTTAATTATTGGCTTTCAGACATCTCCAGAATACCAGAAACTGCAGGATTCCAGTTCTTGTTATGAGTCTCTTGCTCTCCATCTCGGCAGGAAAAGGAAGGAAGCTGAATACACACTGGGCTTCTGGAAGACCTTTCCTGGAAAAATGACGGTAAACCATGCCAATTGGCATTACCCCAGCAAACAGCAGGCATATCCATAACAACTGTCATAATTTTCTCCATTCCTCATTTGTTTGTTTATGGTAATAATGCTTTAATGAGCCTTTTTCTAAGGGTGGTCTAAGGGCCACAGCAATAGATGCTGTAAACATCTACCCTCATTTCTGAGAATCCTCTCTGAACACTCACCTTTTGTTTGTTCCTGTTTTTTTCTTAATCTTCTTGGAGCGCTTTTATTAAGTGTTCAGATCCTAACTTCAGGTCCAACACCAACCTAAGCTATGAGCAACAAATTCTCCTAAATGTGATTAGTGTCTTTTTCATTTTTTCCTTGCATTTTAAAATAATTCTGAAGATCGTTTATATATTTGTCTTCAATTCCAGGATTCCTTGAGGAAGCCAGAGCGCCGACTGCTGTGTGAGAGCAGTAACCGAGCCCTATCTCTGCAGCATGCTGGGAGGTTTTCTGTGAATTGGTTCATTCTCTTTAATGATGCCCTAGTCCATGCTCAGGTATGCTGGGTTCCTAACTGTTACATTAATTAATTATACCATCAGTTTCTGTTAAAAGAGAATGTTTAGCTTGCATTTGTGGTATGGACCAAATTTCAGAGAGCTCTTTTAGTTTTCCAGCTTGAAAATGAATATCAACCAAGTGGAGTCCTGTGGCAGAGATGGCAGGACCCACTGGCATTAGCTATGTTATGGGGATCATGTGGCTGAGATGGTGCACCCATGTGGACTTAACCATTTGAAAAGGGTTATGTAGCAGAGACCCCCCCCCCCCCCCCCCCGCGCGCCCAGGGCCTATATGGGTTTTCTCAGCTGTGACTCCATGTTGTTTCTTTCAGTTCTCCACACATCATGTTTTCCCTTTGGCCACATTATGGGCAGAGCCACTTTCTGAAGAAGCTGGTGGTGTGTAAGTGTGTCCCCCTTCCCCGACCCTCACCCTAATTCTCTCCCTTTGCTGTCAAAGTTATTTCCTTAGACATGATAAAAAGCTCAGGAGGCCTCCCCATTCTGTGAAACGAGGCTCACCTTCCCAGCATGTAGATAGTTAAACGGCCTGTGAAGATCATGGCTGATCATGATAACACCTGGAGCAAAGTAACTCTGTGTCCTGTAAGAACCAAACCTAGGGCATGACTGCATTTACATTTAATTGACTCTCCTCTCAAAATAAATAAGTTGCTTTTCATATTTGAGGAGTGATATTATAATGACAGGTTGTCATACCTCCTGGTGTTTATCCTTGTGAACATTTTAGGAATGGCTTAAAGATAACTACACCTGAGGAGCAGTTCACTCTCATTTCATCAACACCCCAGGAAAAGGTTAGTCCATTATGATACTTTGTTTTTATCTTTGGCCTGCCTACTTCTGTATCTTATGCTAGGAAAGAAAAGATAAAAATTGTTCTTGCTTGGCTAATGATCCGTAATTATGTCTGGTAAATCTTCATTAAACCAGGACTGTAGATTTTTTTTTTTTTAACGTGACTTACTTTTAAACATACAGCAGTAAATTCCAAGAGCCAGTCAGCATTACTCATTAAGAAAAGCATTAGGAGACAGAAAAATTATTTAGGAGCTAAGAATTACTAGGAGCAAAAAGTTATTTATCATTAGGACACAGCAAGGAAAGCTATCAGGGTTTAAGGCAGTGCGTGATGAGTTGTTGCTTTAAGGTTATTCACATTTACTTTTTGTTCCTAGACTAAGTGGCTACGGGCTATAAGCCAAGCTGTGGATCAGGCTTTGAGGGGGACATCTGACCTTCCACCTTATGGAAGTGGCAGTAGTATTCAGCGGCAGGAACCACCCATTTCACGCAGTGCCAAATATACTTTCTATAAGGATCCTCGCCTAAAGGATGCAACCTATGATGGACGCTGGCTTTCAGGGAAGCCCCATGGCAGGTGAAAATGTTCAAGATTTATGAGTGGGGTGAAGATGATAGTCCGATTCAAGATTGAAAAAGTATTGGTTATCTGAAACATTAATTGATATGTATTATTTTTTGCTTATGCATTTCAGAGGGGTTTTGAAGTGGCCAGATGGAAAGATGTATTCTGGCATGTTCAGGAATGGCTTGGAAGATGGGTAAGAAGATGGTGTAAAACATAAGAGTAAATTCAGTTTCATCCACTGATGACATCATTATGTATTGGGAACTATTTTCAAAACAAATAGATTTTTGTTTTGTTTTTTAGAAATGCATGCAGTGTGCTAGGGCTTATGATGCAGATGTGTGATCATGAAGAGGGCTGGGAATCTAGGATGCAGCCTTGGTTTACCTGGAGTGAATCATTTACCTTGATAGCCTTGTGACCTCAAGTGACACAGCCTTTCTTTCTGTGTGTTAAAATGGGACTATTTTTTATCCATTTCGCAGTGGTGAAGACTGAGTACCTGGGGTAATATTGATGGTGAAATGTTGAGATAATAGTGCCCCCCTTACACAAAGGATATAGAAAAATTTTCCTTTCAGTAGTTTTAAATCATCTTTAATTTCTGTGATGTGCTAAAGGAGAAATCTTCTAGATGATATACTAATGGTACTCAAATGACATTATTTTTGTATCAGCTTGTTGTGTTTTCTAACACTAAAAATAATTGCATGATAACTGCTAGGAATTTACCTAAGGGGGATACAGGAGTACTGATGCATAGGGGCACTTGTACCCCAATGTTTATAGCAGCACTCTCAACAATAGCCAAATTATGGAAAGAGCCTAAATGTCCATCAACTGATGAGTGGATAAAGAAATTGTGGTTTATATATACAATGGAGTACTACGTGGCAATGAGAAAGAATGAAATATGGCCTTTTGTAGCAACGTGGATGGAACTGGAGAGTGTGATGCTAAGTGAAATAAGCCATACAGAGAAAGACAGATACCATATGGTTTCACTCTTATGTGGGTCCTGAGAAACTTAACAGAAACCCATGGGGGAGGGGAAGGAAAAAAAAAAAAAAAAAGAGGTTAGAGTGGGAGAGAGCCAAAGCATAAGAGACTGTTAAAAACTGAGAACAAACTGAGGGTTGATGGGGGGTGGGAGGGAGGGGAGGGTGGGTGATGGGTATTGAGGAGGGCACCTTTTGGGATGAGCACTGGGTGTTGTATGGAAACCAATTTGACAATAAATTTCATATATTGAAAAAATAAAAATAAAATAAAATAAATAAAAAAATAAAAATAATTGCATGATAAACTTACAGCAGTGAAGTATTTTGTATCATGTTAGAGAAGTAATTTATTTTACTATATAAAAAAGGTTATTATATAAATTGGGTAGACGATTTTTGTGTATATGATAATATAAATTTTTATGATGTCTTTTAATCTCCTTTTAATGGAATTTTAGAATGTGAGACTTTAGATAATCTCATTTACCACCCCTCCCCCCGCTTACACAGGTGAGGTTGCTGGGTACCTGGACTTAACCAAGGTGATGTCGCTAATTAGTGGCAGAGGCTTAGGACACAGGTTTTCTGTTTTTCACTGGAGTTGGGGTAAAATACTTGATCTCTCTGTGTAGTGGGATTGATGCCCTACTCCTCTAAGACTTGCTAGATAACTTAGATAATAAATACAGTTTAAACCAAAACCCCATTTACCCCTTTCCCCCACAGGTAATTCCCTTTTCTGTTCTCCTTTTAAAATGTTTACAAGTGCATACCTAGAAAAGGCAAATGTGTCCTAAATGCATATTCTGATGTTTTTTATTCTCCTTGGCAGATATGGAGAATATAGAATCCCAAACAAAGCATTGAACAAAGAAGACCATTATGTGGGCCATTGGAAAGAAGGAAAAATGTGTGGTCAAGGAGTCTATAGGTAATAACATTGGAAAGGTTGTTAGACTGGTGTTGCTTTTTCAAAGAATTATGTAAACTTAAATGTATGTGTAGCCAAAATTTCCAAGGAGTAAATTTTATTTACTCATTTTTGACTGAAACGGCCTCAAAAGTCTTCTTATAAAGGTAACTTCTTATCTATCACAAGGTGAAAATATTAGGTTATTTATTATTTAATTTTCAACAAAATAGTACAAACCTTAGAAGTCATAACTTTCTCATAGGATCTCCTAGATGTCTTTCCTATAAACTTATATTTATTAAAGAACTCTAATATGGATAAAATGTATGATCCTTTCAGAGATTATTCATTATTTCATTTTCTCATAAGAGATTAATACACATTTTCCCCCATGTTAACACAGAATACCATCCAGGATATCTTTAATTTCTTAGCCTTAGTCATTCAAAAATGAAAAAAAAATGGTGAAAAATCATCATATAAATAAATAGAGATACCAGTGGGACAGGAGTATACTTTTAAATTTCCTGAACTTTGTAAAAATGAGCCTCAGAATTCAATGTGTTTTTGGTCTTTATCCATTTTTTGTAACCACAGTTATGCCTCTGGTGAAGTGTTTGAAGGCTGTTTTCAAGATAACATGCGTCATGGTCATGGTCTCCTACGGAGTGGAAAATTGACTTCCTCTTCTCCCAGTATGTTCATTGGCCAATGGGTAATGGATAAGAAAGCAGGATATGGTGTCTTTGATGATATCACTAGGTATAGTATTCTCCTTCTAATCTCAAAGTTTAGTATGAGAGTATAAGGTTCCTGTATTTCTCCAGTAACAGCAATGTTTTTAAATGTTTATTTATTTCTTTTGAGAGAGAGCTTGCATGAGTTGGGGAGGAGCAGAGAGAGAGAGGGAGAATCCCAAACAGGCTCCTTACTGTCAGAGCTGAGCCTGACAATAGGCTCGATGAACAGTGAGATCATGACACTTAACTGACTGACCCACTCATGGGCCCCAATAGCGATGTTTTTATGAAGGCTGAGCATCTTAATTGGACAGTATTGAGAAAATTTTTAATAAGACACAGTTGGCAGGCATTATTTTATCCATTTGCTTATGAACCAAATAGTGGATTACTTCTTTACAAGATCAAGATCATTCAAAATTAACATTGGTACCATTTTCCTTAAAGCTCCACACATACGAAGCTTTTAGTGTCTTAGAAGTTACCAAATCTTTGACTATTATAAAAAGAAAAACCTTTAAAACAGTCAGACATAATAGGAGTAAAAGGTCAGAGGGAACGAGTGGAAATTCCCTTTTTGGGTCGTAGAATGGTATCTAAACATCTTTTTGCTTAGGTCTGTTAGGTCAGGGACTTGTTATGCCAACAACCTAGGAATCAAGCTTAAATTCAGTTAACTAAACCTTGAGGATGAATGTAGTTCTTTTGCCTCCATATTTGATTTAGTCTGATTTGCATTTGGACTTAATAGATACGTTTTTCCCCCTTCATGTCATTTTCATAATGTGGATTTTAAAATTTAGATGTTATTACTAAACTCCATGATTATTTAACAATCAGTTTATACTTTGCTTTTGTAGTGGAGATTAGTAAGATTTCTCTGAGTTTGAGTATGTGAAGAATGAGACTTCCTTTTTTTTTTTTTTTAGAGAGAGATTGCTCAGGGGAGAGGGAGGAAGGGAGGGAGGGAAGGGGGAGAGAGAGAGAGAGAGAGAGAGAATATGAATACAAATCTTAAGCAGGCTCCATGCTCAGCGTGGATCCCAATATGGGGCTCGATTTCATGACCTTAGAATCATGACCTATGCTGAAATCAAGAGTTGGATGTTCAACTGACTGAGCCACCCAGGTGCCTTTTATATGATAAACCTCATTTCTTTTTTTTTCCTAGCAACTCCCATGTTATAATTGTTTTTCCATTTCATCCTTACCATCAGTTTTTCATTTTCATTTCTTTTCTATTTCTGTACAGGGGGGAAAAGTATATGGGAATGTGGCAAGATGACGTATGTCAAGGGAATGGTGTGGTAGTTACCCAGTTTGGATTATACTATGAAGGCAACTTTCACCTTAATAAAATGATGGTGAGTAAAATATTTTGCATATACTGACTATTGACTTTTTAAAAATTCTATGTCCTTTTAAATCATTTTTATTAACGTTCTACCTTCTTAGTACTATTTTTCTTATCTTTTAAAATTATATAAGGCTTTGGGGGATATGGCTGCATGTATTCCTTAAGTTACTTTGCATTTTATCTGTTGTGATTTTTGTTTTGTTTCTCCCCATAGGGAAATGGGGTTTTACTTTCCGAAGATGATACTATATATGAGGGAGAATTTTCAGATGACTGGACTCTTAATGGAAAGGTTGGAAACTAACTTTCTTCTTCCTCTAATACAATCTTATACTAATTTTTTCTTGACCTTAAACAAAAAAGAGCTACCTTGTCATAAAATTCACCTGTTTTAAGAGTACATTTCAATGATTTTTAGTAAATATACAGAGTTGGATAGCCATCACCACAATCCAATTTTAGATCCTTTCACATCATCCAAAAAAGATTTCTGTCACCATTGCCTGCTCATTTGCAGTCATTCACTGTTTCTGTCACCAGTCCTAGACAACCTCCTTTTAGTGGACTCTATAACTCTGTAGATTTGCCTTTTCAGGTTTTTTTTTGCTTTGCTTTGCCTTTTTTTTTTTTTTTTTAAAGTTTTTTTTTTACCCCCCAGTAATCTCTACACCCAACATGGGGCTTGAACGCACAACCCTGAGATCAGGAGTTGTATGCTCTGACTTAGCCAGCCAGACGTCCCTCAGGTCCTTTCTTATAAATGGATTTATACGATATGAGGGCTTTTCTGTGTGGCTTCCTAGACTTAGAATAATGTTTTCGAGGTTTTCCCATAGTGTGACCTGTATAGTACTTCATTGCCTATTATTGCTAAATAGTATTCTAAAACCACATTTTGTTTATCGCTTCATCATTGATGGACATTGGATTAGTTCTCACTCAGACTATTATGAATAATCTTTCTATAAACATTTGAGTACAGTTTCTTATGTGAACATATATTTTCATATCTTGGGCAAGTGTTTAGGAGAGTAATTGCTGGGTTGTATGGGAAATTGACATTTAACATATCAAGATATTGCCAACTGTTTGCTAGAGTGGCTGCATCATTTTACATTCTCATCACTAATGTATGATGATTCTAATTTCTCTCCATATTTTCCAGTATTTTTATTTTTTGTTTTTTTCTCTTTGCCATCCTACTAGGTGTGAAATGATATTTCATGGATTTAATTTACATTTTCCTAATGACTGGTGATGTAGAGCATATTTTCATGTTTTTATTAGTGATTCCTCTATCTTTTTGTGAAATGCCTATTCAGTTATTTTGATATTTTGACAATTTGTTTGCTTATAGTCTTATTGAATTGTAAGGGTTCTTTATATGTTCTGGATATGAGTTCTAATATCAGATATAGGATTCGCAAATATTTTCTTGCAGTCGTGGCTTGTCTTTTTATTTTCTTTCTTTTCTTTAAATGTTGAATCATTTCATTTATTTTTCTTAACGCTTATTTATTATTTTTGAGACACAGAGACAACATGAGCAGGGGACAGGCAGAGAGAGAGAGGAAGACACAGAAGTCGAAGCAGGCTCCAGGCTCTGAGCTGTCATCACAGAGCTTGATGCAGGGCTGGAACCCACGAACTGTGAGATCATGACCTGAGCCAAAGTCGGACGCTCAACCAGCTGAGTCACCCAGGCACCCGTCTTTATATTTTCTTTTTAGTGACTTTTGAAGCACAAAACTTTTTAATGAAGTCCATTATATCAAAAACATTTTTATGAGTCAGGCTTTTGATGGCATATATAAAGAAATCTTTCCTTAACTCAAGGTATTAAGATTTTCTTCTGGGGGCACCTAGATGGCTCGGTTGGTTGAATGTACAACTCTTGATTTCGGCTCAGGTCATGATCCCAGGGTCATAGGATCAAACCCCATATTGGGCTCTATGCTGAGTGTGGAACCTGCTTGAGGTTCTCTCTTTCCCTCTGCTCCTTTGCCCCACTTGCATGCTTTTTCTCTCTCTCTCAAATAGAAAAAAAAAACAACTTTCCTCCGTGTTTTCTTCTAAAAGTTTTATAGTTTTAGCTCTTATATTCAGGTCTGTGATTCATTTTGAGGTACTTCTGTGTATGGTGCGGGTTAAAAGTCTAACTTGATCTTTTTGCATGTGGGTATCCAATTGCCTCAGCAACTTTTCCCACTGAATTTTCTTGACACCTTTTTGAAATTAATTCACCATAAAATGTGTTTCTTTTTGGACTCTTGTATTCCAGCGATGTACATGTCTCTCCTTATGCCAGTACCACACTGTCTTGATTACTATAGATTTCTAGTAATTCTAGTGAAATCAAGAATTATTTTTTAAAATGTTTTGGCTGTTCTGGATCTTTAGACTTTTCATATAAATTTTAAGACTGGTTTGTTAATATCTGCTATAAAGCCTGAGATTTTGATAGCAATTGTGTTGAATCTATAGATCATTTTGGGAAGAATTGCCGTTTTATGAATCTTCCAATCCATAAACATGAAATGTCTCTCTATTTAGATCTTTAATTTCTATCAGCTATGTGTTGTAGTTTTTAATGTGTATCTCTTGCATAAGTTTGGTTAACTTTATTCCTAAGTATCCTTGTTAAGGCTGTTGTAAAGAGAATTTTTTTTATTTTACTTTTTGATTTTATATTGCTATCATATAAAAATATAATTTATGTATTTTCTTGTATCCTGAAACCTTGCTAAACTTGTTTATTCTGCTACAGGTTTGGTGTGGTGTGGTGTGGTTGTGTGTGTGTGTGTGTGTATTTGTGTGTATTTCCTAGGAATTCTTGCATACAGGATCATGTTGATTTCAAATCAAGGCAGTTTTACTTTTTCCTTTGCAATCTGGAAGGCTTTTCTTTTTTTTTTTTATTCTCTGATGGCACTGGCTAGATTCTCCAGTAGAATGTTGAATAGAAGTGGTTAGAGTGGATATCCTTGCCTTAATCCCTATTTTAGAGGAAAATCAAGGGGTGCCTAGATGGCTCAGTCAGTTAAGGGTCTGACTTTGCCTCAGATCATGATCTTATGGTTTGTGGGTTCGAGCCCCACATCGGGCTCTGTGCTGACAGCTCAGAGCCTAGAGCCTGCTTTGGATTCTGCTCTCCCTTTCTCTCTGCCCCTCCCCTGCACGCGCACCCTGTCTCTCTCTCTCTCTCTTACATAAATAAACATTAAAAAAAATTAGAGGAAAAACACTGAATCTTTCACCATTAAGTATGATGTTAGTTAAAGGTTTTTCATAGATTAATCAGATTGAGATAGTTCTGTTCTTAGTTTGTTGAGAGTTTTTGTCATGAATACATCTTGGATTTTGTCAAAGAACATTTTCTGTGTGTTGAGGTGATTGTGTGATGTTTGTCCTTTTTTAATATAGTGTATTGGTTGCTTTTCTGGGATAAATCATAGTTGGTCATGGTATATAATACTTTTATAATTTGTGAGATTTAATGCTAATATTTTGTTGAAGATTTTTGCCTCTGTATTTATGAGAGATAAGGGTCTATAGTTTTCTTTTCTCATGATGTCTTTGTCTTTGGTATAAAATTAGCCCCATAGAATGAGTTGGGAAGGGTTCCCTTCTCCTTTGTTTTCTGAAAGAGTTTGTGAAATCTTGGTATTATTTCTTCTTTGAATGTTTTGGAGACTTCACTGGTGAAATCATCTGGGCTTGAGCATTATTTTATGATAATACTTTTAGTTTCTAATTCAGTTTTCTTTAAATTGGTCTATTCAGATTTTCCATTTCTTTTAGAATCAGTTTTGGCAATTTGGTTCTTTCTAGGAACTTTTCTGTTGTATTGAAGTTCTCAGATTTGTTGGCATAAAATTGTTGTCTTAGTTTTTTCTTAATCTTTTTTAATTTCTGTAAGATTGCTGTAATATCTGTTTCATTGACTTTGTAATTTTATGTCTTTTTTTCCCCTTGATTAATCTAGTTAAGTGCCAATTTTGTGTATCTTTTCAAAGAAGCAAATTTTGGTTTCATTGATTTTTCTCTTTTTAAAAAAAAAATCTCATTGATTTCTGCTCTACTGTTTGTTATCTCCTTGTTTTGGGTCTGTTTGCTCTTCTAATTTTATAAGGTGGACTTTTAGATTACTGATTTCAGATCTTTCTTATTTTCTAATACAGGCATTTATAGCTATAATTTGCCTCTGGGCACTAGATTGGATAAATTTGGATAAGTTGTTTGTTCATTTCATTCAGCTCAAAATATTTTACCAATTATTCAGTGATTTTTTTTTCTTTTACCCATGGATTATTTTCATACAGTCTTTTTAGAGATGCATAGTACGTATACTTGCCACACACCCCCCTCCCCCCCCCCCCCCCCCCCCCCAGAACTGGGGACTGGTAATGAGTTAAAAAAGGAAAATGTATTAGGGGCACCTGGGTGGCCCAGTTGGTTAAGCGTTCAACTCTTGATTTATGCTCAGATGATGATTTCACAGTTGTGAGATCCAGCCCCACACCAGGCTCTGCACTGGGCATGGAGCCTCCTTAAGATTCTCTCCTTCTTCTTCTGTCCCTTCCCTGTTTGCACATGCATGCTCTCTTTCTTTCTCTAAAAAAATAAAAAATAAAAAATAATGGAACATGTTAACCAGTTGGTGCTTTTTTTTCTCTTGATTTTTTAAACTGGAAACACTGCTTCTAATTAGACATTTTCTTTTACTTTACCTAGGGAACACTGACTATGCCAAATGGAGATTACATTGAAGGTTATTTTAGTGGAGAATGGGGATCTGGGATAAAAATCACTGGAACTTACTTCAAGCCTAGTCTGTATGAGAGTGATAAAGACAGACCCAAAGTTTTGTGAGTAACTAGTGTTAATTGTGGATTAATTATTAAATGTTTTGAGTTGTCTTGATTATATCAAAGCTGCTTAATATTTTAAATGCAGAACAAATTTTTAAAGTCATTTTTTAACAAAATGTAACCTCCTTATATATTGCCAACTGCCACTGTTACAGATAGCTGAATCTTTAGTCTTGGCTTAGATTATAGTCATGGGTATTTAAAATAAAAGTTCTGTGTATGGGAGTGGTTTTACTGTTAGTGGTAAAAGTATCCAAATTGATTGGAAGAGAACATTGTTAAGTGGAATCCCTATACAACTTGATTCTGAAAAGTAAAAGCCAAGCCTATATATGTACCAAGTGGAATAGTATATTCTGCATATGTAGGGAAAAAAAACAAAATCTTTATCTCTAAGTGTGTTATGTTCTTCAGGTTTTTGGCATATATCTATTTTCCTTTTTTGATTCCAGCATTAGCTTTGTGTTTGTATTATGGTAGATTCTCAGATTCTTTGTTCTGATGGAACCTTGATACGTTTTCTGTTACTCAGAGTATTTTTAGAATTCAGTATGTAATGCATTTCACGGTTCTCATTATGAGATGTGCAAAGCACAGGAAGTCCTTGTTTTAACAGGAATCAGTTTTACAAAATTGATTATGTGGAAATGTAGAAACAAAGGAGTCAATTGTGATGTGCTTCATACTTAACCATTTATACACTTTAGTATCTGATAAACATTAAGTAGCTAAAAACAATTTCTTTAAAATTTTCAGTGTTTATGAAATAGAACCACCATCAGTGTGGGCAGTTGTGTTACAGAAGCATTCCCAGTTGTATATCAGAAAGTTTCTGTTCTTTAGGATTTTTGCACAAGAGATTAATAAAAGCTTGATGTGACTTTATTAGCAGGAAGCTAGGAAACCTGGCAGTGTCAGCTGATGAGAAATGGAAAGCGGTCTTTGATGAATGTTGGCATCAACTGGGCTGTGATAACCCAGGCCAAGGGGAAGTTTGGAAAGCATGGGACAATATTGCTGTGGCCCTGACTACCAATCGGCGCCAACACAGAGACAGGTGAGTGAATGCTTTGCCCAGCATAGTATGGTAGGAAGTTGAAACTTAACAAGAAGTCAAGGCTTGCCACATTTAACTTAAAAATATAATTTAAGTTTCAATGATGTATTTCTGTTCTGGGTAATTTAGATAAAACACACCTATCTTTATCTTCTACTGAACTCAGCTATAAAACCCAGACAATATATGAACAGCTGTTCTACAAGGTAAATATCAGCTAGTATATTGAGGAGTAATACCTGAAATCAAAGTACCAAATGAGTTGTTTTTGTCTTTTTTTTAGTTTTGAGTTTTTTAACTTCAGTATCCCTCACCCTGAATTCCATTAACCTGAAAGCTTCAAGTAAGTACTATGATTTAGACATAACTTGAGGAAAAACCCTTTGCTTCTGGCTCAAGATGCAACAAAGAGACTCCTAAAGTTCAGATAGAGTGGAGGAGATACATATGGGTTTTCTTTCTCTCTTTTTTTCTTCATTTTCTCATGCTTCAGCCTCCATGTTCTTCTGGGACAGGGGTGGCAGTGGGATTTGCTAGAGCAGCCAGGAACAGGGAAAACTGTTGGAGGACTGGAAACCTCTTCCTCCATTGGTGGATCCTCAGGTGCAGTAGTCATGGCTGAATTCCATTGCTTTTCTGGCCTCTCTCTCTATCCTCCCACCCCTTGGTCCTAGAAGTGGCATGTTGACAGAAGGGAGCAGTTTCTGACCTGAGGATCTAACAGGGGACCCAGAAAATGCTGGGGAGGTAATGGAGAGAGAAGAGCTCTACAAAACAACCCTGTAAAGTTGTTTATGAACTGGGCTCACCCCAGACCTGCACATATGTGGATTTGATCCTAATTAGCAGACCAGACACTTTGAGAACTGAGCTAATAGGTAGACTTTCAACCATGTCCCAGAGTGGCCACTGAGTGATGTGCTCACAGACACACCTAAATAGAACTGGAAAGGCTTTGAGAAGTGAACTGACATTGGCACCACTGCCCACAGAAGACTGAATCAAAAATATCAGCTGTTTCAGAGGTTCCCAAGATCACCTACATGTTCAGTGATTGACTAGAGGGACTCAAGACTCATCATAAAGTCATGCAGGTAAGAGTTACTACAGCAACACAGTAAGGAGCTACTGCCAGATCATAAGAGAAGAAGACACAGGCAGAGTCTGGAGGAATCCATGTGCAAGCTACCCATGCTCTCACCCTTCTGTGAGGGGTCACACAGAGCACACCATCCTTCCAGCAGTAAAATGCAGCCACCATTTACAGTCTTTCTGCCTAGGAACCATTAGAGACTCAGTGCCTAAGGTTTAATGGGGGGGGGGGGGGGGGGGGGGGCTGGTCACATAGGCACTCTGTGCTTAGCAACTACCAAAATTCCACAGTCCCAAAAGGAAAGCAGATAGTCACCATAAATCACATTGTTAGCATAGTCTATGGACAGCAAAATACCCTTATCATGTAGGGAATAATTCATGTCCGTATAGGGAAATTTAGGAAGCAGATCCTTCTAAAGATAATATTTTCAAGCCTTCCATGTGTACTCTGTTATGCCTGTCAACGTTTTTCATAGGATAGAAACAAGACCCAAAGTGTCATAACATAATACTCAAAAATGTCCAGAATATAAACCAAAATTACTTGGCAATCAAAGAACCACCAACTTATTTTGGGAAAGATGATAGACACCAGTGACTCTGCAACGTAGATTTTAGTATTATGACAACTTAAAGCAGGTATTATAAAAATGCTCAGATGAGCAATCACAAACATCCTGGAAGCAAATACTAAAATTGAAAGTATTAGCAAAAAAATAGATATAAAGAAGAACCAAATCAAAATTTTGAATTAAGAAATATAATAACCAAAATAAAATCACTAGGAGAACTTACTAGCAGAATAGAGGTGACAGCAGAAGAGTCACTGAACTTGAGAACAGATTAATAGAAACTATCCAAACTGAACAACAGAGAGAAAATACATGGAAAAAGAAAATAAGCAGAGCTCTAAGGAGTCTAGTACTTGTGTCCTTGGAATCCCAGAAGGAGAGGAGAAAAATCATGAGGATGAAAAGATATTTGAAGAAATAATGGTTGAAACCATCCCAAATTTGGTGAAAGACAAATGTGCAGATTCACGAAGTTGAGCAACC
The DNA here is from genome assembly GCF_018350155.1 of Leopardus geoffroyi. NCBI lineage: Eukaryota > Metazoa > Chordata > Mammalia > Carnivora > Felidae > Leopardus > Leopardus geoffroyi. The sequence goes on along the minus strand of NC_059328.1, from coordinate 188,048,698 downwards.
TGTGTCCTGAAAAAAAGATATCCGTGAACAGACATGTCAGTCAAATTGAAAAACAAAATCATGAAAGCAACTAGAGAAAAAATGGGCATTACACAGAGGGGAAACCACCATTCAAATGCTTGCATATTTGTCATCAGTATCTTCTGGAGACCAAAAACAAGTGGCACAACAATTTTGAAGTACTGAAAGAAAAATGATAGATGTACCTCTTCATTTCTCTTTTTTCTTTTTCTTATTTTCTCCCTGTTCTCCTTTTCTCCTAACTTTTTTCCCCCTCTCCGTCTGCTTTTGTACATATTTCCTTATTCTTTAACTTGGCCAGTAACTCCCACAAGCAATGCTTGGAATTTGGACCCAAAGAATTTACTAATCCTTTTGTATTGAAAGAAGTTTGGGTTCTTTCCCCCCTATATTTGGTATAAATGGGAACTGAATATATGTTCATGAAGTTTACGATTTTTGCCTTGTATTCTTTCTATTAGAAGAAATGGAAACTCCTAGGATTGATGTAAGCTGTGGACTTTGCCTTGTGTGTGATGCAGAGGGTCAGCCTTCACTGATAGAGCCTGTCAGTTTAAACATTGAGGCTTTGGTCCTGTAGTTAACCTTGGTTAACTGTCGTTGGGTGTTTCTAGGGAATGAGAGTGAATGAACTTTTATATAATAAAACATGTTGCTACCACGGAGGTCTTATTTATCTAAAGTAGTATAATAATGTACATCATTTCTAATCGGTTGTAATCTGATAATAGAATACCATTACCAAAAATGTCTGTTGATTATTAAGTATGTGTTTTATCATAGCCTCTTCGCTCAAAGCTTCCCTTTACCCATTATGTACTTACCTCACCACCTGTTGTAGCATCCTCATGATCTCCTTATTTGAGCTCATTTTCCTTTTTCTGCTGCCATTTCATTTGTTTTCCTTTTTCCTCACCCCTTCCTCTCTTATTTTCCATTTTTCTCTTGTCATTAACAAGTCTGTTACCAGTTTTCTCTTCAAGCTAACATAGTATCACCTAACACCATGGTTGATTCTAAAGCAAAATCTTCATTAATTAATTGTAGTTGGTATGAAGTAACATTAAATGACACTGGAATGACTTTAAAAAATCTAATAGCAGGTCAGTTACCTATTATGAGCTCATTTGGGCCAGGCACTGTACTGGGTACTCCATTTTGTCCTTACTTGGTGATAGTGTTTCATGTGCACATTACAGTTTGCTTTTTGTTCGTTCGTTTGTTCTTCCTTCCTTCCTCTCTCTCTTTTCTTTTTTCTTTTCTTTCTTTTTTCTTTCTTTTGTCTCTGTTCTTTCCTTCCTTCCTTCCTTCCTTCCTTCCTTCCTTCCTTCCTTCCTTTCCTTAATTTCTACACCCAACATGGGGCTCAAACTTAGGACCCCGAGATCAAGAGTCATAATGCTCTTCTGACAGAGACAGCCAGGCGCCCCTCTTGCTTTCATGATATGAAATACATAATGGTCTTTCTGTTGTCTTTTTACAGTCCAGAGACATTAAGTCGTTCACAGACTCAAACACTAGAGAGTTTGGAATTCATTCCTCAGCATGTTGGTGCCTTCTCTGTGGAGAAATATGATGACATCAAGAAATATTTAATAAAGGTAGAGTCAAAATTACACCGGTCTTATGAATTAATGACACAACTACCACAGTATATCATTCAAATCTGCTCACAGGTTATTGGTGCCCTAATCCTATTTTTGCTAAGTATTTCTTTTTTAATTCTCTAACTACTAAAAGCACATTTTCACATGAAGATTGCTGTATCTTGATGATAGAACTTTTTAAGTTTTGTAAAGTGCTTAAGAGGGTTCTTGAGAACAAGGGTCAAAGCTTAAAATTGATTTTTGTTGGTAACAAACTAGAGATTGTATAAATAAAGCATGCTGCCCTCACCCCATGGTTATGCTCTTTGCTTCCTTCTCAAGTCCTGTAAGATTAGCTACAATTTGAAGTATGACATGCATCAATATGGGGTTGCAGGAAGGAGTATTAAGAGAAATCAAGGGAACTGAAGAGTATTTTCAGGCATAATCAACTGCCGTTTAGTTTTCTTAAAGGTAACATCTGTTTTTGTGAAGTTTATAGTTTAATTATATTTATCAGTATATCCAAAGCTATTTTTCCAAGATGTTAAAGGCATTCTTTGATTAAGATTAGGAATTCCTACTCTATATGTAGACTCAACTCTTTTAGAAAAGTTAAAGTATTTGAATTTTTCTCGTCCAGAAGTTTAGTCCTTGCCAGTTTGAAAATTGTCTATCATTTATGAAATTGTTTTATTATTTATTGGTTGACTGTTTCTGTTGTTAGTCATTGACTTCATTGATCCCATTCCTGTTCAGGCCTGTGACACTCCTCTGCACCCCCTGGGCAGGCTTGTGGAGACACTGGTTGCAGTTTATAGAATGACATATGTGGGTGTGGGAGCCAATCGCCGGTTATTGCAGGAGGCTGTGAAGGAGATTAAGTCCTACCTTAAGCGAATTTTCCAGCTGGTGAGGTAAGAGATCTTTCTCATTGAAGTCTGCAAACTGTGGAATAGTGGTTAATGCTAATGCTTGGATGTCTTCATCCTGAATCTAGAGATTACAACAACTTTGTGAAGAATCATTAAGTTTCCTCTTTATCACAGAAATTATTCATCTAGAAAATGGTTTTGTGCCACAGATCCTTAAATAGATTAAGTAATGAAAATGAAAACATGTTTCATGTTTTTACTTTATGTTTATGCAATAAACACAGCAAAGGAAACCATCAACAAAATGAAAAGGTAACCTACTGAGTGGGAGAAGATATTGGCAAATGATATATCTGATAAGAAGTTAATTTCCAAAATATATAAAGAACTTACATATGCAACACTTTTATATAAAAAAAACACAATCTGATTAAAAATGGACAGAGGACCTGAACAGACAGTTTCCCAAAGAAGACATACAGATGACCAACAAACACTTGAAAGAATGCTTGACATCGCTAATCACCAGGGAAATGTCTATATTCTCATAGGCTTCCATTCTAGTGGAACATATGGAAACATATGGTATGTCAGGTGTTGGTAAATGTGACAAAAGATGGAGCTGGAGGTAAGAGGCTGCTATTTTAAACAGAGGTTCCAGGAGGCCTAATAAGGTAATACCTGAGCAGAGACTTTGAAAAGGGAGAAAGGAAGCAAATAGAGAATCTTTGGAAAGAGTTTCACGTAGGAAATTTGGAATATGTGAAATTCAAGATCCTTTATCGGGTTTAAGCCAATAAGTAATTACTATATTGAGATAATTATATGAAAATTTATAAATTTGTCTCAGAAAACTTCCTTCTATTATTAGCTTTGAAACTGATACATGCATTTGGAAATGTCTCAGATTTGAGGGGGCAGCATAATCCACTAAAAAGACCAGTGGCTGGGAGTGTTTCAGCTCTGACATTAGTTAGATGGGTATAATGAAGATAAGTTTTTGACCTTTTTTAGTTTTCCCAAATATAAAATAAGGGGCAGAGGCAGGGGCAAGGTATAAGTCTACAAAAATAGAAGATTGGAAACTCCCTTTGAAGACTCAAGGTTTAGAGGTCTGAAAGTAAAGAGGACAATAAAGTTGTTTATAGTAGAGCTCATCATTTGCATATAAGAGTTCAGAGATAAAATTTAGGGCAAATTCAAAACCTAGGGAAAAAAGTCCTCATAACTTAGCAGCTTGATCATGTGCAAAAAATTTTTTAGCAACTTGAATTTTAAAACATTAAAAATTTTTATATTGATTAGATTTTCATTTTTTCTTAATGTTGAATATTTAAGTCATTTTCAGCTAATATTTGTTTATACCCTGAGAATAATTGTTTCTGCTTAAAGATTCAATATGAATTGACCTCAAGTGAGATTTGTCAGTTAGAAAAACAATTTCTCACTTTTTAATAACTAGACAGAAATAGGGTGCGTGGGTGGCTCAGGTAAGCTGATCTCAGCTCAGGTCTTGATATCAGGGTCGTGAGTTCAAGGCTTTCATTGGGCTCTGTGCTGGGCATAAAGCCTACTTCAGAACCAAAACCAAAAAACACAGTACACGAAGATTTTTTAGTGGTATTATTCATTAGCTACAGTCTTAATTTTATCCTATAAGAAGCATCAGTTAAGAATCTCAGGAAACTAAAATATTTACTTGATATAAATTTTGATTTCATAGGTCTTTAAATAGATGAAATAATAGAAATGCATTTTTACTCTTTAGACATTCTGGAGGTATAATTGTCTAATTGTGTTTTCTGTTATTCCTTAGATTCTTATTTCCTGAGCTTCCTGAAGAGGGCAGCACAATTCCTCTCTCTGCTCCTCTGCCAACCGAAAGGAAATCCTTTTGCACTGGGAAGTCAGATTCCAGATCCGAATCTCCAGAGCCTGGGTAAATGGAGTTGGGTAGAGATAGTGAAGAAAGAGGGTGGGTGATCCTATCCAAAGAATCCCAAGGAAGAGTTTTCTCTAGATCTCGGTTTCCTTATTTTTAAAATAATGTGACTGGACTAGGTAATCTCTGAGGTCCCTTTCAGGTCTTAAGTTGTATTAGTCAAACCCCAAGGAAGTACACACATGAATTACTGGGCTCCGAGCCTGCTGAGCAAAGTAGCATCATGCTCATCTAGAATAACCACAGAGAATCATTTTCAAAATGGAAACCAACTAGGTTTTCGCTTAGATTTTGAGGTAATGAGAAGAATTCACAGTTGGTCCAAGATATAAAACTCTGGGGCCATAGGTAAGTTCTTCATGTTAGCTCCAGATAAAAACGCAGAATAATGTTAGAACTGTTTCTTTATTCAAAATGTCCCATCTTCCTTTCAGCTTGAAACTGAAACTCTTTGATTCTATATTCAATTTTGATATGAATGCTTCTCCTTCTCCAATATTTTGTAGTTATGTGGTAACAAGTTCTGGGTTACTGCTTCCTGTACTACTACCTCGGCTCTACCCACCACTGTTTATGCTCTATGCCCTGGATAATGATCGTGAGGAAGACATTTACTGGGAATGTGTACTACGACTAAATAAACAGCCAGATATTGCTCTTCTGGGCTTCCTTGGGGTGCAGAGGTAAGTACAGTAGTTATGAGTAAAATCAAATGGTTTAATTTAAGATGCAAACAGTGAGGGGCACCTGGGTGGCTCAGTCAGTTAAGCATACGACTTCAGCTCAGGTCATGATCTAATGGTTTGTGGGTTCAAGCCCCACGTCAATTTCTGTGCTGAGAGCTCAGAGCCTGGAGACTGCTTTGGATTCTGTGTCTCCCTCTCTCTCTGCCCCTCCCCTACTGATGCTCTGTCTTTGTCTCAAAAAGCATTAAAAAAATTTTTTTTAATGCAAACAGCATTATTAATTGAATCTGTGATTTGCAGTTGATTCACTTACTTGCAGATCTATTATTCAGCAAAATAATGACATTTAATCTTTATTTTTGAGAATTTTTGGAGTGGGGTATAAATCTTGATTATTCTTCTGAATGTGTTTTATTTGTGTGTGTGTATGAAATGTGTGTGTGTGTGTGTGTGTGTGTGTGTGTGTGTGTGTGTATGTAAATTTTAGCTACCCCATCTGATATTTTGCTGTTCTTTAAAACAAAATACATGTTTATAGTTTCAGAAAAAATTAATTGTATTTAGTCTTTGATGTTCTTCCTTCCCTTCTTTTTCTTTCCTCCCCACGTACAATTTGTAATTTAAAAGTTTCAGAAGTGCTTTGTTGTAGAGCATTGTTTCTTGTTATTCCGGGAGAACACATTATCCTTTCTTCTAGTACGGTGATAAAGTTGATCACCCCAGCACCATTAATTATATATTTGTGTTCTCAAAAAAAGTGAACAAGCCTTAATCAGAAAGTAAATTTTTTCAGTGGAATAATTTCACATTAAAAATGAGATAAAACTGAGTGAAGGAAAGATTTTGGCCAATACTTGGTAATATCTGTAATGTATAGGGTTATTGTAGTATTCATTGACAGATCTCTTAGGGACAAGATAGAAGCTCTTAAATTGCTTGAGGAATGTTTATTAAAACTATCTCTGGGGGCGCCTGGGTGGCTTAGTTGGTTAAACGTCCAACTCTTGATTTTGGCTCAGGTCATGATCTTGAAGTTCCATGGGATTGAGCCCTGTGTCAGGCTCTGTGCTGGCAGCATGGAGCCTGCTTGGGATTCTCTCTGTCTCTCTGTGTCTGTCGTCTGTCTGTCTGTCTCTCTCTCCCCCTCACCCCCCCTCCTTCCCTCTCTCTCTGCCCCACCCGTGCTCACTTGCTCACTCTCTCAAATAAAGTAAACATTTTTTAAAAAACCAGAACACTTTATCTGTGGAATAGTTATTTTAAATGGGGACAGGGAAGGCAATGTAGCCATCAACTGTTTTTACGGGGATTAATCTGCCCTAAGTAATAACTTGTATTAACAGTGTGGATTCTATTGTAGGAAATTTTGGCCAATGACCTTGTCAATCCTTGGAGAGAGTAAAAAGGTATAGTAGATTTCAGTGTCCTCAGCAAATATGTTTTTCTTTGATGTGGGGTGTTCAAGATAGTAAAAAAATTCCATTTTACTTTGGTAGAATAGTACCCAAGCATGAGTTATTCACTGAAGAATCGTGCTGTGCCATTATTTTTTACTGTTACTGCAGAAGACAGCTTTCCTCTTTGATTTTCATAAATTCTCTTTTTGCAGGTTTTGCCAACCACAAAAGATGCTTGTTTTGCCTCAGCTGTAGAATGTCTACAGCAGATTAGGTAATCTCTCATTTGCTGAAAATCACATAAATCAAAGTAGTAGTTAGTCTATTAAGATGTTAATGAGATCTTATCCTAACCCAAGCTCTAAGTGCTCCTTTCAGTCCTAGATGGTGTCACACTCAGCCTGGAGATCAGAAAAGGCTCTTTTGAGACATTTGGCTTACCTTTTACTCTACAAGTCCCTTGTATTTTCAAAAAAGGTGGAGAGCCTACCCAGAAATGTATCTACATAATCACATCTTTAGCCAAATGGAAATTAACCAAACTTAATTACTGAGAGAAGAGCATATATTAGAAAAATAAGATCCTGGGTAAAAGGAGATAATCTATGACTTAGTGAATTCTTCCATAAGAACCATAGATCGTTGGAGGCTTCTTTTCTCAAACAACTGTGGGATTACAGTGGTCATCCCTTCCAGAAACTCATTATGCCTGAAGTGTCCAATTTAAGGCACCCCAGGAGGGTATATTGTCAAACAATATTTAATATTAAGCAGTTCATTGGATTTTTTTTTTTTTTTTTTTTTTTAAATAACAACAGCACGACATTTACCCCGTCAGACAAACTTAAGGTCATCCAGCAGACTTTTGAAGAGATCTCTCAGAGTGTCCTGGCATCACTTCAGGAAGACTTTTTATGGTCCATGGATGACTTGTTTCCTGTTTTCTTATATGTGGTGCTACGGGCCAGGTGACCAACCTTTTCTGACTTTATTACAGTGACTCATTTTAACAAGTGCTTTTTCTGAATTGATGACAGTAATATGCTCCCCTACTAGGAAAAAAAAATTCTGTTTACCCATTTCAGTATGGTGAGCTTTTCTTTATTTTCCCTCACATAGATTCAGAAGGAAGATATACATATAAATAGGAGTAACTCAGTATCTTTATCTTATTGGGCAGGATTAGGAATTTAGGCTCCGAGGTACACCTCATTGAGGATCTGATGGACCCGTATCTTCAGCATGGGGAACAGGGTATAATGTTCACCACCTTGAAGGTAAGTATAGGTGATGTTTAATTTTTTTAATCTTAAAATCTGTCCTTAATTTACCTTATTATATATCTATCATTAATCATTGTCTTCTTTATATACAAAGGTTTAATGCAATCATTAAATGCCTTTAGAGTACATATTGTTAATATTTTAAAATATAATACATTAAAAGTAGAATTAGTTCTTCTTCAAAATACTAAAGCACATTACCCAATCTTCCCTATAAATTGACCATTCAAATCATTACAAGTGCTTATAAAGGTAGACCATCTTTACAAATGTAACTCTAGAAAAGAAACAGAAAGGATTCTTAGTCTCCAAAAGTATGTGGCACTAGAGTTATTTAATGGAAATGAGGTAAAACACAGAAGGCAATATGTATGTAATGAATATGAATTGTATCTTCTTTTTTCTCCATGTATTTACTGTAACCAGTATGTTACAAATGAGATTCTCTAGTACGAGTAGTCTAGGGTTTGTTGGAAGTTATTTTAGTTCCCTACCTTGATTTTTCTTGGAATTTGGTAGAATAATTCTGTGTGTATATTGGAAGAACAACAAATTGAAAATGGCATAAACACTTCTGAAAAAAAAGGATTAGACCCACTCTGCCAGTTAGTAAACTTTCATAAAAATACAATAATTAAGATAGTATGTTCCTGTTACAAGAATGGACATTACCTCTAATAGAAGGGATAGCTGTTGTAAAGGCAGTGTTATAATAAAAATTTCACATGTAAAAATGGAAACATCAGTACAAAAATAGAAAAGAAAGAAATTATTTAATAAATGCTTAAAGTACTGGGATAGCTTATTACCTGTTTTGGAGGGAGGGTAGAATCAGGGCAGAATCACCTGCATTGCAAACTATAGATGCTTTTTGATTTTTAAGCAAAAGGAAGAGAGAAGGAAAGACAGGCAAATTAAAATGAGAAAAAGAAATTAGAACTTAATGTCAGGTTTCTGGCTTGGGTTAATTGTTTGAACTTTTCAACTGAAATACCATTAACATTTCTATTAAATTGAAAAGGGTGGTGGAATTGGGGAAAATAGTGGCCACCAATGATTTACATTATTAGTATTTATGCTCTATGAAGAGCATTTCTCGTATATCACCAAGGGAGAAACAACTAGTACATTTATATGTAGGAATATCCTCGACCTCACTGAAAATCAGAGTACTGTAGATTTAAACAAGGTGCCATTTTGTGCCTACTAAATTAGCAAAGATGTTTTAAAATTATACCCAGTGCTAGTAGGGGTATAGTGAAATCAGAATTATTCCCATATTGCTGATAATGGATTAAATAATAATCACCTTTGGAAAACTTTTGTTACTAACATTGATATCAGCCACATCAAAAATGTTCTCGGAGTTTGAGTAAACGCACTCCTGGGGATTTATTCTGAGGAATTAAAGAATGGACAACATTGTGTTTGGTTTGGCTGAGGTGTTCTTTGTAGTGTGAGTAACTCCCAACCTGGATACTTTCAGAATCACCTGGGAATGCTTCTTAAAAAGTTGTTCCTGAAAATTCTGACTCACTGGGTCTGGAATGATACTTAATCTTAATTTGCAGTTTCTTAAACATGCTAGATGATTCTGATTACAGTTTTTTGTGTACCTTATAATGATCAGCATATTCTAAATGTCTGATCAGTAGTGGCTTAGCCAATTAAGGTATTTCTACTCATTGAGGAATATTAAACAGCTTGTAAAAAGTTTGTTTTGAGAATTAGAAAATGTGCAAAATTTTATCTCCACTAATTACAGCTAGGCAAAATAGACATTGGATATGGGGACTAGAAAACAGGGAAAAAGAAAGCAACCAACTGATTTGGTTGGAGCTATCAGTATTAAACAAAGATTTCCTTTCTTTAGTCTCCTGTGCATTGCTATGTTTGTATAATTTCTTTCCAAGTAAATTTTAAATTGTTTTGAACTTTTTTTCAGGCGTGTTACTACCAGATCCAGCGTGAGAAGCTTAACTAGGATGCAGAACAGCCTGACAACTGGATTATCTGTAGGGTGTTTAGCACCATCTGGCGTCTTCCTGTAGTGACAAAAAAGAATGGTGTTGAAATTAGGACGTTATTATTTTGGTTGTTATTTCTGAGCCTTACTAATGGTGATAGCTCTGAGTCCAGAAAAAAGACTGTATGGTTTCAAGGGAGGAATTTAAAGGACATAGGATTCAATTAAACCAGTCCCTCGCCTATGTTAAATTCCCAAAATATCACACATTTACTGTTTGGAAAAAGAGGATATCCCTTCCTACAGTAAAGACTATGCCAGCTACATGAAGTCGTAAGAGAAATTCTCAGTATAGCTTCTTACATTAAAGAAGTTAATAAATATTTTTGAGTGTCGGGTTTGCCTGCAGTTACCCCAGGCCCTTTTGCAAGGAGCAGATGGTACTTGAAACTATTGTAGCCACACTATGCCTTCCTGAATTCCTTGCAGTCACGTGTGCATCATGCTTCTTTGCTGAAGGAGGGGGAAGAGGACCTTCTAAAACTGCAGTTTTAACTTTTTCTAAGCTTTTCCACTAGGTAGTGGTCATGATGGGAGAGGTTCTATGCAGTGACTACCGCACCCTGACCCCAAACATGGAACACATCTAAATAGGAGTCTTCTGCCTCCTGATTAGGAAGAACATAGGAAATTTGTTCTTGGATTCCTTACAGTGCTACAGAGTGAATACACTGGAATTCAAACACTGACTCTGAGCTGCTATGGAACCTCATTTGTCCATGTGCAAATGCTGTATTCCGAGGCCTGTGAATGAGAGCCTGAAGAGCTTTTGCATGTGGGCTGTGTTTTGGAGCAGGACTAAATTCTGGGAAATAGCATCCATCCTTGATCTAGCATTCTTCCCTCTACCTCGCACTGAACTCACAGAGGGGAAGAAAAAAGGAAACAAGCTTTGGCTTTTCCCATCTCAAAAGTATTGTAACACCTCAACATTTTAGTGTTTTGCTTTTTTACCTTTTTTTTTTTAATGTCCTATTGTAAATGGTTGGTTTACACTGTACTAGTAACACTAGTAGTTGTTTTGAATAACATAGGTGCTCTTCCTCATCTCATCTCCTACACACCATGGTGAGCATACAGAGTGTCCTCCAGATTTATGTTAACATCAGCAGATGTTAATCAGTTTTGAAAAAGGATCATGGTTTCTGCTCTACTTTATAATCAAGACGTGTTTATTAAAATACTGTTTTGGAATGTTGGCTGTAATGTAACAGCAATTTTCATAATAAAAGACATTCATCTCTATGAGGTTGTTTTATGATTGCAAAAGAAATAACACCGGGCATCCTAAAAAAAAATTTTTTTTTTGTTTATTTATTTTGAGAGAGAGAGAGAGAGAGAGAGAGAGCGCCAGCAGGGGAGGGCCAGAAAGAGAGGGTGACAGAGGATCCGAAACAGGCTCTGTGCTGACAGCAGAGAGCCCAATCTGGGGCTCGAACTCACGATGAGATCATGACCTGAGCTGAATGAAGTCAAATGCTCAAGCAACTGAGCCACCCAGGCATCCCAGGGCAGCCTAAAAACTTAAACCCAGCCTTAGTTTTTGTTTGTTTTTTACCCAAGTTGTAATTCATGACTCTTTGTATTGGCTTCAGAGGTCTTTCTGGGGTTTTAGAGATCTCTCTCTTTAAAATGAATGTAAATTTATAATTATGATAACCACCTTTGCTGACCACAAATTGACTTTCTGATCCTAATACCCCAAGGGCAGGGGTCTTAAATCTATTATTTCTTTGAATAAAAGGCATATTTTGATTCTCACTGGTTATTTTTTTTATTTTTTTTTCTCCTAAACAGATTCGGGTAAGGGAAGAGAAGATGTTTAAAATTCTGGTTGGAAATATTAGGCATTAGTTAGCCCACCTCCCAGTTGTAATGTCTTCTCAAGAAGCCTGTCCATGTCACCGCTGCTCTGTCTCAGAAGGTGGCTACCCATTATTGGAAAAGGACCAACACTTGATTATGTTAAGCACTTTGCATTTCCATTAGGGATTGTTTTGATTTTGGAATAAACACAGATTCCACATTTGGCTCTTAAAGGCAAATCTACTGAAGGCCTTGACCCCTTGAGAGAGAGAGAGAGACAGGGATAGTTGTAGAAATGAACGAAGACTTGAGACCCACTGAGAAATTCTCAAAATTATGGTAGACTGGCTCAATTCTAAGAAAAACATGTTTTAAATCATCCTTTTATTGGAGTTTTGAGTGACACTGGCCAGTTACTTCATACTATATACCTTTTAGATAGCATATTTAAAACCATAAATTTTCAATTCTAAATCTCCAGGCCACTATTTCTAAATAGAAATACTAGCACTTGTGGGGCGCCTGGGTGGCGCAGTCGGTTAAGCGTCCGACTTCAGCCAGGTCACGATCTCGCGGTCCGTGAGTTCGAGCCCCGCGTCGGGCTCTGTGCTGGCAGCTCAGAGCCTGGAGCCTGCTTCCGATTCTGTGTCTCCCTCTCTCTGACCCTCCCCCGTTCATGCTCTATCTCTCTCTGTCCCAAAAATAAAATAAACGTTGAAAAAAAAAAAAAAAAAGAAATACTAGCACTTGTGCAGCAATTTACAGATCTTTCACATGCGTGATGAATGCTCACAGCAGCCCTGTGAGGCAGGCATTAGTCCCGCTGATTTTGCAGACGAGGAGTGGCTGGGATTCACTCACTGCTAGAGCTGGGACTCTAGAACTTCCCCAACTTTAATTCCATGGCTCTTTCCTACTGCTGCTGCCAGAGATGGAATATCATAGCTTGGTTATGCATTAAAACATAAAGTAAATGAGTTGAAAGTGAAAACTTTTAATAAAATTAGGTGTGTAGGATAAAATATGGTGTGCTCAAAACAGTTACAGATGTATCACATTCTCCGCTTGTATTTTCATCAACAGTGGAAAGCAAAGGGAAGCTACCCATTTAATTTCAAATAAAGGGACTGAAAAACCTCTGACAATGGCCATTTGGTCTTTATCCTCTGATGTCAGCAGTACCCTTTCTTTCATTTTTTTCTGGGATATCTGCTTCCCACCGACCCCTTGCTGCAATATAAAATTTTCAAATAAAGAACTCCAGTCTGAGATAGAGAATGGATAACTATTAAGTTCAGGACAGTCAGTTGGTAGGGAAACTTCCAGAAGGAACTACTTTTTTATAGGCCTTATTATTATTGGCTAAACAGTCTTCCATCATTTTCTCACCATGAGAAATCAGGTTAAAGATCAGCTTACTCTCTGGTATCTCCACAGTTTTTTTCTTTCTTTCATTAAAAATGCTATTGTCTGGGGGCACCTGGGTGGCTCAGTAAAGTGTCAGCCCAGGTCTTGATCTCGGGTTGGTGAGTTCAGTCCCTGCATTGAAATCCATGCTGGGCGTGAAGCCTACTTACAAAAATAAGATGCTGTTGTGGGGTGTCTGTTATCATGCTATAGTCAACAAAAATAAACTTTTTTGGTGTTTGCTGGCATTTTGAGAGAAGGTATCAATGCGAAGGTTGAAAATGGTATGTTACACCTCTCAGTACAAGGAATGCTTAAATATTTGTGACAGGGGAAGCTTAGGAGTAATTTAGTGGTTAGGCTGGGTTAGGCTTCTGTGGATTAAATCAAAGAGGATGTGCAGAGATTTTCTCTAGAACAGTGAGGTGACTTTGGCAGCTAATAGCCCACGAGTGTATTTTCTACCAAAGCTTTTCTCTGGAGAGGAGCAACGTTGGATGTTTGCAGTCTTACAGGTGAGAGACTCTGCCAAATGATTCTCGGTTACCAGAAGAGATCTATAAATGTCTGTGCTTCTGTTAATTTTTAATAACTAAGAAGAAAATTCTGGGTAATGTAATTCAAACAGTTTGGTTTCATTGTAACCCAAACCATATGGTGAATTCTGTGATTTTGAAAGAGCAGATTTTGCTTTGGGAAACCATGTCTTAAGTATGGAATAGTGAGTTGTCATGTAGACTGAGTAAAACTGAGCATTTGTCCTAGCCCTAGCCAACAGCATTTTTACCCTGGGGAAGCTGGGCCATTTTCGTACGGGCCATTACTTACTAAGTTTTCAAGTGCTTTCTCAGGTTTGGTCTACTGGGAAGCATTATTTTGAAAAATGAGCTTAATGGGGTAGAGGGAATGGCATTTAATAGTAATCACTACATTTTTTCAGGTTCATGGAAATACTGATTTTTAAAGTAATATTTAAGGCAAATACCTTATGAGTCAATAACACTAATGCAGCTTCTCAGTTAATAAGAACTGGTGCTCCTTCCTCTGTTACTTATTTAGTCTAGAATTGCATATGGTTGGCTATTTACTTGCAGCCTCAATCAAGAATTCTCGTTCTCATGACAGCAGAAATAAGTAAGTTCTAACTACAAAGTTGGTCCAGAAGTCATGAAAAAGCGAGGGAGAAGCATTATGTAGTCTTTTGCCAGTTACTAGCATTTTTCAGGGCTAGTCCTGGAAACAAAAGAGGAAACCTTTTGATTTTACTACTTGTGAGCTCTACTGGATACCCCCTCTGAATGTCAGATTCCTCATCTGAAAAATGAAAGTTAACTTTGGATGATCTCTCAAGGTCTCGGCCCCCAATTTCAAAGTTTGGTAGGGGAAGAGGTTGAAGTCAATATAGCCAAGCTGAGGAAGAGAGGAAGGGGAGGCCTTTGGAGTCCAGCAGCTCCCACCTCAGGACTAACGTCCCAGCTGTTCTTGAACTGCTTGGGAAGGTATCAGCCTTTTACTTCCGTATTTTGGCCTCCTATTTTTCTGCTTCTCAACAACTGGAAATAACAGCCCAGGTGTTGTTACAGGTGCTGAGGCTTTAGCAGTGAACCAGAAAGCACGAGGTCCACTCTCCAGGCCCTCTGCAGACATGACCCACACAGGAGCTGGACACTGAACAGGTTAATGCGTAAGAGAATTGCAAAGCAGATTGTGAACTGAAGTGTCACAACAGTTTTTGTAGCCATAAAGAGAGAGAACCATTTTCTGAGTTTTTTTCTACGAATTTTTGTCTTACCTAATACCAGGGACTGGGTGGTTTAAACAACAGAGATTTATTTTCCCACAGTTCTGGAGGCTGGAAATCTGAGATCACGGTGTGATCATGAGCAGGTTCTGGTGAGACCCCTCTTCCTGGCTTGAAGAGAGCCTCCTTCTCGCTGTGTCCACACCTGGCAGAGAGACTGACTGGAGAGCAAGCTCCCTGGTGTCTCTTTGTACAAGGGCATTAATGCCATCATGGGAGCTCGTCTAAACCTAATCATCTACCAAAGGTCCCATCTCCAAATACCATCACAGTGGAGTTAGGGCTTCAACAGGTGAATTTGGGGGAACACAATTCGTCCATAGCAAATTTGTCTTGGGAACCTAACAACGACCAGGCAAGCAACGTTTTTAGAATTCACCCAAGCTGTGGAGATGAAAATTACTGTTTATACCTCCATGAGTGAGGAGATTTTAGTCAACATGAGCTTTTTAGAATATATCAATTAGTTACCTGTGCAACCCTGGAGTTAGAGTTATTGGAAGCTTTCTTAATCAAACGACTACAGAAACCACAGTTTATTTGTAAATCTCCTTCACAGTAAGTTCATCTCAGGACTGCACTGTCTAGCGCCCCCAGCTGCTGCATAGATAGGTCTAGTTTGGCACACTGTCTTTTGGGCATCAAATATGGAAGAAATGTGGTCCACCCTACATGAATAGCAGTTGGATTGTTAATCTGCGCTGCCTCTCGAAGGATATGTAATTTGTGAGGCACCCTTCGGGTAGCGTTTTCAGCAGTTGCCTGAATATGATGGCTTGGTGCCTGACCCATCTGTTTGCTCTGATTTTTCTCTGGAAGATGCTCCATCTTTCTTTTCAGTTCCCTACCCTAAACGTGCTCCATCTTGGGAGGAAGGTGAGTCATACATGCACATGTTGAACTTAAGTGATTCAATAGAGGGTCAAAAACTAGAATACAGGGAAAGGACAGGGTTTAACCTAACTCATTTGGGGCTGAGCAGGGTGGGCGTGGCGAAACATGTTGATCTCAGGTTTTCTTAGAATCTAGCAAACTAGAATACTTTAGTGTGACTGGGAAAGAATGTGCATGGGAAAGTTGTCTAAAATCTCATAACAGCTTTCCGTGTTGCTCTTCTCACTGACTTGGAATTTACAGACAACCTAATAATGATCTTTTTCTAGATGGCCTCCCTGGTTCAACCCCACAATGTCTAAACTCTGGACAGAAGTTCTCAACCACATCAGATGCAATATCCCAGTCTCTAACAACTAATTTGAAATCCTCCTTTAAAAGAATCCTGATTTACCCTTTATTCTCCTACTTTAATAAATACTGTTGGTGCCCTACCCACATGCCCTTGGTCCTTACAATTTTGGTGCACTCCACGCCAACATCATTTTAATTTTTTAATTTATTTTTTTAGTGAGCGCCAGCTAGGGGGAGGAGCAGAGGGAGAGAGAGTTTTGTTTTTGTTTTTTTTTTTTTTAATTTATTTATTTTGAGAGAGAGAGAGAGAGTGAGAGCACATGCATGAGTGGAGGAGGGGCAGAGGGAGAGAGAATCCCCAGGAGGCTATGCACTGTCAGTGCAGAGCCCAACACGGGACTCCTACTCACCAGCCATGAGATCACAACCTGAGCCAAAATCAAGAGTCTGATGCTTAACTGCTTAACGGACTGAGCCACCCAGGCGCCCTACCCAACCCCCTGCTCCAGGCCAACTTCAAACTGCCAGCACCTGTACCCACTATCTGAAAGTATGCATGTAGCAGGCTGGAAGAACTAGAAGTAATGTTCTCTAGGAAAAGCTCTTGACCAATCACTGGCAGCATTGGTGTATAAATATCCCCACTGTCTTGTCCCGTACTTTCCCAAGGATTTACTTGCTTGGTACACCTTTCACTGACTCTTTCCCCTTGCCTTGCCTTTTTTTTTTTTTTTTTTTTTTTTAATGTCATCGTTCACATTTTATTTTTTTTAATTAATTAATTTTTTAAATTTACATCCGAGTTAGTATATAGTGCAATAATGATTTCAGGAGTAGATTCTAGTGATTCATCCCCCTATGCATAACACCCAGTGCGCATCCCAACAAGTGTCTTCCTTCATGCCCCGTAGGCATTTAGCCCATCCCCCCACCCACAACCCCTCCAGCAACCCCCAGTTTGTTCTTTGTATTTAAAAGTCTCTTATGTTTTGTACCCCTTGTTTTTATGTTGTTTTTGCTTCCCTTCCCTTATGTTCATCTGTTTTGTATCTTAAATTCCTCATATGAATGAAGTCATATATTTGTCTTTCTCTAATCTCCCTTAGCATAATACCCTCTATGTCATCCACATAGTTGGCATCCACATAGTCGGCAAATGGCAAAGTTTCATTCTTTCTGATTGCTGAGTAGTACTCCATTGTACCACAATGCCACATCTGTATATGCCACATCTTCTTTATCCATTCATCCGTCAATGGACATTTGGGCTCTTTCCATACTTTGGCTATTGTCGACAGCGCTCCCCTTGCCTTGTCTTAATATCCCACTCTACTACTGGTGTTTCCTGGGATCACTTTCCAAACAAATCATCCCACTAGAATTTTTGTCTGTGTCTGATTCTGGGGAAACCCAAAATAAGACACTTACTTACACACAACCTCAAAAAAAGAAAATCCATCTATATCATGTCCTAAGAATAATAAAAAGGAGACGTTAAATAAATGTAGTCAATAAGACATTGTATATTGCAATATACAAATCTGGAATATCACTACAGCATATATATCACTATATATAATGAAATAACACGTTTGCACCTATAAAAAAAAAAATCCACCAGGATGCAGCAGCTTTGAATGCAGACACAGATAAAGGCAGATAGTATGGTGTGTCACTGTGATACCCAAAATGGTATGAGCAGCCTTAGCACTATTGACATGATTTTCTGAAATAGTGAGCAACTTGATAAAGTCCAAGCAAAGCAAAGTAAATTCATTTCTCAATTACAGTAATACCATTTCAGAAAATTCAATGTATGTTATGCAAAAATACTTTGTGTTTATAGGTAAAGAAAAGTTGGGTTCTAGGCTCTGATAATTATACAGTTTTTGTTGTTGTTGTTGTTGTCATTGTTGTTGTTGTTTTGAGCAACATCAAAGTCCAGTGAGGTGTTTGAAAATTATACCAGGTGATTTTTCATCATATAAGGCAACTTCTCTGAAGTTGTGAGCATGACCCCTTTGCCTTTATTTTCTTAATCCCCATTTTGCTGGCTGAAATGTAGAAGTGATGTTTGGAGCTCCAGCCACCATTTTGGAACAGGAAAATGAGAACCATACCACACCCCAGGGTGGCAGAGCAGTGAGCTAGAAGGAGACTGTTCTCTGAGCACTTCATGGAGCAAGGCTGCCCTACCAGTCCTGAATTTTCTTTGCCTCTACATTTTTACATAAGCAAGATATAAATTTCTACCCTGTTTCGCCACTATTGTGTTTCTGTTTCTTAAAAATAAACCTTCTGAAAGCAACGTAGAAAACAACCTTTAAGAGTATGCCTCAGGAGTAGCCATGACTCTTGCCATTATGATCAGTACCATGAAGAACTATAGGTGCAGTGAGAGAGAACAGGGCACCTGAGTGGAATCAAGCCAGGGAAGCCTCTTCTGGCTCTGAAGGATGGTAAAATTAACTTGGCAAAGAGAAGGGAAAGAAACAAAGATTTGTTTGTCACTTGCTAAAAAAAGAGAAGAGTGGGAAGACTGTTTTATGAAATTGTAGTGTTCTCTCATAGGGGTTAATTTAGGGAGTAAGCTCCACAGGGCAAGTGTTTTCTTTGATATGGATCCCAGAGTATAGCACAGTGCTTGACTTGCTCAATATAAATGCTATTGAAAATATATTCCAGTGCATGAGAGCTGCATGGCCAGCATGACTGAGTGAGCTGTGTGCTGTGAGCTATTGGTCTGCTCCCAGTTCGAATTCCTTCTGAAAGCTTGTGCAGGGAGGAGGGATACAGACAGACAAAGGCACAGATCCACCAGACAAGAAGGACATGAAGCCCTCTACGGCCACCAATCCAGAGAATGGTATGTGGTATCAGGACTCCTTTCTAGACTGGAAAAGCCTTATAATATCATTCTAAATATGAGATCAAATTTAGGGGAAGGGATTCTGATAGATTTTATGTGATTCTTTTTTATTTTATTTTTTAATGTTTATTTATTTTTGAGAGAGGGAGAGTGCGAGCAGGGAGGGGCAGAGGAGAGGGAGAGAGAATCCCAAGCAGACTCCTTGTTGTCAGCATGGAGCCCAACTTGGGGCTCCATCTCATGAACTGTGAGATCATGACCCGAGCCAAAATCAAGAGTTGGAACCTGAACCGACTGAGCTACCCGGGTGCCCCAGATTTATTGTGATCCTTATAAGGACATTGTTGTACACTTTAGAGTGTCCTACTACATCTACTAGTGATGAATGTAAGCAATTTTCAAGTCAGGATGGAAAGAAATTGGCATAGTGAGTTTAGAACCTCTTTTTTTCTCTAATCTCCCAGTGTTTTATTTAAACTTAGAACTTCACAACTTGTTCACATTCAAGATATCACTACAATAAATAGTTTCTATTTGTAAAAAAATCAAGCATTCACTAAAATCTGTTTAGTTTCTTTAATCAGTGGAATCCTGAGATTTGTATTAAAAACCTATGGACCAAGTTTTTCAATCACATTTTCAATAAGAACTCTCAAAAAGGGTGAAGACAGAGACTATGTATGAATTTGAGAAAGAAGATCCAGAGAACAGCTAGATAATTTTGGAAAAAACCAAAGGCTGATAAAAGTAGGGAAGGGAAAGCAATTTTGCTCTCATAAAACCCTACATCTGTATATACTGTGATCTATTATTTCATCTAATGTTCCCAACAACCCTATGGGAAAGCTAGCAACACCCAATGGGAAAGCTAGCATATTCTCATTTTGCCCCAAGGACTGGTTTTCAGATAGTTGTGTGACTTTCTGAAGCTCACACAGTGATAGAACAGGGCTTGAAACCTGAGTCTTTGGCCTTAAATCCAGCATCATCTCCTTCCTCCATAGTCACTAGGGCACATCCTGGCTGTCTGAGCTGTCTTTCATACTTACACCTGCCTTTCTTCACCCACACCGACCACCCCATCTCTGCCCTTGCCCTTTTCCAGGTCTCTCCCAGATCCTGAGGCTTGTGCTACAAGAGCTGAATCTGTTCTATAGCCGAGATGTGAATGGAGTGTGTCTCTTGTACGATCTTCTCCATTCGCCGTGGCTGCAGGCTCTGCTGAAGGTGAGCACCTCATTACCCGGAAGCCTTTGCTTACTGTGGGAGCTGGGAACTGCTTACCCAGCTGTGCCACTGGTCAGTTGTCAGGAAATTCCAACTTGGTAAATGTTCTTAGAAGGCCAATTCTTATGTGTGTTCTGAGAATTTCCAACATGGGGGTGGGTGTCCCCACACCAACAACAATTCTCGGGATAGTACTGGATGTCCTACTATTCATCTCAATTCTGACACTATCTACCTGGAGATAGCATCGGATAGCATCAGATCATATCGGAGATAGCATAGGTGAAGGGTTCACAAGACTCACAAGACTCACAAGACTGCTGTACCCTCCCCCCATTTCAGACATCAGTCACAAGCCAAGATGGGTACCTGTACTTCTGACCAACTGTCTATAAATCAGAGGTTTCATAACCTCCTCCTTGGGTTCCATTAATTTGCTACGTTTCCCTTGCTAGATTACCAGTTTATTATAAAAGGATATAACTCAGAAACAGCCAGATGGAAGAAATAAATAGACCAAGACTTGTGGGAAGGGATGAAGAGCGTCCATGCCCTCTTCACTCTTCCCTAGATTTCCACATGTTCACCAAACCAAAAGTTCTACCAAACCCAGTCCTTTTGGGCTTTTCTGGAGGCTTCATTACATAGCCACGACTGATTAGATCATTAGTCACTGGGTGTAGATTCAACCTCCAGCCGCTCTCCCTTCCCCCAGATTTAGAGGTGGAGGAAGGGGGTGGGGGTGAGGTGGGACTGAAAATTCCAACAGTCTAATTACATGGTTAGTTCTCCTGGCAACCTGCCCTTAACCTTAGGTGCATTCCAGAAGTCACTTCATTAACATAAAAAAAGAGCACTTTCCTTGCTTAGGAAATTCCAAGGGTTTTAGAAGCTCTGAGCCAGAATCAGGGCCAGACTAAATAATGTAATTCTTATTATAAATCACAATATCACAGCAATTCTCAGAGAAGAGCTACACAAACCTATTAGCTTACGAAGGAATTTAATTTAGGTGGGGAAGTATACAGCAGCTCCTCTTTTCTCTCCTAGTTCCTTTTCGTCCAGAGGACCATGGGATCACAAAGCAGCCACCACAAATGGCCATCAGCACCTTTAGCATCTGTCTACAACCCTTTGTCCTTGAGGCTAAAACTCAGTACAAATAAAAATGCTTTAAAAAAATTATTCCTGTTTCTTAAAATCAGGAAATGAGATATGCAGTTCTGTTTAGACATTTAAAATTTTTTTTTCTTTCTTTCTTTCTTTCTTTCTTTCTTTCTTTCTTTCTTTCTTTCTTTCTTTCTTTCTTCTTTCTTTTTTTGAGAGAGAGGGAGACAGAGCGTGCATGCGCTGGAGCCAAGAGCTTGTACACGTGCACTAGTGGGGGTGGGGCAGAGGGAGAGGGAGAGAGCATCTTAAGCAGGCTTCCTTGGGCTGAGCCTAAGGGCTCCATCTCACAACTGTGAGATCCTGACCTGAGCTGAAATCAAGAGTTGGACACTCAACTGACTGAGCCACTCAGGCACCCCAATCTTAAATTTTTCTTACCTTGAAAATTTCTTCTTCTTCTAACTTTGGTTATAATTTCTTGCACTGTACAATAACATCTACTATCTAATTATAATTTTGTTCAAATGTTATTTTTAAGAAAGATTCTCTTAAAGTTAATTTTTGGATGTGGGTGTGTCCTTCAGCTAAGTGTGAAATGTAGCCAATCTTCTGATGCTTGTTAATATATTATTTAAAATAAGAGAAAATGGTGGGGTGCTTGGGTGGCTCAGTCAGTTAAGCATCCCACTCTTGATTTTGGCTCAGGTCATGATCTCACAAACTGTGAGATCGAGCCCAGTGTAGGGCTCTGCACTAATAGTGGGGAGCCTGCTTGGGATTCTCTCTTTCTCTCTCTCACTGCCTCTCCTCAGCTCTTACTCTCTCAAAATAAATAAATTAAAAATGAATACAATAAAATAAGAGAAAGTGGCAACATCTTTAGCATGAACAAAGAGGTACACTCACAGAACTTGTTTTAAAAGTCTTGATTTCTTCATCTATTCATCTATTGTTGGACACTCAGGTTGTTTCCATGTCATGACTATTGTGACTAGTGCCTCAGTGAGCTCGGGGGTGCAGAGACCTCTTTGAGATCGTGATTTCTTTTCCTTTGAATATATACCCAGAAGTGAAACATACAATGGGATGTTATTCAGCCATAAAAAAGAAAGAAATCCTCCCTTTCGTGACAACATGGATGGACCTGGAGGGCATTATGCTAAGTGAAATAAGTCAGACACAGAAAGACAAACATCATATGTTCTCACTTCTATGTGAATCTAAAAAAGCAGAGCTCATAGATGGATGGTTGCCAGGGGCAGGGGCTGCAGAAAATGGGGAGATGTTGGTCAAAGGGTACAGACTTGGTTATGAGATGAGTAACTTCTAGGGGTGTAATGTACAGCATAGTGATTATAGTTCATAATACTGTATTATATACTTGAAAGTTGCTAAGAGAGTGGATCTTAAATGTTCTTAACACACCCACACACACCCACACACGCAATCATAATTATGAGGTAAAGCAGATGTTGACTAACCTTACCGTGGTAATCATTCTGTAGCACATACATATATCAACTCAAAAATACCGTGCACCTGAAACTCACACCATGTTACCTGTCAGTCAGTTTTCTCATGAAAACTTGGGAGGAAAAGCCCAACCTGATTCCTATCAGGCATGTTTTCCTCTTGGGATTAAGCTCAGGCAGGAGTTTTCCTGTCACTAAAGGGAGTCCCTTGCTCACCTGTGCAGATGGTGTGTTCCCCATGTGCCCTGCCTCAGTTCATCAGCCTTGTGTCTTCCGGGTAAACCTGAGCACTTGGCACAGGGGCGGCATGAGGAAGCACTGTCATCCCTGATCTAGATGGTAGAAGGCTGGGCCTAACTGGCCTCTTGGGCCTCATCCCTCCACCTGTAAGAGAAACCAGATTCCTAAAATAAGAAAGGCCTCACTGCAGAGCTGAGCATGCCTGGGCATACTCAGCCAACTGTAGATCCTGCTGTGGAAAAAATTCCTGGGGTCAGCAGAGGCGAAGTTGAAATTTTTATAAATGAACGTTTACTGGAGAATTAAGAGAGGAAGAGAAAACAAATGGAAGGTGAGAACAGAGAGCAATAAGCACATAGAGTGTGCCCGGCCTCTTGTTCACACACTCTGCTGAACCCCAAGCCACATGAACGGTGCCCTGGCACAGAGGTTCTTACAGGTCTCTGGCCTCAAATCCCTATTGGTCCCAACCCTGGAAAACCCACTTGTCAATATAACAAGAGTAAAAGTTTGAATTTCCTTTTACCAGTGCTGGTGGCTGGGGAAGACCAATTTCTAGTGGCGGCCAGTAACTAAGCCTTTGAAACATTGAAACCACCAAACTTGAGCCCATATCTGTTAGACAGTGAGAGATAAGGCCAGTCACACAAGCCACTCAACTGCTTGCACCGTGGCCCGGCCTGTCTCTCCCCTTGCAGACCTTTCAGCCTGGAACATTAATAGTCACGTTATCAATAGGTCATTCTCCCACCGTTGCCCTTCTGCAGGTTTATGATTGTCTCCAGGAATTTAAAGAAAAGAAACTTGTTCCTGCCACAACTCATGCACAGACGTTATCCTATGAGGTAAGGTGGTTTTTTAATCCACAGAAGAATAGGGCTTTAAACGTGAAGCCATTTTACTTGCACTGTTAATTTAAATGAATTAAGGACCTAATGGGAGAGTTTGACTGATGATTTTGTATTGCGTAAGTGTTTCTAATTGAGCTTTAATAGAAGGGAGAAAATTAGCCAGCACTTCAAATTTAAACAAACAAACTAATGGCATTTTAAGCATATGTCTATTTCTCTCTTTTTCTCCTAAATCTTAGGCTCAGTTTATCCCATGTAATCCTTGGGTAATGTTGTTATAGAAGTGTTTCCCAAATTTATATCTCTAGCGGGGTTCTTTGCCTGAACTCTTATGCCCACTGCCTTCTCCCCATTGTACTTAAATGCATGTTTAATGGACCCTTCAAACTTAACATGGCCCATGAGCTCCTGATGATCCCCACACCCAAAGCTACTTCTCTCCTAACCTTTTCCATCTTAGTAATGACACCTTTGTTTTTTTTTTTTAATATATGAAATTTATTGTCAAATTGGTTTCCATACAACACCCAGTGCTCATCCCAAAAGGTGCCCTCCTCAATACCCATCACCCACCCTCCCCTCCCTCCCACCCCCCATCAACCCTCAGTTTGTTCTCAGTTTTTAAGAGTCTCTTATGCTTTGGCTCTCTCCCACTCTAACCTCTTTTTTTTTTTTTTTTTTTTTTTTTTCCTTCCCTTCCCCCATGGGTTTCTGTTAAGTTTCTTAGGATCCACATAAGAGTGAAACCATATGGTATCTGTCTTTCTCTGTATGGCTTATTTCACTTAGCATCACACTCTCCAGTTCCATCCACGTTGCTACAAAAGGCCATATTTCATTCTTTCTCATTGCCACATAGTATTCCATTGTGTATATAAACCACAATTTCTTTATCCATTCATCAGTTGATGGACATTTAGGCTCTTTCCATAATTTGGCTATTGTTGAGAGTGCTGCTATAAACATTGGGGTACAAGTGCCCCTATGCATCAGTACTCCTGTATCCCTTGGATAAATTCCTAGCAGTGCTATTGCTGGGTCATAGGGTGGAATGACACCTTTGTTTTTGTAGTACTCAGGCCAAACTCCTTGGGGTTATCTGTGACTTTCTCTTTCTTTCATACCTCATACCCAATCTGACAACAGATTCTTCAGGGCCAGTTTCAAAATATGTCCAGAATCTCATCACCTCCACTATGCCACATAATAGAAACCTTCATCATCTCGTATACAGATAACTGCAATATAGCCTCCTCCCTGGTCTCCTGCTCTTGCCCTCCCCCCCCCCCATCCCCATAGTCTATTCCAGCATAGTAGTTGAAGAATTCTTCTTGAAAGGGGTGTCAAATCATGTCACTTCTCTGCTTAAAACCTTCCAATGACTCCCTATCTCAGTGTACACATCACAGTTCTTAGATAGTCAAACATAATATAGTTCCCACTCCCTCTTTGACTTAACACTCACTGCTCTCCCCCTTGCTCACTATGCTCCTGCCAGATTAACCCCTGTGGTGGTTTTATCCAACATGCACCTGCCACAGGCCTTTTGCACTGCTATGCCATATGTCAATAATGCTCTTGCCCATATACTCACATGACTTACTTCCTCATCTCCTTCTGGTCTCCATAGAAATATTACCTTCGCACTAAGGCTTTCTCTGGTCACCCTACCTAAAATTGCAACCCCTCCCTGTCCACCTTCGTTTTATTTATCTTTTTAACTCTCATCACCATCAAAAAAAAAAAAAATGTGGATTTTTTTTTTTTTTTTGAGAATGGGGATTTTTGTCTGGCACTGTATTTGTATCACTGAAAACAGTACCTAGCACATAGTAGATGTTCAATAGAAATATCTATTGGATATCAAATTCAATAGAAATATCTATTGGATATCAAATTCAATAGAAATATCTATTGGAATATCAAATGGATGAAAAAGTGTAATCTATTTTATTATTTATTGCCCAAACTGTATTAAAATAAATATTAAAAAAAAAAGAAAGACTTTACCCTCCACTCCAGTAATCAATAATTCACATTGTTCCCAGTTATTCCCAGGAAAACACACATATGATATTTTATTGTTGTAATTGTAGTGAACGGAGGTAAAGCTTAGTAAATTATTTATTTTCATTTGACTGTATGTAATGAGGCTCAACTGCTGAGAATTTATAGAGCTCTGTAAAGTCTTTAAAGGTCTCATGTCCTATCAGAAAGCAGGTCTACACCTAAACCACGGAAAAGAGATCAGAATTTATTCTGTTTAACATTTTTTATTGCAGTAAACACTAAAATTGGTAATGAAATAATAAGTCCTAAAATACAAACTACTATTCCCATTTTCCATTTGATGGAACATCCACAGGATTGGGCTCAAATACCTGGAGAAGTCAGGTTCCTTAACCTGCCCATAAAGCATTCATGTTAACAAACAGTTTTAGCGCCACTAGAGGGAAATTGCCTTGGTACATATGATATGACAAAATCACGTTAGTTCTTACTCCAAGCCTGTAATATGCCAGGACTGGGGCACTGAAGTTTAGATCTACCCCAAATCTTGAATTCAACTTGCTGTAGTAAAGTTTAATGATGAAGGAAAGATTCTGGGCCCCGACTTTAAAGATGAAAATGAAGATTTCAATAACAGCTAGTCTTAGGTTAATGTGCTATATCTGTTATCCAGCCTGGGTGAGGTTAACTAGGTGATGAAGATTTTAAAAAATTTTACAGTGTACACTTTTTTTTACCAACCAGGTAGTGGGGATATTACGTGAAACTCCTAAATCCCCTGAGACCCAAGAACTGAGACAAATCCTCCAGGCTCCACATTTTAAGGCAAGTGCTTACTAAAATAGATAAGATATGCCCATCTGGTGCATAAGCAAAGTTGGGAAGAAGAAATAAATGTGACAGAAAATGCACTTTCTGAATAGACATTCTATTACTGCACACGGGTGACCAACAGATTGTTCTTAAAGATGTGGGACTCAGATGTGACTGGCTCTGTGTTGTTAGCCATGGAGCTAAACCTGCCAGAGTTATGAGGAGACATCCGGAACTTTCCAGATGTGTCTTGTTGCCCCCCCTACAAGGCCATTGTCCCTCTAAAGTTCTGGGGGACAATCAGGGTAGTATACTTCCTTGTAAATATTTTAAGTTTTGGATAAAGTGTATGAAGATGTTTGGAAAATATAGTGTAAGGATGATAAACTCAATGAGAGGTATATGAAGAACATTTGATTAAAAAACATTTGATTGCAGAATGGAAACCTATCTTATAGCACTTATAGAATTTGAGATCATTTTATCAACAGATGAGAATTTTAAGAGAAGGTCTGCATTTGGAACAATGGAACTTATGAGTCAAATTTTTAGTTTACAAGATAACCCTAGAGAATTTTCTCTGAGTTCCAGTGAAGTTCTGTCCTCCAATCTCAGGCTGGGCTATCAAATGACTACTTCCCCACCCAATGAACTAAAAATTGAACAAAATGGGCCATTAGAAGGAACTCTTTGCTCGTACCCTAAATCAGGAAGCTACTTTTTCTCATTCTGTTCCTCATAGGCCCTTGGGAGTCACTGACAAACTAAACCAGCAAGATGTTTTGATTACTATCCCCCATTCTGCTTTAATTAGAGAAAATATTACAAAAGTTATTCTGTAGTTCAAGCTTGTAGGAGCACCATGGATTACATGGATTTGCAGGAAATGAGAAGTGACAAAACACATTTTAGCAGAAATGCAAGAATATATTATGTATCACTTAATCTCTCCCTGCCTTGCTTCTTTTAAAATGGGGACAATAAATATAGCTGCCTCACAGAGTTATGGTGAAGACTGAGTTAATCCACATAAAAGGCCAGCGTGTACGTGTTGGTTGTTGTGGTAGTAGTGATGGTGGCGGTGTCTTGGACAGAGTATTGGCTCCCTGTCTTCTAAATGCGTATGTCCTATGTGTGACGTTTACTCACCTTGCCTTCTCTGTTCCTAGGCCTTGCTCAGTGCCCATGACACCGTGGCTCAGAAAGATTTTGAGCCCCTTCTCCCCCCATTGCCAGACAACATCCCTGACAGTGAGGAAGCAATGAGGATTGTTTGTTTGGTGAAAAACCAACAGCCCCTGGTAAGGAAATCACTTTACCTTTTCGTTAGAATTATACCATGGTTAATTGT
Organism: Leopardus geoffroyi; assembly: GCF_018350155.1. NCBI lineage: Eukaryota > Metazoa > Chordata > Mammalia > Carnivora > Felidae > Leopardus > Leopardus geoffroyi. The sequence continues at coordinate 188,020,737 of NC_059328.1, read as the reverse complement.
GAACCAAGGGTTAATTATGAACTAAGGGTTGATTGTGAACTCTATTATCTCTAGTAGTTATTTAATATAATGTTAAATATTCTTGTCTCTAGTCACAGTATAGTTTGAGGCATTCAGAAAATGTGAGGGGATCCAAGATAATGGCTGAAGCATGTCCTAGCAACTTTTGCCTGTGGCTTTAAACACATGATACATTATCATGTTTTCTCTAGGAAAGATTTTTGCTTAGTGTTTTTCTTTGTTGAAAAATCTGTGAGAAATAAGACTTATTTTATTATATTTATTGTTTGGCTCTCTGAGGTACATACATTTCACTAAATTCCAATGTACTTATCTAAGTTTTTTTCTCTTTATTGATGGGAAGCTAAGTGAGGCATTAATTTGATTTTCTAAGAAGTCTCTTTGATTAGGTTGTAACGGTGAGAGCTTTCTTTATCTTTGTAAGGATCTAAATATTCTTTTGTATCTATGTGGTTGGATAGAGACCTTGATAGGCCAAGGTTGAATGAATGGCCTTGTCTTTTTGATGGCATGGTATGGCCCTGGTTGGTATAAATATCCTCTTCTGACCAGACCAGAGGCATATTGAGGGAAGCCACCAGAAAAATGGTCATGTTAGGTAAAAGAGGGATTCCACTGCACTCTTTCTCCAGGGAGCTACCATCAAGCGCCACGAGATGACAGGGGATATCCTGGTGGCCAGAGTCATCCACGGAGGGCTGGCCGAGAGAAGTGGTAAGCTGAGCAGCAGAGTATGGATGTGACCAGAGAAATAGGAAACCATTACTTGTTTAGTCTTCTTTCCAGGGAAACCCAGCTTTCCTAAACAAGGTCAGGGCTTCTGTGCATTGCATTGGTTACTAGGAAGGAGGGAATAAATATTCCAGAAAATCCTGTTTCCCTCCTTCACTGAGGCCCCATATTAATGTTCTCTCAGTTTACATTCTTGTGGTAACCTACCAAGCTAAGTATTATCAGGCCATTCTGCAGAAGAGGAAACTGAGGCTCAAAGAGATTAAGTAACTAATGTATGCACGGTTTTCAATTAGACTCAGGATGCAAGTCCGGGTCTGTCCGCTCTATAGTCCCAATTCTCTCCCTTCACCTGGTCCTTCTGCTTGCAACAAGGCTCTGTTCCACCTTGAAATGCCTGTTGTTTGCCTTTTCTACCAGTGAACTGAATTTCCTTCCTTTCACGGCTGCGTTTCCATGCCTGCTGCCCCATGTCCTCACTTCCCAGGGCCTTGGAGACGGGATGGGCTTCATACCCCAACATTCTTAGAGCAGTGGCCCCAGGATTTCCTAGTTGTTAAGTCCATTGGCCCTTCCTTTGGCCTCAGTTTTATTTTTACTTTCTAGAACATTTGGTGTCATTGACTGTGACTGTCTTGAAGTGTTCATCACCCGTGGTTTCTGTTCCACAACGTCATCCTGCTTCTCACCTCTCCCTCCGACAACTCCACTGTTTACTTCATACTTCTCAAGGCTTGATCTTAACCCCCATGTTTCTCCACGTTTCCTCTTTTGAAGAATGCCCCTCCCCTTTCCTTTTCATTTATCATTTACTCATGATATCTTCATTTTACAGCATCAGATTAGCAGAAATAGAAATATCACCATCACTTAATACCCAGTAAAGAGGTATAAAATGCGATTCTCTGTGCTTTGGTGGTGGTGTACTCCGGAATAACCAGCCTGTATTATTATTGTTATTATTTCAGAGTAAATGTTTAAATGTTAGAGCATGCTTGGCTTAATGAGTTTGCTAAAAATCTTTGGTACAGCTACCTCTATTTTTTGCCAGTTTCCTTGTATCTTCCTTTGTTTTGTGTTCCTGTTTGCCTAGGGCTGTTATATGCTGGAGACAAACTGGTGGAAGTGAATGGAGTTTCAGTTGAGGGACTGGACCCTGAGCAAGTGATCCATATTCTGGTAACAGTCTTCTGTTTGCCTTCTCCACGACTCAGTGCAATGCTGTGGCTGACCTGAGCCTGTCTGGCCCATGGTGTGTGTGCTGAAACATGAGGGGGGTTTGGTCCTTTCTCCAGACCCCCAGACCTTTTCTGTTTCTGCTGGGAGACTTCTTTTGCCAAGCTGCTCTTTTGGCCTCAGTAAGGCTCTGCCAATCCCCCCAGCCCAGGCTCCTTGTTGCCTGAGTTGCTCCTTTGGAAACTGAAGCTGGGGTGGCCAGAGTGAGACTCTGGAGGAGTGTCTGAACCTGAGCAAATTACCTTTGCTCCCCTAACATTTTTATACAGCTGAAATCTATTCAACATCTTCCTTGAGGTAGCTTTGGGGTAGAAAAGATGTCAGGGGAGGCTACCCTATGGGAGGGGGAATTCCTTGCCTGTCTTGCCCACTGTCATTGGTGGTTGAAACTGGGGATTTACGACCAGTTTATGGTTTAGGTTTCTTTTAGGTCCCATTTCCACTTTTCAAACCTTTGCCTGAATCACAGTCCAGCTGTCATAGCCATAGTGGTATGCCCCCCCCACCTCCCCCATGCACACCCCAAGTGTGGGGGCTGACATGGATTACTATTTATCATAGTGGTTCTCAAACTGAGTTTTGGGGGGAACCCTAAATTTTCATAGATGTGCCTCAGGGACTATGTGAAAGGTGGGATTATAGGGAATATACTAAGCACCAGAACATTGTGCAAACCACATGCTATAAGATGCTGCACATGAGCTTTAAGGACTGTCAGTTGCAGACACACATGGCTCCACCATTTTTGGTGCCAGCTTCAGAGCCAGGATGGTGGGGTTGTGAAATTTCTGAGCAACATTTGTTCCTCTCTGGATCTCTAATACCTGCCACAGTGCACGTGACAGGAGGATCTTGCCTTTTCCATCAGTCTAATAGGTTCTCTGTCTTCTCAAAATGTTTGAGGGCCCCCCCTTCCCACCATGAGCTTAGAGCTTGTCCATCCCCCCAGAAGACTTGGGAGCCCTCTTCTTCCCCATCAGACTGGGCCGCCTGGCACAGGAACAGGTGTTCAGGAAGTAATTACTGACTCAAGTTTGAGGAGGGAAAGTCAGATCAGGACCTCATCTCCTTCCCCAGTGTCTGTGGGAAGAAGACCTTGCTGAATAAGGTCACGAGATGGAGTGTTCCTGGGGGAGGCCAGGCCTCAGAGTGGGGTTTAGCAGGCCAGGAACTCTGGAGCCCCATAGCAGGGCAGAAGCTGAGCTAAATTTCTTCCTAATTTCCACTTCTGCATGGTGATATTTAGCTATTGAACCCTTGTAAAAGTCCCTGTGGGGGATGTCACCCTTAAAACTGGGCACACTGTGTTATAACTCCATCTGCTAAAATGTCATAACCCAGCGAACTCTGTGATTTGTTATTCTCCCCCTCCCCTTTGACATTTCCTAGGCTATGTCTCGTGGTACAATTATGTTCAAGGTGGTTCCAGTTTCTGCCCCTCCTGTTAATAGCCAGAAGATGGTAAGAATATACTGAGCCTTCATAATCACATATAGGAAATCCTCAAATAACAATAATAGTGACTTAATATTTTGTATCATACTACCCTCCTCTATAATGTGTTGAACATTTGTTCAATACTGTGTTGCACATTTTGTTTTGAGAGACAGATAGAGAGGGAGAGCACAAGTGAATGAGGGCAGAGATGGATAGAGGGAGAGAGAGAATACCATGAAGGGGGGGGGGAGAGAGAAACAGGGCTCACCTGAAATGGGGCTCGTGTTCACCTGAAGCAGGGCTTGAGCTCACCCCATGCGGAGATCGAACTCATGAAGCGTGAGATCATGACCTGAGCTGAAGTCAGATGATTAATCTACTGAGCGACCCAGGCGCTCTGGACATTTTTCAATATTGATGACATGAGAGGCAAATGAGTAAATGAATACAATAAAAGGAGTTGGAGTACAAGAAGTTAAAAAGTAATATCAAGAATGGGAAACACTTGAGCAAAAACTTCTCAGTACTAAGAGATTCTGTTGGCAAAGTCACTTTTTTGGTGGATCTTAGACTCAGTTCAAGAGGCAGGTTCCCCTTTTGGAGAGTATGGGGAGGAAAGATAGTAACAGTAGGTAGAGGAGTAGAGAAATGGTTTTAAGTCTTGACAGCCCATGGGCAAGGGTTCTTTTGATGGGACCATTTTGTACCTACTGTCAGGTATATGTTCGTGCCATGACCGAGTACTGGCCCCAGGAGGATCCTACTATCCCCTGCATGGATGCAGGGTTGCCTTTTCAGAAAGGGGACATCCTACAGATTGTGGACCAGAACGATGCCCTCTGGTGGCAGGCCAGGAAAATCTCAGACCTTGGTACCTGTGCTGGTCTAATTCCTTCTAACCACCTTCTGAAGAGGTAAGGAAATTCTTACTGCTGGACTCAGGACTGAACTATCAGGACATAAAATGTTTCTCAGGCTTCTGTTATTGTAGTTAAGATTAGGTAAAGAGTGACAAGCAGATAGATAAACATATACACTGGTCTGTAAATCCAAAAGTCAACTTATCCATATGCCCTAAGCATTTTAAATACTCAGGAGACCAGAAAAATCATATCATCTAGAAAAGAGAGAAAAGCACTTGTGAAACTCAAACTTAAAAAGATAGTTCTAACTCCCTCTATTAATCATTCAGGCCTGAATTGAAATGTCAGTTATTGAATCTGAACCCACGGCTGTCATCTGTGTGTCCTTGAGATCTGAGGGAATGAGTAAAGATAGAAAATAGAAAAGGGTCCAAGTCCCAGCCAATGTTAAGAAATCAAGAGGAAGAAAAGGAACTAGCAAAAGAGATTGAGGAGTGACCAATGAGGCGGGATGAAAATCAGGACAGTATAGTGTCTGACCAACCACGTCAGCTGCTATAGAAAGGACTGAGAACTAACCATTGGATAGCAATATGGCAGTCATAAAAGCAATTTGAAGAAATTATGGCATGAGACATTTTAGTACAAAGCAGAGCAGAGCAATGGGAAAGTAGCTGGAGAGGAAAGGGGAGTGGTGTGAAAGAACTTTTTTAAATGAGGTACATAATGCTCGTAGGAACAGTCCAGTGAGAGGGAAAACTTTTATGACAGAGAAAAAGAAAGGAACTGCTGTTGTCAATGTCCTTGAGCAGACAGACGGAGACATGATCTAGTACAGTTGGACAACACAGGGGTTAGAGGTGCTGACCCCCTATGCAGTCAAAATTCTGCATATAACTTCTGACTCCCCCAAACCTAACTACTAATAGCCTACTGTTGGCCAATAATATAAACAGTGGATTAACACATATTTTATGTTATGTGTATTATATACTGTATTCTTATAATGAAGTAAGCTAGAGAAAAGAAAAAATTAATAAGAAAATCATAAGGAAAGGAAAAACACATTTGCAGTACTGTACTGTGTTTATTGGAAAAAAATCCATGTATAAGAGGGCCTGCTTAAAGGTCAACCATATACAAGTAGAGGCGTTGGCCTAATACAGGATCATAAACAGTAATAGTAACAGCAGAGAATCCACTGTGTGGACATAGTTGAGGGTGAGGACATGGCGAGAGCTTGTGGAAGTTCTCTGATTGTCTCAGTGAAATAAGAAGGAATGTTGTAAGCTGAGAGTGAGGGTGGGTAAAGAAATGCTGGGAAAGAGAGAGGAAGAATGATGAAAACATGCACCTCTCCTCACGTCCATGGTCGGGGAAATCAGCCAGCAGGAAAGAAATCAGCAAAAGCTACTCAACACAGTTATTCCCGTTCCCCCAGAGCTTGTTTACCAGCACACAGCTGGCAGTGGAGAGGAAACAAGCCACCTCTTAAAAGATGCAGGGGAGCAGTTCCCTCAGGAGACCTGGGATTTGGTTAGAGCAAGAGGGCGAAGGGCTCACCTACTCACAGTAGGGGCTGAAGTCTGGGAGGCTTTGTTGAAGACTGACTTCGACTTCCGTGGGGTGTGTGAAAGGGCTTCAGGGAAGGCGGGTGGTGGACAGAGCCTTACAGGGATTAACATGCAGAGGATAAGGGATGACCCAAGCTTTGGGGGACTGACATAAACAGGGATAAAGGCTTTACAAGGTTAGTCCTTATGGTCTCAGGGCAGAAAGCAGTGAGGAGGCTCAGGTAGGGGTCTTGCAAGGAGCCCACAGAAATGACAGGCTTATTGGATTAGCGCGCAAATAAAGGATGCAGAAGGAATTGAAATCCACGTGGCTCTAAGGGATTGAGCATCAACAACCTGGGAGGGGAACTGGAACATGCTATGAAGATTCAGAGACCAGGTGAAGCAGGCTTACCCACTGGAGAGGCAGGGGCCTATGGGTCAGTCGCTGAAGCTCTGGGGCCTGTGGCCAGGTTTTTCAGTCTAAGAGTCGCTCTGAAAGGAGCCTGTAAGACAGGAAAAACGTGATAAGAAAACCTGTATATTTGGAGAATATTTGACAATGTGTTTGGAGAAGAAATCTCCCTTTTCACTTGGGTAGAAGCAGCAGAATTCTAGGAAGCACTGGATCTATTTCACCTGAGTTAACCTGAGTTGATTTTTTTTTTTTTCCTCATGGTGTATTTCTTTGTGCATAGGAAGCAGCGGGAGTTCTGGTGGTCTCAGCCATACCAGCCTCACACCCACCTCAAATCCATCATATGTGAGTGTGCTGATACCTCAAACCCAGCGTGTACATCGTGGGGAAGCCTGCTCCTTCTCTCCCAGGGCTGGCTTCCTGCCCAAGAGAGGATCTCTGACTCTCCCCACTGCCCAAATAAGCTCCTAGCAGCCATCTGAAATCCTACTCTGCACCTTCATGCCTTTGGATTTATAAGATTTTTCAGTTTATAAAGATGCAAATGTTCCTGTGTTGGTGATACCTTCTGTGATGGCCCCCCAACTCTGAGTGCCTCGAGGTCTTTACAGCTAGCTTATACATTATACATATGCTGGTGAACAAGGCTGCACACACAAACCTTCATGTGGGCTCTATGCAGGGGGGTTAAATTTCACACTATTCAGAAGCTCTGATGAACAGTCGTGTGTGCATTTGATGAATAAACATGGGACTGAATTATTACTTAATCAATGCAGTTTCCTCCCTAGATGGTAATATTCAAACGGCAGTGGGGGAATGGTTAGTAAAGGTATCCATGGTGGCAAAGGTTGTGAACTACTTGCCACCTGAAAAGAGGGGCTGCAGCTTGGCAGAGCTCAGCTGGAACTGTCTGAGCAAGGCCCTTTCAGAAATGGCCCTCACCAGGCACCCCCCCCCCGAAAGGAAGTAAGGTTGGGGGTGCCAGGAGGGGGGGAGAGGGACCTGAACGGGAGGCTGCAAGGGGACTAAAGCAGACAACAGTGTCAGTGTCACCAATTGGCCCATGGCAAGTCCTTACTTTATTACTCGTCTAAGCCCAAAATTAGTTTTTCTTCTCTTTTTCTCTTGAAAATTTATGATGACAATCATAGAGACATTTTTGAAAGAAGAAAACTCTCTTATAATTCCTTCAGAGTGGCAATGTTTATTTATTTATTTTTGAGAGAGAGAGAGGGAGACAGAATCCCAAGCAGGCTGTGCACTGTCAGCACAGAACTGATGTGGGGCTTGAACTAAAGAACCCGGAGATCATGATATAAGTGGAAATCAAGAGTCGGATGCTTAACCAACTGAGCCACCCAGGTGCACCTATCTTTTTTATTTAACTTAACATTTTATCAGAAACATTTTTCATGATGTGATCTTTATAGTGATATTTTAGTTATTTCTTTGTGTTTTGAAAAAGTTTTTTTTTTGTTTTTTACCAAACCAGATTGAGGTACTTCTTTAATTCAGTTTCCTATTTCATTTCTCAAAGGCACATTGAAATGCTAATAAAGCTTCTTTTTTAAAAAAATTTTTAATGTTTGTTTATTTTAGAGAGAGAGAGAGACAGAGCATGAGTGGGGAGGGGCAGAGACAGGGAGACACAGAATCCGAAGCAGGCTCCAGGCTCTGGGCTGTCAGCACAGAGCCCGATTCAGGGCTCAAATTTACAAGCCATGAGGTCATGACCTGAGCCAAAGTCGGGTGTTTGACTGAGCCACCCAGGGGCCCCACTAATGAAGTTTCTAATCAGCATCTGGTAACTAGTAGGACCCCTAGTTGATGTTTAATTGGCTCCTGTAGCCTAAGTGTGATTTACATTAGACTTTTGGAAAAGCCCATCCTGAAATATGGTTTGTAGCCCCTATTCTTATACTCACAAATCTCTAAGTCCAGGAACTTCAAGGGTGGAGCCACTGACTTAATTGGTCACTTTTCATAGGGTTGTTTCTCATGGAGCATGTTCAGTTTCTAAATTATTAGATCATTCCTTTTCTTTTTAACTGTTTTAGATGATGCTGTAATAAGTATTATTTTGTATCTTTCTGATTAATGTTACCATAGAGGGGAAAAATCTCAGGAACAGGTTATTAGGAGGTATGGGCACTTTTATTTAACAAGACTTACTGAAAAATTTGCAGATGGATATCATAAATATATTACTAAAGATGCTCATACAATTAAGTTGTCGCTGTTCTGTCTTTTTTCTTTCTTTCCTTCCTCTCTCCCCCTTCTTCATTCCCCCTTCCTTCCTTCCCTCCCCCTTCCTTTCTTCCCTCCTTCCTGCCCTCCTTCCTCCACTCCTTCCTCCCTTCTTTCCTTCCTCTCTTCCTCCCTCTCTCCCTTTTATTCCAGTCAAGATTTGAGTTCCTAAAATATTCTGAACTAAGTGCATTAATTCAGAAATGAATAGAACACAACCCTTATAGAACTTTAAGGAGGGAAGGGAGTGGGATTTGCCAGAAGCAAAATCCCCATTTCCAACAAGATTCATAAATGTATTAGTTTCTATAGGATACGTATTTATCATTTCATTACTAAATCTCTACCAAATTTCTATAGATTAAGCCTAGAACATTAATTAAATTATTTTGGCACTTTGCTTTTCTTATTATAAGTTAATCTGAAAAACTATAGTATTAACTATTGTGCTCTCTCTCACTCTTTTTTTTCCCACTTCCATTATTTGTCTGTATCCAGCAATTTCTATGGAAGAAGGTAAGAAATAGTATTTGAAAAAAGAAACCCTCATCTCCAAAGTCTTGTAGAACTTTTGTGTAGTTTTGTTAATTCACTTCAATTCAGTTTAGCTATTTATTAAGCTCTTCCTATATACCTAGTAGTGTTCCAATCACTAAGATCTTAATTTGTCAAAAGATGTCAGTCAAAAGAAAGCACACATGATGTAATTGTCCTAACACTGAGAGGAATAGGGGAAAATAGAGATAACATTTATATGCAGCACATGGTAAAAATTCAATAAAAGTTGTGAAACTGGCTTGCTGTTTTGTGTCAGCTGTTTTACACACACTGTCTTAAAAATAACCCTGTAAGGAATTCGTGATTGTTCCCATTTTATGGATGAAAAGATTGAAGTCCAAAGAAGGTAAGAATATTGCCTGATGTTGCAGGCAGTGTAGTCTGAATTGAAGCTTCTGTTTCAGAGGCAAATGGAACCTCCAGTTATTACTTCTCTCTCCGAGCCCAGACACCCAGATGACTCATTATGATGCCACACACACACTTACAAAAGCAAGAAGGCAAGATGCTATCTGCTTGTGGAGGGGAAGAGAGGCTAGAAGAGCACTCCCCTAGGCACCCCCACAGCTCAATCCTGAAACTGGAAATGGGCAGGTCTTTGGAGAGGCGGGGTCTCTGAGGTCTTGGTGGGTAACAAGCCCACTGTCTTAATCTGCTCAGGTGGCCATAACAAGATACCACAGACTGGGTGACTTACACAACAGACACTTTTTTTCTCACAGTTCTGACAGCCAGAAGTCTAAGATCAAGGTTCAGCCGGTCTGGTTTCTGATGAGATTTTCTGGCCTGCAGATGACTGCCTGTCCTTTTGGATTGGGGCCCCAATCAATCTTATGACCTCGTTCAACCTTAAAGGCCCTGTCTCCAAATATAGTCACACTGGGGGTTAGGACTTCAACATATAAATTCGAGAGGGATACAGATCAGCCCATAACACCTACCCTTTGCCTATAGTGTGGAATTGTTGATTTTGAGAGAATAAAATCAGTGTCTGTCTTGGATCCCAGGCTTGCAAGTTAGAAAAATCAGGGCTACTTGTGCTGTTACTGGAAATTCACTACTGTAAATTCCTCTGTAAAACAGGAATAATAATAGTAGTTTTCTTTGATAAAAAAACAAAAAAAAACAAAACATAAAACCTCTAGTTATGTCTTAGGAACTAATAAATTCACTGTTGTTATAAAATACTAATCTGAAATGTAATCTCTGAATAATTATAAGGAATTGAATGGCAGCTATGTTACTTGTTTATCTGTGCCCCTACCTCTATAAAACAGTATTATTTTGTAAAAATTTTTATATTGCATATGTTACTTAAAAAACGTAGTTAATGATATGGTCTGTAAGAAGGTGGTGATAGGTTTATTATGTGACTTGATAATATTATAGCTTATTATACAGATAATTACTTGCACTTTTGGAACATGATAAAACTTATTTATTAAACCACTATTTATTTCTCACCTAGGAAGTGCTGGGCACTATGGTAGGCACAAGATGTATAGTGCTTTCTGAAAAAAAATTATTTTTTCAAAACATACATTTACATTAACTATTTTCATATTAAAAGGAAAATTCAGTTCAACTTAATAAATAATTTGTCATGTACCTATTCTGTGCAAGACACTGTACTAAGCTCTGTAAAATATGTAAAAATTAGCAAGACAGTTTATGCTTTTAAGGTACTATCTAGGAGGGCAAATAAGACAAATACTCAAATGGTTGTATTATATTACATCTATATATTAGAATAGATGTGTAGTAGCAGGGAGTTCAAGGTAGTAGGAAGAAAATGCTATGCAGTTCATGGCAGAGATAATCATTTTAGTTAATGTTTGAGATGGACCTTGAAGCATTACAGGCAAAGGGAACAGCATAAGCAAAGGTACAGAGGACTGACTGATGGTGTCTACTCTAATGGGAATATAAGATATGTGAAGGAAAGAAGTGGACAATAGCCTTCAAAGTTGGGTTTGGGTCATGTTGTAGAGGGTTTTGAATATTAGGTGGGGTCGGCTTTAAAAGTTATGGTCTCTTATTCTCTTATATATACCCTAGTTAAAGGTAAAAATAGTTACTTTTTTAACATTATTTTCTATATATTATAATATATATTATTTATTTATTATTTATTATTTTAACATTTATTGAGTGCTTACCATACACCTGAGCTTTTCATACACTATCTCAGTTTATCCTCACTTACATGGGAGGTATTGCTACCATCTCCATTTATAGATAGAAAACTGAGGCTTGAGGTAAACTAATTTGTCCATTCATAAAGCCAATGCTTTTAAAATGTTAACCATTTTATGTTATGTTGCCTTCTATACCATAGATTTTCATTGAATATGGTGGAGCCCTTTTTATCTCTCCAAGTGAGCAAGCATAAGGAATATGCTTGTTGTAAGAGTAACATTGTAAGGTGGTCTGAGTTTTACTGACATAAGCCTATCCGTTGGGAAACTCATACATTTTAAGTTCTATTTTTCCCTTACTGTCCTCTTTTATAGAAGATGACATGAAGATTGATGAGAAGTGTGTGGAAGCAGGTAACATTTTCTTTTGATAGAGTTACCACCAGGAGGAATATGAAGCACGTCAGCAGTAGATTCTCTGACGCAGAGTTGGCCAAATGGGGCCACAGGTTTCCTCTGGAAGAAATGTGTAAAATGAATTCCCCTGCGCCTGCCTTTTTCTGTGGTTCTGGCACTTGGAAGGGAGGCACAGCTGTGGGAATGTCTCCAGGCTCCAAGACCAACCTTCTACTAAGTGTTCTAGAAAGCAGTGTCTTAGAAATGATCACAGGAACATTCAGTAATACTCAGGTGTTACATTCAGTAACATTCAGGTGGAATGTCTGGAAACCACCATGCTTTTGTGGAATACTATAAAATACCGAAATGCCAAATTTTAAAAAGCAACATATAGTTTTTGTTATTGTTTGGTACCATCTTCTGGTGGATTCTAGTATAGATAAATAGTAGTGGGTTCCAAATTTTTGAGAAATATATGAAAACTTTTTACATTTCTATACTTAATTTTTTTTTTTTTTTTTGTAAATTGGGAAAAGGTTTTCCAAATTTAGTGGCATAATGAAGATTGGCTCAAGAATCACCAGAGTATTGTTGGGACAGTAGTTGGAGAGTCCTTAGTCAGATAAGTGAATTTGTCTTGGCTTTCTGGGCTAATCTAGTTTTTAGAAATTACAGAACAATATGAAATCTTTAAATTGTGGATATTTTAAAGATTCACATATACTTCCCAGAACAACTACAGAATAATGCTGACACCATATTTATTTTGCCAGGTACACATTCGGGTTTTTAAAAACTTACAGTAATATTCATCTTTCTATAATTTTAATTTACAATTTTTATTAGGTAATACATTCACATATTTTATAATTCAAAAACTACCAAAGTATAGAGTTCCTCTCTTTCCCTTCTCCTCTACTCAGTTTTATTTCTTGAGGCAATAAATGCTCTCAGTTTCTTCCTGATCCCTCTAGACATATTCTATGTATGTAAAAGCAATGATGTATATTTTTTCTCCTCTCCCTACCATCATCCTTACCATTCTTTTAAAAATACCTTTAAAAAGAACACAACAACAAAAAAGACTTTTTGATGGCACACTATACACACTCTTCTGTCCCTGGCTTTTCTCCTTAGCATCGTATGATTCTATCTTAGTACATAAAGAGCCTCTTCCTTGGTTTTTAACAGCTTATTGGTTAAATAAATTATTGTGCATTTATATAATCACTTATCAGTAGATGTTTGAGTTATGTCCAGTCTTCTATTACAAACAATGATACAACAAATAGCTTTGTAAATATATTGTTCCACATGGTATGAGTAAACCTTAGATGCAGTATTGCCTGATCCAAGGACGCAAGCATTGGTAATGTTGCTATATATTTCAAATTGCTCTCCCTCTACATTCTAGTTTCATAATCCTTAATATCTCTTTAAAATGCTAAAAGAACTGTTTTAACTGAAAGTTGGTTTACATAAAATCTTTCCTTATTGCCTACACAAGCCTATGCAATCAAACCATTTATATATACTCACTCTTCTTGCCACATTCCTGTTGCTTATGGTCCCCCCCCCCCCCCCCCGCCGCTACCCTGCCCCAACCTTCAGTCAGGGTGCATCTCTCTTCCATCTGAAAGCCCTTTAATAGCAAAGCTGTGCACTATCTGACAATCCATTGGAGTTTCCTGTGACATTCTACCTTTCCCTTCCCTCTGAGCCTCTTTTACATTTTATTTAGTCTCTTTTATTTTATTTTGTTGATTATAGCCTCATACAGCATACCTGCTTATTGTCATAGCCCAGCTACTTAATACCACATATCTCATTTAAAAGTTCAATATGCCATAGAGACACCACTGACTTGGTCTTGATTCAGGAAAGATTTTTAGAAGTTAGTGTGTATGCAGAAGCATAGGGTCAGGGAATTCATCTGTTAAAGTACAGGCTCAGTATTGATAGTAATAAAATGACACTTTTGGTTTTTTTTGTGTCCCCATGGGAAACCATAGATGAAGAAACATTTGAATCTGGTAAGTAAAAAATGAATATTTGGTATTGATTTTTAAGAGTGTATTCCAGATATTGGTATAATGTAAACACACATTTAGGGATATGATACAATAATTGTTTAAATACCTCAACAGTATAATTGTGAGATATTATAACCTTCACCTTAGCCAGTGCTTCTTTTGGGGCATTTTGGAGCTCTTTGGGATCATTTTTTGGTTGTCACATTGATTTGGGGCACTGGCCTTTAACTGGTAAGACTCAGGAATGCCGGAAGTCCTGCAGTGTGTGAGACCATCCTGCATAATATTTTTAATGTCCTATTGGACAAAACACATTACAAATATAAATGAGCAGTTCCTTAACACACAATAGTGATATACGTTTTCATAAGACATAACATGAAAAGCTCAGTTGTTTAGAAGACAGTCACTATGGAGAGAGACATTTGAACAGGATTAAAGAAATTGCCTTGCAACTATTGAATAATTTACTCCACACATTCTGTCCGCTCCATACTGATAGTAAATAAACTAGAAAGTGAAGTATCTATGCTGATTGATTATTTTCTTTTACTTTAAAATGTTATTTGTTATTATTGATGACATATGGTATCACCAAGTGTGTGATACCAACATCAGAGTAATGTTGACATCATTAGTAATGAAATAGGTCTCACAGAGTATTTTGAAAACTGGCAACCTTTTGGAGCATGTTAACATTACTCAACTGCTCCCAAGTATATTTCCTCCTTTTCTCCAGTTCATCAGATTATAATTGCTTTGGTATATTATCCCTACTTCAATTAAGGCAATTTCCCTTTTATATACAAGTAAACCTGGTCTGTCATTACTTATTAGAGCACTTTTTATTTCAGAATTTACTGTTACTTTGCCCTTATATTTTTCTATACTTCATATAAGGAATATTTTCACTTCCTTTAATCCATGCTTCTTCATTATAAGTGGGTATAAGCATCTAATAGTTTCTTATTCATAGTTTCTTATGTCTTCTAGAGAAGTCATGCCTGAGGATTAATATTTTGAAATACACATTTTTAAAATATAAATGAATTCTTTTTAATTTTTTTCTTTATATGACAGAGTATTGCATTGGTTTTTAAAATTAAGTGTGCAATAGATTATATTAATTTGATTTCATAAGAATCGAGAGATTGCTACAAATATTTGTTATAAAAAAGATGGCACTAAGACATATGGAGCTGAGAACTATGCACCTAAATTATTTACTTACCATTTATGTTGTTTCTAAATTTTCTAGTTTTGGGATGCCTGAGTGGTTCAGTCAGTTAAGCATCCAACTTCGGCTCAGGTTGTGAACTCACAATTCATGAGTTTGAGCCCCCATATGGGGCTCTCTGCTGTCAGCACAGAGCTCACTTTATATCCCAGGTGCCCTTCTAAGTAAATAACTCTTGATACTCATTCGTGATGCTTAATTCTGTTACTTAGAGCTCTTAGTGGGCAGTTACATTTCTTCGGTTTTGATCTCAACTCTTTTCTGAATTTAGTGTCATGTGATCTTGAAATTTCTCTGGGAGGTGATGATATAATCTAATTAGGAATGCCAATTAAAAAAAAGTAACAGAAAGCATGGATATTTAAGATATCTAGAAAACAAAGAAAACAGCACACTTTGTGTTTAGTTCCCCTTGTCTCCAATGGGCTGGCTGGAGATGGACATGTGTCACTGGACCCAGTGAGGAGTAAAGAATGAGGATGCTTAGGCTAGAGGCTGCTGCAGCACCTCTGGAGCAACAGCATATGGCCTCTGGGAGAGAAGGAGAGAGGAGGCTCAAATCAGTTGCCTTCCTATAATTTCTCTCTCTCAAGCCCCATTTTAAGCCAACCAGTGGAGAGGAGTCTTCATAGATAAAATCTTCAGGGAGAATGTAGATAAGTGACTTGCAGAACAAGTCATAGTCCTCAGAGCAGCACAGTCAGGTCCCACGAGTTCCTGAGTCCCAGTTGTACGTTGTTCATTTGCCTTGCCAGACCTACCCAGGTTACAACTTTCTCTAAGAGAGACATAAAAGCCTCATTTTTGTAACTTGTTTTTAGTGGGTGGCCAACTCGATCTTCTCAAAGACTTAACTTTTTCATGTCTGTTTTTTCACTTATCCAAATATCCAGAGGAGCTTTCAGAAGGTAATTGTTTTTATTTCCTGGGTAAGCCAAACAGAGCTATATTTAAGATCTTTCAGTGCCTCCATGTGCATACTTGACAGGATACACTTTAAGATAAGATGTATTTTGAGGGTGAAAGCAGTGATGAGATATTCCATTTCATAGAAAAATATTTAAAAGTGAACAATGAAAGTAGTTAAGCTTTATGAATATATTCCTGAGTAAACATTTCCTTTTAAACCTACTGACGTATTTCAGTGCTTACTTAATAGAAGATGGAATTAATTTTGGTGTGTTTTCTTTGTATTTTAAGATGTACATGAAAAATGGTTAAGAAGAAAAGGTTGTATATGTTAGTTCATTCTATGAACAGTGGCTCTTTACATAGTACTTCAATGATCAGAACAGAGTTGCATAAGTGAAAAGGAACATCTATTAGTAAAAAGTAACTTGAAAATGATATTTTTATAACGTTTTTTTCCCTGGAGTTTATATGAATTTTTCTGAGACTGCAGTGGAAGCAGAGACAGGAGTTTAAATAAGTTCTAGATGTTTCAGAGCCACTGGGATCAGTTCTCCTCACTCTTGTTCCTCAGATTTTTGGACAGTCAGACACAATTGGCAGCCATAGAGCAAATACTAATTTTATACAGAATAAACCATTTTATCAGGGAGAAACTTAAAACCCCCCTCCAACAAAGGGATTAATTAAAGGTCCTGCAGAATACCATTTCCACAAGTTTAAGCCAAAGCCAGTTCATCTGTTTCCTGTTTTAAGTCAGTTTTCTTTGGGCATGTTTAAAAATGTATACCAAATTTTTATTTGTTTTGACTATGACTCAATATCTTTCTTGTAACTTTAAACAAGCCTAAAATAGCTCTTTGTTTTAATTATACTTGACAGAATATATTCTGTGTATTGCTAAAATTCTGGAGACTATTTCTGCATAGTTTGGGGCATGTGATAGGCTGCAGAGTGCTTAGGATATTCTTTAATAAGCCATTCAGGATGAATTCAGCTGTGCTGACATCTACTGAAAGAGCGTCACTTGCAGATTTGAAGATAATTTCATGCATCTGTTCTAAGTAAACTTCTCTTTCTCCTCCTCCACATATTCTGTTCCTGCCATTCTCTGTGTTTCAGACAAGGAGGAATTTGTTGGCTGTGATCAGAAGTTCTTTATTGGTAGGTGATGATTAATAAGAGGTGGGTCTTTGTCACTTGTTAACTTTTTAGTCATACCATCCTGACTCTCTTCTGAAAACTTCTTTTGTTGATGGACATTTCCAAACTTGTTCCTTGTTCTGGTTTCCCTCTATCCCCCCAATTTTTTGGTGGGGTTAGTATTCTGATGTGTTGATCATTCATTATAATTCATCTGGTTTCTACTGGATATCTCTTATTATTCATCAAACACAAATATTTTATTTTCTTCCAGACTGTTTCATGACATATTTGTCTTACTCTAAAGAGACCAGTTGTCTGACTACCAAACTTAACTTTGATGACCACATTTCTATATTCTGTCAACTTGGCAGAGGTTTCTGGAGGACCCCTTTAAAGGCTCATGTAAAACCACACTGGGCCTCCTTTTCCATGAGACAGTGGGACAACAGCAGGATCTATAAAGTGAAATGTTGGTTCCCCGGGCCAAGATGCACATTAGAATCATTGAGAGAGCTTAGAAAAACAACAACAACATGGGACCACTTTTCTGTATCCCTTTGAGGTTAACTCAGCCCCAACGCCATTAAGTATGCTAAAAGGGAAGGCATCCGCACAAAGGTGGGAAAGAAGCAGCCTGGGGTGGGGCATCACTGAGCAGTATTAGGAGAACGTTTATGCAGGGGATGATGGTGGTCTGGTACAGGTTGTCAGAGCCAGAGCAATGTGAGGAGGACAGCTGCCATCACTTGGGTTCTGACACCTCACAGCCTCTACAAAGATGGCCTCCTCACCTAGCTTGGGTTCTGACACTTTCTGCCAGGTTGCTGACACCATCCGTCCCCATCCTGCACAAGTGCTCTTGACTAATAAGTAAATGTATCGAGGACAATCAGTGTCAGGTTTCTCACTGAGAAACATACAGAAAGTGGGGAGGTGGTGGTGGCTGGAATAAATCCCGCAACGTTGAGGTGGCTTTGTGGGTATTGGTGTGAACTCATGGTGTTCGACATATACAGATACAGATATAGATGTGTGAGTGTGTGTGTGTGTGTGTGTGTGTGTGTGTTTATACATATACATATAATCCCTAGCTCCACCTATTGAAAGGACCTGGGAACAGCTCTTTTTTTTTAAATACCAGAAAGCTCTGTGATTCAGCGGGCAGGTTAAGCAGGATTCTAGGAGTTCAGAAATCAGGGTTAAAGCACCCAACTCTGCCACTGATGACATAGTTGTGAGCAGCCCCCTAACCCATGTCTTAGTGTATCCATCTGAAAAATGTGAGTGATCAGCCTGCTGCCCTGTTTCTATCCTGGCCCAAGCCACTATTCTCCCTCATCTGGGGCACTGCAAGGGCCTCCTGGCTGCTCTCCCCTGAGCCCACACTTTACATCCTCCCCGAGCAACAGAGGAATTCTTCAGACACATAAATCAAACCATGTCACACCCATTTCTCCACCACCCAGTGACTTTTCATCCCATTTGGACCACAATCCAACACTCTGCTTCCTCTCCAACTCCACTTCCTACCCTTCTCCTTACTGCTCAGGACCCTGCCCTACTGGAGCCTTTCTGTGCTTCCCCAAACACTCCTTTCTCTGCACCTTAGCAGTTGACGTTCCCTTCGCTTGGGCTGCTTTCACCCCCAGATGCCTCCTGACTGGCTCCATTACTTTATTCCCGTGTCTGCTCCACGTTACCTTTTCACACACGCTTTACTTGAACTCCCTCACTCCCCATGAAGAAACACCCCCATCACTCCACTGCCCCTTCTTCTAAGCACTTATTTTTGTTGATGTGTTTACTTTTGTTTCTCCTCCTCCATAAAACGTAAATGTCATGAGGAAATGAGTTTGATTTAGTTGACCGCTAGAACCCCAGCCCCTGGCACATGGTGGGCACAGGGTGCAACTTAGCGGCAACATGTGGGGGCATTTTGTTATTTTTCCTTCTGTTCTCTTCTTATTTTCTACCTTTAGACAGACGTGATTATGTTAATTAACACTTGCTGGTTGCAGTCACTGCAGGCGCCATCGGGCGGGGCAAGAGAAATAATCTCTCCTACCTGGATGTAACATCCTGTGCGTTTCCACCCTCCCAGCTGGCTTCCGCCGGAGCATGCGCCTTTGCCGCCGGAAGTCTCACCTGCGCCAGCAACACGCGGGGGTCTGCAGTGCCAGCGGCTGTCTGAGCGCGTCAGGCGCCCCCTACGAGGAGGTGGTCAGGTACCAGCGACGCCCTTCAGACAAGCACCGCCTCATAGTGCTCGTGGGTACGTCTCAGGAACTGTGTCTCTCCTCCCCCATAGTGAACTTTTCCTTCTAGAGTCAGTGGTTTTGTGTTGGGAGTGGTGGCAAAACTAGAATTCTTTAGGGACGCCAATATAAACACCTTAAAAAAAAAAAAAACCTGTCTTATATGTGTGTTTATAAATAAAACTTTATTGTCTCATGTTTTTATTGTTTACAATTAAATGTGGTATGCCATGATATACTGGGGGTATTAACAGATTGTATTATGAAATTTTGTTTTCTCTTTTTTTGACCTGTTTTGAGTTTGTTCTGTAAGCATAGGTGAGTATTCCCCCAGACTGCATTATCAGTCTGTATTAGAAATAAAAATCCTTGGGGTGCCTGGGTGGCTCAGTTGATTAAGCATCTGACTTTTGATTTCAGCTCAGGTTGTGATCTCACAGTGGTGGGATTGAGCCCTGCATTGGGCCTCCACTGCAGGGCATGGAGCCTGTTTGGGATTCTCTCTCTCTTCCTCTCTTTCTGCCCCTCGCTTCCTCTTGAATGTGCTCTCTGTCTGTCTCTCTCTCAAAATAAACATTAAAAAAACCACAGTTTATTTAAAAAAAATAAATAAAAATCCTTAAGATCTATTTCCCTAAGAAATTTGTAACCACCTTCTTCAGAAAAATGTTTAAAGTTTTCTGGACTATATATGGTGCTAAAGAACAGGGCAAATACAGTACTGGGGTGACGTGCTTTTGTGACCAAGAGCTCTGCAAAGCTGGTCCCTGCAGCTGTAGTAACTAATGTCTTGCTGCCATCTCTGTGTATTCCAACTGTAATCAAGGGAGGCCCCTGTAGAGCAGAACAACATGCCCTGCAGCTGGGACCGGCTACATAATTTGCAGAGCTCAGGGCAAAATGAAAATACAAGGGCTTCTTGTTTAATGATGATTAAGATTTCAAGAAGGCAAAAGAAGAGCATTAAACCAAGTGTAGTATGCTAAGCCTGGGCCCTATGTAATTGCATGAAGTCAGCTCTGACTCCAATTGCACACAGTGTTGACTCAACTATCTATCAGGAAGTATGTCTGGAGGTGTCTGGGTGGCTCAGTCTGTTGGGCGTCTGACTCTTGATTTTGGCTCAGGCCATGGTCCCATGGTTTGTGGGTTCGAGCACCAGGTCGGGGTCTGTGCTGACTGTGTGGAGCCTGCTTGGGATTCTCTCTCTCCTCTCTCTGCCCCTCTACCACTCACTCTCTCTGTCAAAATAAATAAGTAAACTTAAAAAAAAGGAAATATGTCTGAATTCTATAAGTCATGGGACCCATAATTATAGGGGCTGATTTCTGGGTTGTGATGTGATGGAAACTTCATTTGACAGGAAAGGCAGATTGTCTCAGATTATCTGAAATGAGGCCAGAGAATTTTCAGTGTCCGACATTAGATGAAGGTTGCTGAGGTGACTGGTTCCTGCAATTCCCCAGCTTATTTCTGGAATGTTGAAGAAGTGTGGGTTACTCCATGGGTCACCAGGAAAATTCCTAAGAGCTTTCTGGAATTGTTTCAGTTTGTGAGAAACTAAAAACATTTCCCAAAAAATTTGCTCTCAAGTTTTTTCAGTAGAAGAACTGAAATGATGATTTTACCACATAATCATATTTATTCACATCTTATAATTTCTGCATGTGACTTTCTGTATTTAGGACCTTCGGGCGTTGGAGTAAATGAACTGAGAAGACAACTTATTGAACGTAATCCTAGCCATTTCCAAAGTGCTGTGCCACGTATGTGTAATTTTTCTTTCCTAGCAGTTCATGTTTCGGTAAAACTGTCTTTGTCTCTGCAGATGCACTGATCTCGGTTAACTATGCCATACCATTTTTGTTGTAAAAATATATCAGACACTAGGGATAGTCCTTGTATAATATTTCTAACTATATTTATTTTAATAGAGGGAATTGATTTATTGACATGTAGGCTTTTAAAGGGGGACTTTGTCTCTTTTCCATTTCTCAATGACTATATAGATGACTCTTCAGGAAAACTAATATTTAGCAATAATAACTAACATTCATTAATTACTTACCATCTACCTGGCACTGTGCTTGGCTCTTTAAATGCCTTATTTTATTTTGAAAATTTCAATATATACAGATATAAGTTTATATAAGTCTGTATATATGATTATATCATCCATGGCAGGAAAGACAATGTGCATGTAGGTTCTTCCTCTTCATCTGAACGCAAGAGAGAGGAACTTAGAGAAACCACTTAAGAGCTTTGCATGCGTTCCCTGCAGTTTGGGGGGCATGGAAGACTGATGTCAGAATTATACCTGAAAAAATGGAAAGAGTTTAAAGGAGTGGCCAATGGCTATAGTCTGGGAAGTAGCTACCGTTTTAGAAATCACAAGTGACTAGCTGGCATAGGGATGGATTTGAGATACTCAGTGGCAACGGTGGTGGTGATAGGGTTTGCAGAATAACCCAATGCATCTTCTAGGAGAGCAGAGCCAGATTTAAATATCTACCAGATTTAAATATCTAAAAGGAGCCTATAGTATCCAGCATCAGTATCAGTGAAGTGAGAATTTTCCTGCTCTTTCCTCTCCTTTCTGCACTGTAGCCTTGGACAGTTAGAAAGCTGGAGAGGAATAGTAGAGAGGCAATGAAAGGGAGGAGAGGAATCCTATTCCCTTTCCTGACTTCTGGCTTCTCTGACTGCAGGCTTCCCTGCTTGCAGCAAGTCTGAGCCAGGTGTGGGGAGGAGAAGCCTAAAATAATCATAATTTTGATTATTACATGGGAATGGAATTTTATTAGATCAAGACTGCATTTGTGGCACAGGTGATGGTGGCCTTTTTTTTTTTTTTTTTTTTTTTTTTTTTTTAACCTAAGAGTAATGAGAAGAGTCCTGATAACTGCTTAGATTTTCATCTAGGACCAGGAGAAGGTCTTGTCCCACAGAAGGCAGTAGGTGACAGAAAAAGTTGCTTTATAGGGGTGCCTGGGTGGCTCAGTTAAGCGTCTGACTCTTGGTTTTGGCTCAGGTCATGATCTCACGGTTCGTGAGTTCAAGCCCCACATCGGGCTCCGCACTGACAGCATGGAGCCTGCTGGGATTCTCTCTCTCTCCCCCCCTCTCTCTGCCCCTCCTCTGCTCTGTCTCTCAAAATAACTAAACTTAAAAACAATTTTTAAAAAGTTGCTTTATGATCATATACCATAGGTTGTGCTTTCCAAACACTGTTCACATGTGTAAGAATGGACATTGATCTCCAACATCCAGTGTTTATAGCAACACTACCAACAATAGCCAAATTAGGGAAAGAGCCCTCATTCCACTCATATGTGGAATTTAAGAAACAAAACAGATGAACGTAGGGGGAAGGGAAGAAAAAATAAGATAAAAACAGAGAGGGGGGCAAACCATAAGAGACTCTTAAATACTGAGAATAAACCAGGGGTTGCTGTAGGGGAGGTGGGTGGAGGGTGTGGGTTAAATGGGTGATGGGCATTAAGGAGGGTACTTTTTTGGGATGAGCACTGGGTGTCATATGTAAGAGATAAATCACTGAGTCCTACTCCTGAAGCCAAGACTATACTGTATGTTAACTAACTTGAATTAAAACCACAGAAGAAATCACCATTTTTCAATAATCTGGATAAAAATAAAATGCCCATAGAACATAGAATAATTGTAAGCAGTATAGCTAGTCATCATTCAAATGAGAAAATGTTGACCATATTTTGCTTTCTAAATTGAGTGAATAGTTTTTTTTTTTTTTCAACGTTTATTTATTTTTGGGACAGAGAGAGACAGAGCATGAACGGGGGAGGGGCAGAGAGAGAGGGAGACACAGAATCGGAAACAGCCTCCAGGCTCTGAGCCATCAGCCCAGAGCCCGACGCGGGGCTCAAACTCGCGGACCGCGAGATCGTGACCTGGCTGAAGTCGGACGCTTAACCGACTGCGCCACCCAGGCGCCCCTAAATTGAGTGAATAGTTTTAATCTTAAAAAGAATACATCTAGTTATGCATTAGTTCACAGATTTTAACCTACCATATAAAATATAGTCCAATAGAAGCCACGGAGAATTAGTAATCTTAGGTTTATATTTACATAATTTATTATAACCCGAGAGTATAGTGTTTTACCAGAATTTTTTTTTTCAGTACAAAGCTATAGGAGAGGTGGCATAACTGTAGGAATTCTAAGTATCTGCAGAGAGCCTTGAATAAAGAAAAAAAAAGATGACTCTCAGATGACATTTGTTTTTTAAACCTCTTGAATGTCCTTAACTTCTTTTATCATTTAGGGTCTATGTCAAGTTCCTGCTTTGTCATTTCCATGTGTTGATATTATCAAGTGTTCGTATATTTCATTCTTAAACTTTGTCAAGTACAAATGCAAATATGCCATTTTTTTTATGAACAGGGAGAATTTGTGGCAATGCAGATTAAGGAACTAGAAGCTTTGTGGTATATATAGGACACAGAGTTGGAACTGTGGTTCATTCATCTGTGTGTTCTAGGAAACTAATATATCCAGAACAGAGGCACTCAGTACATGTTCGTTGAATAAATAGATGAACAGAAAATGAATCACTTTCAGTTATTCAGTGAGCTCCTGTGTTCTATACCAAGTACTATTTAACTTGAGGAATCTATAATAAAAAAATGGGACTGAATCCAGACTCCACCAGTCTTTCCCTTCTGGAGTTCCCTAAAACTAATCACCATCTCCCTTGGCTATCAATGCATTTGGGCAAAACTGCAGACAGACTGTCATGGGCTTTCTCCTTTCAATTCAGAGACAATCTGGTGTAGCAGAAAATATTAGTCTAGGAGGAGTCAGAACACGTAGGTTCTTGTTTTCAACTTTGCTTTTCATTAGTCTTGTGTACATGAGCAAGTTACTCTCTAAAATCTTCAGTTAGTTATCAGTAAACTATGGTGATGAAATAGCATTTCATCAAGCTAGCAGTGTGAGCAATGAAATGAGATCTTGGAAAATGCATTATCTAAACATAAGATATGTTACCTGGGGGCCTTTAGGCATCTTGGGGCTCACATATAATTCACTCATGCCTGTTTTTTAGTACGAGCAGCAATCCCTTAGGGTCTCCCCATCCTAGCTCAATACCTAATACATTCGTGTCCACACTGTGATTACTTAATAAAGATTTATAGATGAACTGATTTTGATGAGAACTTCTGTTTTCTTATCACCAATTTAGGCTCCGTCTTTTTGGTTCTAGCATTTTATTTACCTGTTTATGTATTCGTTTATTTACTTTGATTAGAAATATTTATCCAAATGTATATTGGTAATAAACCAAAACATTTCAAAGATTTGAAAACATTTTTTTTAAATTCCGTTTTTTGACAGATACTACTCGTTCCAAAAAGAGTTATGAAATGGATGGACGTGAGTATCATTACGTGTCAAAGGAAACATTTGAAAGCCTCATGTATGGACACAGGTAGGCTATACATTCAGAATCTGATTCTCACCTTTGGTTATTTTACCTTCAAAATACATGCCCCATTTTTATGCATTATCCAAAGCTTCTGGGGCAATTCCTTTTGTTTCTGAAGAGTTAAGCAAGGAAATGCAAATTGATCAACTACTACACTAACTTATTGGGTTGGGAGAGGGAGCAGAACTGAGTTGCCAGTCTTAGAGACTTTGGAGAAATAGTTGAGTCCTAGATCTCCTAATATTTTTTTTCTCCTATTGATTTTCTCCTATTGATAATTCTTCTTGTGCTACCGAAGTCCACATATTTATGTTCTATCTCGTTGGAGTTTATCTTCATGTTACTATAATAGTATTTTACTTGTAGAAAGAGTTCTTGTTTTCCTTGTGGCACCCTTGCAGGATGCTCGAGTATGGTGAATACAAAGGCCACCTGTATGGCACCAGCGTGGATGCTGTTCAAGCAGTCCTTGATGAAGGAAAGATCTGTGTCATGGACTTAGAGCCTCAGGTAGGTCTATGGTAGAATATTTCCCACCTCCCCAAAGTAATGAATGAATGTCTTGCATTTTGTGCATATTGCTGTAGATCATAGTTGAGACATTTTATTCTTTTAGCCTTTTAGGGATAAGACCACTTACCATATCTAAGGACCAGGATCTTATGTAAAGGAACAGTTGCCAATATCTTGTCTTTAGTTAGGGAATGAATCTTGCTTCTCAGACACAAAAAGAGAACTGAGCTGGTGGCTATAAAGAAAAGTTAGAATCCTGTTTTGACTTTGATCACAAAGGCATTAAGGAAATTTGTGGAGAGAATAAGATGTTGTTTTACACAAGGAGGTGAGGTTCCCATGTTGTCATATCTGTAGCTACCTCTATGAGACTATATGTGGAGTGAGGCAGGAGTGAGCAAGTTAGGATAAAGAACACACAATGTGTAGGCTCCATTTTTTGATGCTTGTATTTTGTGGGATTTTTTTTGGTAGTCATTTTAAATATACCACGTGTACTAAAGAGAATCAGGGGATAAGACAATTGTTCTTACTTGGGTCAAGGCTGGTGGTCAGTGTGAAGATGTCAGTAGTATCCAATATAAGATAATAGCCAAGAGGAAGGGGGAGTGAGGGTGAAACAGAACTGATCCACCTGCAGAGTTTGTCTTTGCCTCTTTCCCATGAGATTATTTATAGGATCCTATTCTCAGATTTCATAAGGGTGTCATGACTAGTGAGAGGAAGAGCCACAATTTAAACTTAATTTTAATTCTAGAACCCCATCTCTTAATTATTAAAATTTTTATTTTTTTAGAGTTGAGGACTTGAGGGCAAAGGAGAATAAATAAAAATAAATTGGCTGAAAATAATTGCTAATTTCTGGTCTTAGAAAATTTGGGAACATTCATGTTGACTCTAGGAAATTAAGATTTCTGTTTTTAAATATGAACCTATTTTTTTTGTGTAGGGTATTCAAATAGCTCGAACCCATGAACTAAAGCCCTATGTCATATTTATAAAGCCATCTAACATGAGTTGTATGAAGCAATCTCGGAAAAATGCCAAGATCATTACAGACTACTTTGTGGACATGAAGTTCAAGGTAAGATACAGAGAAAATAGACAGATGCATTTTTTTTCTAGTAAAAAAATAATCATTGTATTATTTTCACAACATTCCAGTGTTAAGGAATGTGATTTTTGTTTCTAATGAATAATGAAATGCCCTATGGTTTGTCCTTTTTACTGGATATCATTTGTAGATATTAAAATAATGTTTAATAAATGCTATGATACTATTATTTTTTTCTAGTCTGGCTTAAGTTAAAAAAAAAAAAAATGACCTCAAGCCACAGTTTGCAAAGCCACATGGAAACTGGGTGTGCACAAGCCTGATGTTTATATTTTATTATTTATCTTATGAAAGAGTTTGAGAAGTTACTTTTAAAATGTTGTAGTGAATATATCTTATATGTAATATGAGTTATCTATATAAAATATATTTCTAAATGCAAATATTATGTATTAATGATGATGGAAATAATAGAGGGGCCAAGACAGGTGGGATTTATCAGTGAACTCTTCCTGGAATAACTAGTTTCTTTCCAGTTTATTTTTTTCATTAAATCTACCTTAACTATTTTAAGTCATCATATACATTCAGCAAGGTGTATAAATCTTATGTATAACAGCTTAATGAATTTTTACATGTGCATATACCCAGATAACCATCACCTAGATCAACTTATTTGATCAACTTACATCCACTTATTTTTTTGTGTATATGGTAAAAAACACATAACATAAAACTTAACATCCTAACCATTTGTAACTGTACAGTTTAGTAGTGTTAAATATATTCACACTGTGCAAGAGATCTCTAGAACTTTTTCATCTTATAAAACTGAAATTAAACATAAAGAATACGTCATAAGTTTGCATGTCTCCCTTGCATAGGGGCCATGTTAATCTGTATTGTTTCAAATTTAAGGGGTGCCTGGGTGGCTCAGTCGGTTGGGCGTCCGACTTCGGCTCAGGTCATGATCTCGCGGTCTGTGAGTTCTAGCCCTGTGTCGGGCTCTGTGCTGACAGCTCAGAGCCTGGAGCCTGTTTCAGATTCTGTGTCTCCCTCTCTCTCTGACCTTCCCCCATTCATGCTCTGTCTCTCTCTGTCTCAAAAATGAATAAATGTTAAAAAAACTAAAAAAAAACCAAATTTAATATATGTGCTTCTGAAGTGAAAAACAGGTATATTTGTATAATCCTTTGTTATTATTTCTGTCTTCATATTTTTTTAAGTGACTACTGTATGAAAATCTGATTCTTCAGTTTGCGTTTCAGACAGTGGAGTCCATGTATAAATTCTCTGAATCTCATAGGCATTTAAAATTGTGTTCTCATTATGGCAAGCTAAACAAATCAACAAAATTGTTTCTGGATCATGAGTATTGTCATCTTGTAAAGGAGTACTGCCACAACATTGCAGTGCCTGCATTTGTATTTGTGTTTATTTTTTACTTTATTTTTTAAGTTTATTTATTTACTTTGAGAGACAGAGAGAGAGAGTGCAAGCAGGAGAGGGGCAAAGAGAGAGGGGGTGAGAGAGAATATGAAGCAGGTTCTGCGATGTCAGCGCGGAGCCTGACCTGGGACTCAAGCTCACAAACTGTGAGATCATGACCTGAGCTAAAAAACCAAGAGTCAGATGCTTACCAGATTGTGCCACCCAAGCTCCCCCCTATTTGTTTTTTATGATTGCACTGTCAAAAAGCTGTACTGTTTTAATTGTTATGGACAAATAAGAAAATAACAGCAGTGAAGTTAATGCATTAGTTCCGAGGAAGGCCAAATGACTCTCACTAAATGAACATTTCACCATAGAGGAAATCGATATCAAAAGTGAATTAAGTCATGGCCTCATGAGGCAAAGGACAATTAGGGTATGTCTAATTCAATAGAACCAGGTCACCATCTTCATGTTGAAAGTGGCAGAATGATATCATTCTTATCAGTATTTAGTTTTAGAAACTGTATTTTACCTTCTAAAATTTCATTTGAAATTTATGTGTAAGTTTTACTTATATTTAACTGGTAAATTTCATTCTTTCTTTCCCTTTCCTCCTCCTCCTGCTCCTCCTCCTCTGCCGCCTTCTTCTTCTTCTTCTTCTTCTTCTTCTTCTTCTTCTTCTTCTTCTTCTTCTTCTTCTTCTTCTTCGTTATATATGGTTTGAAAGCTTCAAGTGTTTAGATAATAGAATAATATAATTTAAGTCCAAATAAGAAGTTGAGGGGGTTGTTCTGGCTACCAACTGTTACTTAGTTTTGCAAAGTCTTGACCAGAGAAACATTTGGTAAGAGTAAAGATAGAAACATAAGTTTTGTGGTTTAGAATAGAGGACGTTTATTTGACCTAAGTGTTTTTATAAATAGTTTCACAACTGAATATAACATCAAAACAAACTGTGTATTATTTATATTTATCTTATTAAGTCTGTGCTATCCATATTTTTTTCATTTCCCCTAAAGGATGAAGATCTACAAGAGATGGAGGATTTAGCCCAAAAGATGGAGACACAGTTTGGCCAGTTTTTTGATCATGTGATTGTGAATGACAACTTGCAAGATGCCTGTGCCCAATTGTTGTCTGCAGTTCAGAAGGCTCAGGAGGAGCCTCAGTGGGTACCAGCAACATGGGTTTCCTCTGATACTGAGTCTTAATGAGGCTTCCTGCTTAATGCTGGGGTTTTAACAATATTCATCTGTTACAGAGCTCTGGAATAACAGCTGCAATCTAAAACAGCAGGATTTGCTCCATTATAATGTGTACAACTTTAAAAGTGGTGCAGTTTATTAATTAGTCCGGTTTGAAAAAAATATTTGCATTGTATGTATGTAGAATTACCTCCTTGGCTTTCAGGAAAAAATGTTTTCCCTTACCTCATATGAGCAATGGTAGGAGTATGAACAATGTTAAGCCAGTGAGTATGAGAACCTTTCATAGATTTCATGTGGTTTTTGTACAATTCAGATAAAAGAGCTTCACTAAATAAAATAAGTAGTATTTAATTTCAGAAACTGGATTTTGCCTCATGAAACTTCTATTTTATGAAAATGGCTTTTACTTGACTTAGCAAGAAAGAAGGGTTAATGTACACATTTCACATCTAATGTGAAAACTTACAGAAAAGACACTGCCCTCATCATTTATAAATCAATCTACAAGGAAAAAATTATTCTTCTGTTCAGAGCTGTAACAATCATTAATTTACCTAAAAGCCAACATCCATATTATGCCTAAACTAGGAAAGGGCAATTGACTTTAGTCCTAGAGACTTGTATCTGAGAAAACCACAAGGTGAGGATGCTATTCCACGAAGTCTTATTTTTCTTTTTCCCTAGATCTTGAGACTTGCAGTCACTCTTATTGGCCCTGTATCTGTTTATCTTCTGCATCATTCTCTAACATTCCCCATACCCACACCATCCCTCTATTCCTCCAATCTCTTTCTTAACTATAAAAGAAACCAAGTGCATACTTCAAGGTATTTGTAGTTCTTTTTTACTTAAAGTGATTATCTTAAAAAAACAACTACCAAAGGGGGAAAAAAAACAACCAAAGAAAAAAATTAACCCCCCAAGAAACCCCAACCAAAGAGAATTAAGTCATTTTTAATGATACTTAGGTTATCTCGGATTTGATCTTCTGTTTTTTTGAGAAAAAGTTTTCCTAAACTTGATTTACAGAGATGGAAGATAAGCAACTGGCGAAAATTTGAGAATTGCCTGTATCAACAGAGACAGACAGACACACAGACACACACACACCCACACCCACACACCTGGAAAAAAATCTGATACTAGTCTGTATCAATACATACCCACCCTGAAACACTGGGCTTGTGTGTATGTGTGTGTGTGTGGTGTGGGGGCGTGGGTGTCTCCAGCATCTTGTAAGGGTGGTACACGAGTTGTGTTTTTCCATAATGTCAGCTTTATTCACTCATAAAGCAGGATTTACACAATTTTAACAGATGCAGGATTCCAAACTGAATGACATTTCACTACCTGTTTAACTTGACTTCACATGACACAAGATAAAGTCACAATAAACAAGATACAAGGGTAAGAAGTTAAGGAATCAAACGCCAGGTCAGTCAATGAGTGCCTCCTTCAGATGAAAACTCAGTCCGGTCCAGGTCAGCTCTGGTTGCTACCTGCACATTATGTTCAAGCAGTGGAGTGGTCTCTATTATGTTCAGAGATCAGTCTCTTTTTTTTAATATTTCAATTTAATATTCAATTTAATATTTCAATTTCAAATATTTATTCATATTTGCCCATGTAAGGTAAAATGTTTTTTTCTTTTTTTTAAATATAAAATTTATTGTCAAATTTGTTTCCATACAACACCCAGTGCTTATCCCAACAGATGCCCTCCTCAATACCCATCACCCACTTTCCCCTCGCTCTCACCCCCCATCAACCCTCAGTTTGTTCTCAGTTTTTAAGAGTCTCTTATGCTTTGCCTCCTTCCCTCTCTGTAACTTTAGCCCTTCCAGACTTCTGGTTCTAGGGATGATCAGTGCCTGGCTCTTCTAGGCAATCTTGGCATTGCCGATTATCAGTTCTCAGTACCAACAGAGTGTTTTGGGTTTAGCGGTATCTATTCTCTGCTCACAGCCCTTGACTGCCTACTTGATTCATTTCACTGCTTGACAAAAGTGATTCCACCAGGCTCACTACAGGGCTAACAGCGCCCCTCCCTAACTCTGACGCCTTGGTGGGCGGGGCTTGACACAGCGACGGCGGGCAGAGACCTGGGCCCCCAGAGCTGCGGCCTAACCCGACACCGCAAAGCCCCGGCCTGACGTAGGTCCCGGAGGCACGGTCGCGGGAGCCAGGCTCGGGCCGCCGGCCGTTGTGTTGAGAGACCCCGGCTGGGAGAGCGCAATGAGGGCGGACTCGGGGCTCCGCCTGGAGGCCGAACCGGTGAGCGGCTCTTCGGCCACGGAAGTGGCAGCGGTGGAGGGTGCTGTCCTAACGCTTCAGCTGGCCCTGAGGCGGGGCCATGCCTAGGGCTGGGGATCGCAAAGGGAGAGCACTGCCAGTGATGTGTGCGCGTCCACCCATTTGGTGCTCACAGGATTAGACTGGAGCGGGCAATAGAAGTTCTTCCCGACGCCGGGACCCGAACTCCTGGAGCCAGGGGAGAAGCAGGGCGTGAAGTTTCTGGTGGCCTGAGCGCCCGATGTTGCTATGACAACGTCTCTCTTCGCTGCCTTCCCGCCCCCTGCGTGTTCCCGGGCTGCCAGCGAGGTCTCTCATGCGGATTCCTCCCGGAGGGCATTTACCTGCCCAGGAAAGAGATCGCAGTTTCCTAGCGGAGACTTAATCATGGTCTTTTCCCACCTCCCAGGAACAAATCACTGCAACCACTTGGGAAACCATGGGTGGAACCGTGATTGCTGTCCTATGCCCGCTGGAGTCTCTTTTCCTTGGCACGTCAACCCCCACTCCGACGTCCCCTTTTCTGCAAGGCTAGATTGCAAAGGCCCAACCAGCTCCCCGCGCTTATCCTCGCCCCCACCTTGCAGAGAAGGGCAGAGCGCCACAGCAGCCAGTGCCGCGCAGTCCAATGACGCACGGCGCCTGCGCGTGGCCTGCCCGGGCGGGAGCGAGCAGGGGGCGGGGTGTGAGCTCTTCGAACCTGGAGGCTGAGCGCCGCGGGGAAGCAGGGTTTTAGACCGAATGGGAAAGAAGCAGGTGGTAAGCGAGCCTTAGTTATGTTTGAGCTATTAGGATTTTGTGCTCAGTCGAGCTGTCCTGCTTTTATGGGGCTTAAAGTTGGCTTTGTGGATGGGTGACACGTCATTTTTGCGGGACTTTTGAAATGTGGAGCGTGTGAACTGAATCCTTGGACAGAACGCGATCCATAGCATCTTTACAATAGCGCTTTCTTATGACTATCGTTTTTTTCCAGTTGTAATTTTAACTACCAGATAGTATTAAGACAGCCTGCTTTGCCCTAATCTCGTAGCATTTGTATTAATACACCGTTTGAACGAATGGATTGCTAAATGGGACGATCGTAGAACAAACTAAGAGTGTCTAAAATGTAACCCTTTTGAATCATGCCCTCTGCAAGGAGCATGAGACAGTTGGGACATTAGATTGATTTTGAGGTATTTCTGTTAGTATTTTATTTTGAAAGATCGCAGAATGCTTCTCATCTCTAATCCCTGAGCTGCAAACACTTTCTCTTATTCATGTAAAGTGGCATTTATAACGGGTGTGTGTGTGTGTGTGTGTGTGTGTGTGTGTGTGTGTGTAATTCTTTCTGCCCTAAAACGCATTCCTCATGCTGTATTCAGAGTGATTTCTTTAAAAAAGTGTGTTACTCTGTGACATACAACCTCTACTGGCTTCTCGTTTAATTAAAACAAAATCTGGACACCTTTTGTCTTCAAGACCCTAATGGTAGTGCCTGGGTGGCTCAGTCTGTTAAACCTCAGACCCTGGACTTGGGCTCAGATCATGATCTTACCCTTGGTGGGATCAAGCCCCTTGTTGGTTCTGGGCTGAGAGTGGGGAGCTTGCTTGGGATTCTCTCTCTCCCTCTCCCTCTGCCCTGACCCCACTCAGGTGTGCACTCTCTCTCTCTCAAAAAAAATAAACTTAAAAAAAAAGACCTCAATTAATTAATCTGGCCCCTGCCTATCCTTTGTAACTGTGCTGCAGCTTTACTGGCCTTCTTTTAGCTGAAACACTGTAATCTCTCTTAAAAGCCTTTGTGTTTGCTCCCCTTTGGCTCCTTTCTTATTCAGGTCTCAGCTCAAATATCTCAGAGAGACTTTCCCTAACTAAAGTAGCACTCCACATCCTCCCTCATTTTTGTATGTGTGCGAGTGTGTGTGCATGTGTGTGCATGTGCATATGTGTAATCTTCTCATACTTAACTACTAGAAAGAAAGTTCCATAAAAGCAGGGATTTCTCTGTTTTGTTCATTAATGTAACTGTAGTCCTTAAGACACGGCCTGACATGTAGATAGAAAGGAGTAGTAGGAAGGAAGGAATTTTATATGAAATTTAGAAATTGTTAAGACAAATTTAGAATTGCCCATCTGATTCTCAGTAGTACTTCTTGGGTTTCATTTGATGAACAGGGTTATCAAAAGATTTGAAGTACATGAAGATGTTCTGAGGCTTTTACTTATAAGCAGTTTTCTTCTTCTCCCCATAGCGTCCTCCACGAGCCCTTCCACCTGTGCCAAGGTAAAAATAAGTTAGTTTTATTTTTTATTGAGTTTTAAAAATGTAAAATGAATAAAGTGAAAAAATTGACTAGTGCAATTGCAAAATTATAATAAGTCAGAGAAAACTTCTTGAAAATTTTAGAAAAAGGCTTCCTAAAAGTTTAAAGGTAAACAATTCTTGAATCATTAGGATTATAGTTATAGTTAAATGTTCTGTTTCAAAGCCTGAATGTCAACATGGTAAGATAATGGATCCATTCTGAATGTTTTAATGTCTTGTTTATAAGACTTTTGATCCTCTTTGGGTTGCTAGAATAGTTTCTTCAGTTTAAGCTGGTTTTAATCAGTGACAAAATAAGAATTCTTAATCTGCTTAATCCACTTTATTAATAGACAGTGGGTAATATGTATATGTAAGTTCAGAAAATATTGGGGTTATTTTGTTAACAGTTTTATTAGCTTTTTTACTTATAAAAATATGCTAGTTTATAAACTAGCTGGCTCTGTGAAAGCTTATTTTTAAATTTACAATGACTTAAGTCAGTTTTCAGTCTAACAATATAATAGATTTCTAATTAATAGTTTCTTTTTTTTTTTGTCTTTGTCCTAATTAAATTTGGTCGGTGTCATGTAAAGTGCTATTGAAGGTGAGTTAGTTCATCCTTAATGTAAAACTTTTAAAACTGGGAGTTCAAAAGTTAATTTGATTCCTTAATGTTTTTCTTAAAGTTGAATCTGAATGGTATAATTTATAATATTGCAATATACTTTTATCCTTTTAGCAAAATATCCTTATGACTGCTATTTTTTAAATGAAGGTTGATCTATAGCACTAGTTATATGAGTGATACTTTACCTTACAAATATGAAAGCACTTATTCCAGGATGGAGTCACCCACAACATGACCATTGGCTAGTTTATAGTTTTGTAATAGGGATGACATTGTCTTTTGTCTCATTTAATCAGGATAGACTGGGCTATGCTATGCCAACCTCAAAATCTCTAACTTAATATCATACAAGGTTATTTCTGGTTAATATTTCTGGTTAATATTTCTAAGTACACCGTGGCAACAATCCAGGCCAGTTGCCTTTCACCACTCTTTGCTATGACGTCATGATTCAGGCTACTTCCATTCTGTGGCTCTGCCATCTTAACATACTTCAGCAAAGGAAGAGAAAGCTGGAGAGTTATTCACTAGCTCTTTCAATGTTTTGCACATCAGTTCTCACAGTATATTGGCTCAACCCAGTCTCAGGCCACACCTGGGTGCAAGGGGGCTGGAAAATGTGGGTGATCAGATGAATATTTTGTGAGCCCACTTTTCTAGTATTAGAAATGTCACTGTTTCTTTCTTTTTTTAATGTCGCTGTTTCTAATATTACTGACCAACAGTGAGCTACTGGCATTATACTATAAGCTTTCTTTGATTTTGTCAAGTTCTTGCCTCCTTCCCCTAATGTGTAGAAGTTGGCTGGACCTAGGGAAGAGAGGGAAAGGTCTTCCCTACTAAAAGTTCCTTTTGACTGCTCTCTGCATTGAAATTTAGGCAGCCTTTTCTGTTTTGTGTGTGTGTGTTTTATAGGTGATATTCCCCTTAGTCGTCCTAAGAAAAAGAAGCCCAGAACAAAAAACACACTAGGTAAGAAGTTGTTCTTTTTTTGTGGGGTCACAAGACTTTCTAGGACCTTAGGCATGACAAACATCACCAATGAGGTAGAGGCAAAGCCCCAGAAGTCCCAAGTCACTGCTGTGTTGAGGATAGAATCAAAGTCAGTTTAAGGAAGTGGAAGGTGATAGTGAGGAACAAGGCAGTGGGTAGCCTGAAGAGTGTCTAGAAGCATTCGTGGAATAAAGGATTGTACTACTTAAACTCTTACTTCCACAGCATTCTTGGACTCTTTGAGGTCTTTTATCCCTAAACAACGTAAATTGTCTTAAGCTGTGATTGATTTCAGACCCTTGAACAGGATACTGGATTTAGAGACACAATGTCCTGGGATCCCTAATTTCAGTCAAAGAATCTCTTCATTAGCAAGAGTCTGAAGTCAAGGCCATATTAACCATGTGTTAGAGGCTCTACAATAAGCAAGTTTTGTGAACTTTTTGTCTTAGTTATCCACTAATAATCCTGGATGTTCTGTCAGTAACTTAAACTCAGCATGTTCAGAATTCATCATTACCTTCCACCGTAAATCAATTTTTACTTCTCACAAATTTCTGTTAATGGAATCCCCCATTCTCCCAGTCACTTGGGCTCAAAACCTCAGTCAGCTCTAACTCGTCCCTCCACTCTACTTGCTGCCTGTTACGAATCTTAAGATGTGAAAATATCTGTGTCTGTATGTAGAGATATAATAAAAAACAAAAACAAAAACCTTGAGTATTGATTTGATATATTAACTACTGAATTTATTATAATTTATAATGTGATATAAGTGTGGGTTAAGACCAATTCTTATAGGCAAAGATGTAACAAAGGACAGTTAGTCATCATTTAGGAACTATTCTAGTTCCATTTTTTTTCCATCTTTTTAAGACTCAGTGATCTTTGGTTAAATTATCCTGTTTTTTCCCATTCCACTTGTCTGCAGGTAGCGCTTCTTCAGAAGGCCTTGTTCAGGCTCCTGTTCATAAGCCATCTGAGGGCAGTGAGCCACCAGCTAAAGAATCCACAGAACAACCAAAAGAAGCTCCTGTTCCAAGGAGGCAGAGGAAGACGAGGCTACCTCTTGGTATGTGAAGAGACCAAGGTTAGGTTGTGATACTAGTTGTTATATTGGGGGTATGATTTAAAATTTCTCTGTTCCCATTTTTCCTCACCCGTATCCCTTTACTTTTTTCTTTCTTAAAGTTTTACCACTGGAGTAACTCTAATAGGTTAGGTCAAGAACCCTTTAGAGAGTCTATTTTTTCACATTTCTGTATATTATGAGGGAAGGAATACAAATACGGGATTAAAACAGAAAGTTCAGATTTTGGTGTGTATAAGAATTTAGTATGTGATAAAATGGATATTTAAGATGAGTGGGGAAAGGATAGATTCAGTATTAACTGAATCTATGAACAATGCAATGAAAGAACAGTCATCATTTATTGAGTCTTGCTATGTCCCAGGCGCTATTCACAAGGTAAACAAAATACTGTCAAATATCAAATTGGCAATGCTTTTTTTCAGATTATAAAATTTAAAAGTGTTAGATAAAACATATATACACATATACATATATTACATATATGTATAAAAATTGATGAGGAAGGGGCACACTCATATACTGCTGCTAAGAGCGTAAATTGGTATAGCCTGTCTGAACTGCTAGAAATAGAAGTAACTACACTAGCCACAGTAATTAAAGGATGGTAACTTCAGCATTATTTATAGGAGTAGAAACTGGTAATAACCATAGCTAACAAAGTGATACTGGCTAAATAAATCATATTTTATCCATTTAATAGAAACCAGGCCCCATTAAAAGGATTGTTAAGGTGAAATAGTGACGTGGAAAACCATCAGTAATATACTGTTGAGTCATTGTACTCATACATATAATACATATAATAGTATATACATTAATATACATACATACATATAATAGTACATACATACATATTAATATACATACATACATATAATAGTATATATCAAAGGATCCTATTTTTTTTTTAATTTTTTTTTTTCAACGTTTATTTATTTTTGGGACAGAGAGAGACAGAGCATGAACGGGGGAGGGGCAGAGAGAGAGGGAGACACACAGAATCAGAAACAGGCTCCAGGCTCTGAGCCATCAGCCCAGAGCCCGACGCGGGGCTCGAACTCACGGACCGCGAGATCGTGACCTGGCTGAAGTCGGACGCTTAACCGACTGCGCCACCCAGGCGCCCCTAAAGGATCCTATTTTTGTAAAATATGTTGTATTAATTTCCCAGGGCTGCCATAACAAATTATTATAAATGGAGAAACTTAAACTAACAGAAATTTATTCTCCAACAGTTCTGGAGGATAGAAGTCCAAAACAAGGTGCCTGCAGGGCCATCCTCCCTCTGAAGGCTCTAGGAAAGAATCCATCCTTGCCTCTTCTAGCTTACCATGGTGGTTATTGGCAATCCTTGATGTTCTTTGGCTTGTGGCAATATAACTCCATTTTGTACACCCATCTTCACATTTTCCCATATTTTCTGGTATAAGGATTTCAGTCATTAGATTTCAGGCCCATCCCAATCCAGCATGATCTTATCTTAACTTGATTATAACTGCAAAGACCCTATTTCCAAATAGAGTCTCATTCACAGGTACTGGGGGTTAGGACTTGAACATATCTTTTGTTGGGGGACACAGTTCAACCCAGAACACATGTATATGCATGCATCTATATAGTAAAAACAATGGAAAGATATAGCAAACGTAGGTTTTTTGGAAGAAGGAATTAGGGATGATTTTTATTGTCTTTCTTCATTTATTTTTTACTAATTTTTCAAATATTGAGCATTATGACTTTTATAGTAATTAGAAGAAAGATAATGGGTTTTGTTAGAGTAAAACAAAGGGAAGGAATGAGGATTGGGAGATTAGCTCTTTCCTACTAACATTGGCCCCTGATGAATAATTTATGACAAAATAACTACCCTGACCAATTACTTATCCTCTTAGAAAATAGTAGGTCCTGATGGGATGGAAGAATTACAGGAGGAGAGGGTAGGAACTAGAAGAGTTCATAGTATGGAGCACAGTTTTTAGAGGCAAGTTGAAGTAGGATGCTGTGGT
This sequence comes from Leopardus geoffroyi, assembly GCF_018350155.1. Classification (NCBI taxonomy): domain Eukaryota; kingdom Metazoa; phylum Chordata; class Mammalia; order Carnivora; family Felidae; genus Leopardus; species Leopardus geoffroyi. Next base: position 187,982,576 of record NC_059328.1, on the reverse strand, counting down.
GCCCAGGGACAGTGAGTATTTATGAAGGGGAGAGGGCAGAAGAAGGAAAAAGAGACAGAAATGACGATCAGACAGTTTTATGATTTCTTTCATTACTGGCAGTAAATATAGTTGAATTAAAACTACCACCATAGTTAATTTAGTTAGGGTAAAAATTTGAAAATCAAGATGGATACCAGTACCTAGTTTTACAATTTATGAAAAATGTATTTACAGAAATTGACCATTTTTATTTTATGTATGTATGTATGTATTTATTATTTTTAGTTAGAGAGAGAGAGAGAGAGTGCAAGCAGGGGAGAGGGGTAGAGGGATAGAGAGAGGGTCTTAAGCTGGCTTCACGCTCAGGATGGAGTTGAACGGGATGCTCAATCCCATGAAGCTGTGATCATGACTTGAGCCGAAATCAAGAGTTGGATGCTCACCTGACTGAGCCATCCAGGCGCCTCTGACTTGACCATTTTTAGAAAGTTATGGACCCAACAAAGTTCTGGGCCAAAAAAGCACCTGTCACTGTCATTCCAGAATGTACTCATCTATGCAAGTCCAGCTTTCTAAATTTCTGGGTACTTAATTTTGTATGATTTTTATTTTGTTTCATCTGGATGATTATGGTATGCTTTACTTCTTTGGTATTTCCAGTTTGGGCTAAAGTGTTTTATTAAAATAGAATTCTGGGGGCTTTGAGGGTATTCCAGGAAGCCATTGCCAGTATTTTCACATTGGAAGAATAGCTAGCTGATGAGAAGACTCCATTGACTTACTTAAACTTAATACCCTGTGCTCAGGAAAGAGTTAATATAGCAAGCCTGAAACTGTTCTTGTTAGAAAGGCCTACTTGCATCTTCCTCAGTTTCTTTCATAAGCTTTCTATAGTTTTCAGCATATAGATCTTTTACTTCTTTGGTTACATTTACTCCTAGGTATTTAATGGTTTTTGATGTAATTGTAAATGGGATCGATTCCCTGATATCTCTTTCTGTTGTTTCATTATTGGTGTATAGAAATGTGACCGATTTCTGTGCATTGATTTTATATCCTGCAACTTTGCTCAATTCCTGTATTAACTCTAGCAGTTTTTTGGTGGAGTCTTTTGGGTTTTCCATGTAGAATTTAATGTCATTTGTGAAGAGTGAAAGGTTGATTTCTTCTTTGCCAGTTTGGATGCCTTTTATTTCATTTTATTGTCTGATTGCTGAGGCTAGGACTTCTAATACTATGTTGAACAACGGTTGTGAGAATGGACATTCTTCTCATGTTCCTGATCTCAGGGGAAAGCTCTCAATTTTTCCCGATTCAGGATGATATTAACTATGGAGCCTAAGTGTTCATCAACTGATGAATGGATAAAGGAGATGTGGTATATATATACAATGGAATACTACTCAGCAATGAAAAAGAAAGAAATCTTGCCATTTGCAACAACACGGTTGGAACTACAGTGTATTATGCTAAGCTAAATAAGTCAGTCAGAGAAAGAGATATTGTATGATTTCACTCATAAGTGAAATTTGAGAAACTTACCAGATGATCATCTGGGAAGGGAAGGAAAAATAAGATAAAAACAGAGAGGGAGGAAACCATAAGAGACTCTTAAATACAGAGAACAAATTGAGGGTTAATGGGGATGGGGAAAATGGGTGATGGGATTAAGGAGGGCACTTGTTGGGATGAGCACTGGATGTTATATGTAAGCGATGAATCACTGGAATCCACCCTGAAGCCAAGACCACACTGTATACAACTAGCTTGAGAATAATTAAAAAAAAGAAAAAGGCCACTTGCAAGGTTGCCTCTTCAACCTCTGGAACATGGATGATAAGCAGTTCCCCACACTTAAATAAAACTTTCCCTAAATTATAAGGGTGGTTTGCTATGCATTTGTGTACACAATATGATTTATGCTGAACACCTGCTTTCCTTCTGGGAATCTGGAATTTTGGTATGTGCTAGGCAGGGAGTGCCTATGTGATCAGGTGCCAATAAAAGCCGTGGGTGCTGAGCTTAAATGAACTTTCCTGGTAGAGAAAGTGTCATACATGTCACAGCTTGTTGCTGGAGGAATTAGCGCATCCTGTGTGACTCCATTGATAGATGACTCTTGACAGCTTATACCTGGTTTCCTCTGGACTTTACTCCATGTGCCTTTGCCCTTTGCTGATTTTACTTTATGTCATTTCACTGTGATACATTGTAACTATGAATGTAAGGACTGGTGAGTGTAATGACTTCTGAGTCCTGTGGGTCCGTTGGGTGAATATGTGATCTGTAGGTAATCTTGGGGCTCTCCCAAAAGTCTGGGTACTGGATTACATAATTTTTCCCATATTTTTGGCATTACAATTTCTGTTTTTTTGGTGAGCATTTAGAGGTATAACATTATAAAAATTAAAAATTAGTAAAATGATGAAAAAATTTTGGTCTAATTAGAATTATTTTATTTTATTTTTTTTAATTTACACCCAAATTAGTTAGCATATAGTGCAACAATGATTTCAGCAGTAGATTCCTTAGTGCCCTTTGCCCATTTAGTCCATCCCCCTTCCCACAACCCCTCCAGTAACCCTCTGTTTATTCTCCATATTTATGAGTCTCATCTGTTTTGTCCCCCTCCCTGTTTTTATATTATTTTTGTTTCCCTTCCCTTATGTTCATCTGTTTTGTCTCTTAAAGTCCTCATATGAGTGAAGTCATATGATTTTTGTCTTTCTCTGACTGACTAATACTTAGCGTAATACCCTCCAGTTCCATCCACGTGGTTGCAAATGGCAAGGTTTCATTCTTTTTGATTGCTGAGTAATAATCCATTGGATATATATACACCACTTCTTCTTTATCCATTCATCCATTGATGGACATTTGGGCTCTTTCCATACATTGGCTATTGTTGATAGTGCTGCTATGAACATTGGGGTTCCTGTGTCCCTTCGAAACAGCACACCTGTATCCCTTGGATAAATGCTTACTAGTGCAATTGCTGGTTCGTAGGGTAGTTCTATTTTTAGTTTTTTGAGGAACTTCCATACTGTTTTCCAGGGTGGCTGCACCACCTTGCATTCCCACCAACAATGCAAAAGAGATCCTCTTTGTCTGCATCCTCGCCAACATCTGTTGTTGCCTGAGTTGTTCATGTTAGCCATTCTGACAGGTGTAAGGTGTTATCTCATTGTGGTTTTGATTTGTATTTCCCTGATGAGGAGTGATGTTGAGCATTTTTTCATGTGTCAGTTGGCCATCTGGAGGTTTTCGTTGGAGAAGTGTCTATTCATGTCTTTTGCCCATTTCTTCACTGGATTATTTGTTTTTTTGGGTCTTGAGTTTGATAAGTTCTTTATAGATTTTGGATGCTAACCCTTTATCTGATATGTCATTTGCAAATATCTTCTCCCATTCTGTTGGTTGCCTTTTAGTTTTGCTGATTGTTTCCTTCGCAGTGCAGAAACTTTTTATTTTGTTGAGGTCCCAGTAGTTCATTTTTGCTTTTGTTTCCCTTGCCTCCGGAGACGTGTTGAGTAAGAAGTTGCTGTGGGCAAGATCAAAGAGGTTTTTGCCTGCTTTCTCCTCAAGGATTTTGATGGCTTCCTGACTTACATTGAGGTCTTTCATCCATTTTGAGTTTATTTTTGTGTATGGTGTAAGAAAGTGGTCAAGGTTCATTCTTCTGCATGTTGCTGTCCAGTTTTCCCAGCACCACTTGCTGAATAGACTGTCTTTATTCCATTGGATATTATTTCCTGCTTTGACAAAGATTAGTTGGCCATACGTTTGTGCGTCCATTTCTGGGTTCTCTATTCTGCCGCATTGATCTGAGTGTCTGTTCTTGTGCCAGTACGATACTGTCTTGATGATTACAGCTTTGTAGTATAGCTTGAAGTCTGGGATTGTGATGCCTCCTGCTTTGGTTTTCTTTTTCAAGATTGCTTTGGCTATTCAGGGTCTTTTCTGGTTCCATACAAATTTTAGGATTATTTGTTCTAGCTCTGGGAAGAATGCTGGTGTTATTTTGATAGGGATTGAATTGAATATTTAGATTGCTTTGCGTAGTATCGACATTTTAACAATATTTGTTCTTCCTATGCCGGAGCATGGAATCTTTTTCCATTTCTTTGTGTCTTCTTCAATTTCTTTCATAAGCTTTCTATAGTTTTCAGTATATAGATTTTTCACCTCTTTGGCTAGATTTATTCCTAGGTATTTTATGGTTTTTTGTGCAACTGTAAATGGGATCGATTCCTTGATTTCTCTTTCTGTCGATTCATTGTTGTTGTATAGGAATGCAACCGATTTTTGTGCATTGATTTTATATCCTGCTACTTTGCTGAATTCATGGATAAGTTCTAGCAGTTTTTTGGTGGAATCTTCTGGGTTTTCCATATAGAGTGTCATGTCATCTGCGAAGAGTGAAAGTTTGACCTCCTCCTGGCCGATTTGGATGCCTTTTATTTCTTTGTGTTGTCTAATTGCAGAGGCTAAGACTTCCAATACTATGTTGAATAACAGTGTTGAGAGTGGACATCCCTGTCTTGTTCCTGACCTTAGGGGGAAAGCTCTCAGTTTTTCCCCCTTGAGGATGATATTAGCATTTGGGTCTTTCATATATGGCTTTTATGATCTTGAGGTATGCTCCTTCTATCCCTACTTTCTTGAGGGTCCTTGTCAAGAAAGGATGCTGTATTTTGTCACATGCTTTCTCTGCATCTACTGAGAGGATCATATGGTTCTTGTCCTTTCTTTTATTGATGTGATAAATCATGTTAATTGTTTTGTGGATATTGAACCAGCCGTGCATCCCAGGTATAAATCCCACTTGGTTGTGGTGAATAATTTTTTTAATGTTGTTGGATCTGGTTGGCTAATGTATTGTTGAGGATTTTTGCATCCATGTTCATCAAGGAAATTGGTGGTCATGATCACCCCCTTTTTAGTGGGGTCTCTGTCTGGTTTTGGAATCAAGGTAATGCTGGCTTCATAGAAAGAGTTTGGAAGTTTTCCTTCCATTTCTATTTTTTGGAACAGTTTCAAGAGAATAGGTGTTAATTCTTCCTTAAATGTTTGGTAGAATTCCCCTGGAAAGCCATCTGGCCCTGGACTCTTGTTTTTTGGCAGATTTTTGATTACTAATTTGATTTCCTTACTGGTTATGCGTCTGTTCAAATTTTCCATTTCTTCCTGTTTCAGTTATGGCAGTGTATATGTTTCTAGGAATTTTTCCATTTCTTCTAGATTGCCCATTTTATTGGTATATAATTGCTCATAATATTCTCTTATTATTGTTTTTATTTCTGCTGTGCTGGTTGTGATCTCTCCTCTTTCATTCTTGATTTTATTTATTTGGGTCCTTTCCTTTTTCCTTTTGATCAAACTGGCTAGTGGTTTATCAATTTTGTTAATTCTTTCAAAGAACCAGCTTTTGGTTTCATTGATCTGTTCTACTCTAATTAGAATTTTTAAAGTTCTCTTGTCTTATAAGTTTTATATGTTACTTTTCTTTCTATGTTGTAGTAACTTGAAAATTTAATATACTTTATTTTCAGAATTGGAGACTTCCTTTGCCCAAAAGAAGGCATCCAATGCATCTTTATTACGAAATGAAAATGGTATTCATATGGAGCCAACTGAGGAGGTGGTTATTCAGAAACCTCGAAGGAAGACAAAGTAAGAATTATGTGTCCTTCTAAATATTCTTCAGGGACACTATGCTACTTAATTCAGAGTTCTCAAGTTGTAGGTTTGGATTAACTCATATTAAATACGGTAATTAAGATTACAAAAATATCAATTAAACCAACCTAATGATAGATTTGAAAAGAGTAAACAACTGCAAATGTAAAATACTATACTTAAATTAAAAATTTAGGAGCTATCTCTAAAAAAGATGAACATCAATAGAAGATATTATATGAATAGCAAAAAGTTAGATACTAAACATACTGAAATTTGAAGGTAATATTAATAAAATGGGCTATTGTGATATATTTTCTCATGTTAATAGAATTCAAATTTTATTTCAGCAATTAAAAAATGTGTATTTTAGCATAGGAAATTAAGTCTCGGATAAAATAGAATGGGATACTTTAAAGAAGTTATATAACACTATTGTTTGTTTTTGGAAATTACCCAATAAATAGTGATCAATATTTGTATACAATCCTATCATTTTAACTTTGGAAAGAACCTTACAAATCTAGTTCAGTCACTTCATTTTCCAGATGAGAAAACTGAGGCCCACATAAATATATGTGACTTGCTGCACATAACAGTTAATAATCCATTTTAGTAAAACCAAATTTCTCGATTCCCAAGTCTAGAGCTCTTTTACAGGTACCTCCTTATGTGTGTCTGTAAAAATACAGTAATAATCCATTTTTCTTACATTCTTCCTGATTACAGGAAAACCCAGCCAGCAGAATTACAGTATGCCAATGAACTAGGAGTAGAAGATGAAGACATAATTACTGATGAGCAAAGCAGTCCAGAACAACAGTCTAGATTCACTGTACCCACTGGCATTAGCCAGCCTGTAGGCAAAGTGTTTGTGGAAAAAAGCCGTAAGTACTTCCTTGTGTTTGAATATGAGCCTTTTAGGAATGATACAAGGATATCCTTTTGCCTAGGAATTATATTTCTGGAAATCTGAATTAAGGAAATAAAAATATGAACAAAAATTTATAAACAAAGCTAACCATCATACTGTTATTCTTGAGAGTGAAAAACTGCAAACAATATAAGTATAAAATGGAAGGGGCATGATTTCAGTCAGTTATGGTGTGTCTGTATAATAAAATCTTCCATACCATTAAAAATAATGTTTACAGAGAATTTTTAATTTCATGGAAAGATTTAAAAATTTTTTAATGTTTTTATTTTTGAGAGTGAGAGAGAGACAAAGAGAGACAAAGCATGAGTGGGGGAGGGGCAGAGAGAGAGAGGGAGACACAGAATCTGAAGCAGGCTCCAGACTCTGAGCTGTCAGCACAGAGCCCAATGTGGGATACAAACTCGTGAACCACGAGATCATGACCTGAGCCGAAGTCCGATGCTTAACTGACGGAGCCACAGGCTCCCCAATTCGTGGAAAGATTTAATGAAAAATAAACATACACACACATATGTAGTTTGAGCTCAACTGTAGAAAAATGTATAGGGCAAAAGACTAGAAGGAAATATGCCAAAATATTAATGTTGGTTGTTTCTGGGTTATGGGATTGTGGGTAACTTTGAAAATCTCCCACCCACTTTCACCCATTTCTTTATTTTTTGTTGTACTTTACCAGTTTTCAATAATGATGGTGGTGTTGGTGGTAGGGCAGATAATGATATGATTTTTATAATTACAAATAAATGAGAGAAAATACATGATGGTATTACCATATTAAATAAGAAATACAGTGTTGTAGCTCCATATTCTTTCTGACATTGATTATAAAACTCCATTTGCAGTGTTTAAGAAAAACATATGGAAAGCATGATCATGACCACACATATCCCATGAATATGCTATGAATATGCTGCTTAAAGAACTCAAATGAAAAATAAACATTGGTATTAAAATTTATAATTTAGATTTTATGTAAATTATTTTAGAATTTGTATTCTATAAGATCCCATGTGAGGCATCTTGGAGTTCTTAGCCAGTGAGAGACTTGTGATCCCGAGAGGCTGACTTAGACAGGGTCTCGAAGTAGGTTAGTGCAGAACTGGGACTTGAACTGAGGTTATATGACTAGTCTAGTCAAGCACTTTTACTAGTATACTATGTTGGTTTTTAATTTACTTCTGTTTTTAAGCAATATCGCTCAATCCTCACTTTTAAGCAATATCTATTTTTTATAGTCTGTTTTTAAGCAATATCACTGAATCCTCATTTTTATTCTTGTTTCCCTTAGCACAGAAACTTCCCTCCTAGAATAACTGACCATAAAAGACACCAGTTGCCTGCCCAGAAGTTGTCTTTTCTGAGGGAAAATTAGGTCTTGCACCTCTGTCTTTCATCCTCCCAAATACTTGACAGCCAGATTTGGCAAAGATAATGAAATGGAACCTTTCCTGCTTCCTGAGGTCTGTTTGTGGATTGGTAGATCTACAAGAAGGAGCCTTGTCAACAGTAAAAGGATAATGCTCTGCTCACACAGTGTTGTGGTGCTGACACTTGAACGGATACTTGTCACAGGAATTTTATGTTTATAAAACAACCCCTTTCCACCCTGTCATCACAGAATGCCATGCTACACACACTGGCATTTTTTCCTAAGAAATTTGAAGTGTTTTCAAACATTGACTTAGCTTTATAGTGTTGGCATTTGAACTTTAATAAACTAACATCTCAAAATTAGAATATTTTGGATTATGTCATGTTAAAGGTTTCTAGACTTTGTTCTGGGTGGAAAGTTCATTATTTCATTAAATGTAATTGATTTCCAAAACTGTTACTTTAACATCTATTTTGGGATGAGAAGGAAATATATGGACTTTGTTTATTTTTCTTAAAGGTAAAAAAATAGTATATTTAAGCAACCAAAAGAGAAGAGCTTTCTGAAATCGGGACTGGATCAGGGAGAGTTTTTAGATAGAAAAACCACAAAATCTCAGTCTGAGGGTTCTTACAGTGTGAAATAATGTAAACAGCCTGCCAGGGTTCAATGTTACTAGTTGTTGACAAGTGTGTAATGTGTTCTTAGGGAGATTCCAGGCTGCTGATCGTTCAGAGTTGATAAAGACCACAGAAAACATAGAGGTGTCAATGGACGTGAAGCTTTCCTGGACGACCAGAGATGTTGCACTCTCAGTGCACCGGGCTTTCAGGTGACTGCTTTGGTTGGACTTTTCTTAAAACAGATGTTCCATAATTTTTTAAAAAATAAGTCTTGATTGTTCTATACTGTGAACAAAATTGACAACTTAAAATAGTAAATAGGTATATTTTTTAAAATATTTAATTGGAGTTAAATCATCTGCCTATCAGTGTGATAAAAAGAAAAAGCTTGGTTTTAGTTTTTTGAAATGTTGAGTTTTATTCTTACATGTGAAGAGATTTAAAAAATATTTTAGCTTTTTACTTTACTAATGCGTGTGTAATAATTAAACCCTTTTCCATTCAGGATGATTGGTCTCTTTTCCCATGGCTTCTTGGCTGGCTGTGCTGTGTGGAATATTGTTTTCATATATATTCTGGCAGGAGATCAGCTTTCTAACCTCTCAAACCTTCTGCAACAGTATAAGACCTTAGCATATCCATTCCAGAGTCTTCTCTACTTGCTTTTGGCTCTAAGTACAGTTTCAACTTTTGACAGGTAAGATTATTGTGACTGCACATCCCTCTAACTTTTCTTCAGAAATGTTGAGCATTGTCCCTATGACAGTTTTCAAAAGAGAATTAATATTAATTTGACTTTTTTTTTAAAAGCCAGTCTGTTTCCGTTTTTGGGGGGCAGGAGGGGATGGGAATACTCTCAACAAAAGCATCTCCCAAATCTAAACCCATTCCAGCATCAACTCTGAATTTAAAATTTCTTCCAAATATAGTCAATGAAAACAGTTCCAAATATCATCTTCCAAATCATCTGAATCAGGTATAGGTGAGACTCTGGGTATTGTATGAGTTTCCTAGGTTTCCTGTAACAAAGTACAGTTGACCCTTGAAAATCTCAGGGGTTGGGTGTGCTGACCCCTTGCAAGTCAAAAATTGATATATAAGTCTTGACTCCCTCAGAGAACTTAACTAATAACCTACTGTTGACCAGAAGCCTCACCAATAACAGTTGATTACCACATATTTTGTATGTTATATGTATTACATACTGTATTCTTCTAAAAAATTAAGCCAGAAAAAACAAAAGTTATTAAGAAACTCATAAGGAAAATACATTTATAGTACTGCACTATATTTATTGAAAAAAATCTGCGTGTAATCGGACCTATGCAGTTCAACCCTGTGTTATTCAAGGGTCAATTGTATTACAAACTGGGTGGCTTAAAGCAACAGGGATTTATTCCCTCTCAGTTTGGGAGGCTAGAATTCTGAAATCAAGGTGTTGGCCAGGTTGGTTCCTTTCTGGAGGGCTGGATCAAGAGTCTCTTCCACGTCTTTCCTTAGCTTCCAGTGGTTACTGGCAATCCTTGGAGTTCCTTGGTTTGTAGGCACATCACTCCAACGTCTGCTTTTTTTGTCACGTGATGGTCTTCCCTTCTCTCCTTCTAAGGACGCCAGTTGTATTGAATTAGGGCCCATTCTAATGGCCTCACATTAACTTGATTACATCTGTAAAGACCCTATTTCCAAATAAGGTCATGTTCACAGGAAAAGGGGGAAGGGGCTAGAAGTTCAACATGTCTTTGAGAACACAATTCAACCCTTTAAGAAAAATAACAACTTAAAGCCTAATGATATGGGTAATACAAAGAGGTAGAATCTAATGAAATTTTGCAGTTCATGTTTAATTTGTTAAGAATGTCTTAACTCCAAAAGAATATTGACTAAATACTAATCTAGTTAAATGTTTTATGTGGCTTTTGTAAATAAGATATTCTTTCATGTGTGTTTATATAAACTGTAGCCACTTAAAGCTTAATAATAGACAATGTATGTGGTAGCATTAGAATAGAGAAGGAAAAAAATGATAGTCAAGAGAGTACAGTTTTGTGAGAGGTTTACGAATGCACTGTGACAAGCGGATTTTGTATTTTCTAGGATCGACTTTGCTAAAACATCAGTAGCAATCCGAAATTTTCTTGCCCTGGATCCTACAGCTTTAGCATCTTTCTGTGAGTAAATAGTTTAATTTGATAATTGTGTAATACTTGAATTACACTGTAATTTTGAACCAAGAAAAGTTTAATTTTACTTTTAGAAAGATTTTATGTTATTGCTACTTATAAACATTACTTATAGATGTCCAGTGGAATTTGCAATTAAAAAAATATGATAGGCATAATTTTGATAGAATTGTTTTCCAGTACAGGTTGATCTCGATAGCTTTTAAAAGCTTGATTTGTCTTATATTTTGTAATGTTTCAGTTTTGTATTTTCTACTTGATATTAAACAGATTCAGCTGGCATGGCATTTCAGTAACAAATACTATTTTATATCTTTTTGATAATTTGGAATACATTTTGTTCTACATTATGAGAGTATTAATAAAACTAGTTTTAATTAAGACCTTGAGTAAGTAATTTAATTTCTTAAGAGACCTTTAGGTTCTTATAATTTCTAATGATGAAATAATGAGCATCTCAAAATACCCTTCTGCATCTATATTCTTGAAAATTAAAATAAGGTCAGCCAGCCTATTGAAATTGATCAAATGAATTTCTTTTATGTCATCATTCCCCAAAGTATAGAGTTTTGACCTTAAAGTAATCTATAAATTCAAAATAAACTGGGTTGTTAAAAATACATTAGTAATTTCATTTGTCTTTTTCTCAGTGTACTTTACTGCTCTTATATTATCTCTGAGTCAGCAAATGACAAGTGACAGAATTCACCTTTACACACCTTCTTCTGTTAATGGTAGCCTCTGGTAAGAACTCACAATAGCATTAGCAATTGTTGATGTAAAATAACAGCAACAACCGGAGTAATGGTACTGTTCTTATCCTTCTACTCTCTTACATGTTTTCATTTAAAAATAATAATGAAGGCCCTGTTTTTGTTTCCAAAATTATGGTAAGAAAATACCTATTACCTTGGTTAATGGATAACGATTGCTATTTGATTGCATTTTTAATGAAATGTACTCTTTTTATAAGTCTGTTTTAAATCTATTAAGTTACGGTTGTAAGATCAGTCATAGACCATGAACTGGAGAAGCCTTGTACCTTTGCCCCCAATCAGGGGCCTAATACTCCAGAACAGTGATGGGAGTGGGTAGCTGGGATGCAGTCAGAAATGCTGCTAGAAAAGCAATGCTAGGAAGAGAACAATCTAAGGAGAACCAGCCTCCACAGATCAGTGGCCAGTCATGAAGCTGACAGGTGAGTTGAGAGTCAAGTTCACAAAACTGAGAGGGGCAGTCTTTTTTGTGAGAGTAGCTAGGGACATGAGTAGCACCACAGTAGATGGAAGGGAAACCTAGAAAATTTGTTTGGCGATAGAGTTCAGTAACCTTCGAACCTTTATTCTCATGGTGTGTGTGTGTGTGTGTGTGTGTGTGTGTGTGTGTGTGTATTTATATACATATATGGTGTATTTTATAGGGAAATTATATGTTGTATACTTATTTCATGCTTGTTGTTTCTCTAGGTGAGAACTAATTTTTTTAAAGTTCCTTAAAGAGATATATTTGGATATATGAACCTAAATGAAGATATTTCTAATGAGTGTTTGTGTGTCTTTAGGGCAGCAGGAGTTGAGGAACAGGTTCTCCAGCCGTGGATTGTAGTGAATCTGGTGGTGGCCCTTCTGGTTGGACTATCATGGCTTTTTTTGTCTTACAGGCCAGGCATGGATCTTAGTGAAGGTATTAAAGAAGAAATAGTATAAGAATATCATGAAATCTTTTGACTTTATAAATTTTCTTTTATTGGATATAGCTTATAATATTCTGATAACAAAGCTGTGTTTAAAGTAAAATAATGAAAGAAGAGTAACAGTAAAGTGGTGAAACAATGCCAGGAGAAGCAGTGAGAGTCTAAGAGAGTTGGAGCCCTAGAGTACTTAGTGAAAGTCTTCTGTGGCCCATGTACATATTTATATTTAGGAGGTAATTCTTCTCTTGGAACCCTTCAAGTATTTTATAGAGAGTCTTTGCTCTTCATTTCTTTTGATCTCCTTCTGATCAAAGTATCTCTTAATTTAAAATAAATCATGCTTCATCTATGTAGCTTTTATCAGACATATTCATTCTTACCTCCTCTACCTGGCACAGATTCTTAACCCTTCATTGTCTAATGAAATATGTAGTAATCCTAGCTTTAGTGTGCTTGGTGGAAAGTGAGATTTACTAATCTATTGTCCCCAGACCCTTTTTGGAACATCTGGAGAAGGGGAATCATATTAGCAAACTGATAGCCCTTGAGAACTGCTTTAGGAACTGCTTAGTATTTCTAGTGTAACTTGTATTTCTTTAGCAGATGTTCCCGAGTTTCACCCTTGAATCTCTTTGATATTTTCTGGACTTTGGTTATTTATTCTTGATTGGTTAAATATCCTGAGCCTTTGTGATTTGATCAACTAATTATAACCTCAGAAGTCTAAGAATTGAGAATCTTTCCAATATTTCCATTTGTAAAAACTAAATCTGGTATATTCTTATTCACAAATGTACCTTTTGCATCATAATTCTCATGTTCCTTCACTGAATATTCTGTTGCTTTGTTCCTTTTGGAGTATTTGAAGTATATTTACAAGTTGTCTGAGGCTTTATGTATTTTGCTATTTCCTATTTTCACTCAACATAGTTTTGTCATTCAAGGAATTTTTCATGTAATATTTATATTGGAGCACTTTATTTTACTAAATTCCTAAAGTCTTCTTTTTCTTTATGTCTTGATATTTTGATAAATTACACACCTATATGCTAAGTAATAGTTTACATGTAGAAATGTCAACTAATAACATCCCACACTATGATTGGGATTGAAGCTGGATCGAGCTGGCTTTGTGCAGATTTCTGGGATCCTGCTCTCTTTTAGGGCTGTGTGAGTCATAAAACATTTTTATTTCTATGTGGATAAAAAGTGTAAATATAAAATGAGGATGATAATAACTTGCTTATTGGGTTGTTATGGTGATTAAATGGGATAAGACATTTAAGATAAACGGGCACATGCCTCGTGTCAGTCCCAAGTCCTTGCTCTTCATCTGCCCCTCTGTTGTAGGTTATCATGGTCACTATAGAATTAGACCTTTTAGCTGTTTAATAATCCCAGGTTCTCTAAGTGACTTAAATTTTCTGGTAAGCGTTATTGTCTCCATTATATATGTTTTATTTTTCAGTGGTTTACAGTACATTTAAAATTTAAACATTTTAAAATGCACTATTTGTACATTTGTCATTTACTTGCCTTTTATTTATTTTTTAAAAGTTTATTTATTTATTTTGAAAGAGAGAGAGCAGCATGAGCAGGGGAGGAGCAGAGAGAGTTAAAGGGAGAATTCCAAGCAGGCTCTGTGCTGATAGTATGGAGCTTGCTTGGAATTCTCTCTCTCTCTCTCTCTCTCTCTCTGCCCTTCCTCTGTTCTCTCTCTCTCTCTCTCAGAATAAATAAATAAACTTAAAAAAAAAGTCAGATGCTTAACTGAACCACTCATGTGCTTCTCACTCACATTTTAAATCAGATTTCATTATTAAAAATTCTTATTTGTACTTGAGAGTTTTCTTTATATGTATTAAATATGTCAATATTTTGAGAATCTGTTTATAACTAAGCTGTAAAACTCTTTTTGAGGTACTGGGAAACCATTTTGAGTAAGATCTGTTCATTTTCTCTCCCAGAGTTGATGTTCTCCTCTGATGTGGAAGAATATCCTGAAAAAGATAAAGGACTCAAAGCTTCTTCATGATGCCAGCTCACCTTCAGAATAATAATGACCCAGTATTTAGAATTTTTCCTATTCTTGTTTTTAAATGTATTTTTATAAGATGTGTGCAGGTGTATTTGGAATTGATTTTTTGATTATATAGTACTGAAAATTTTCTCAAGATTATGGAAAATGTAAAAATTGTATCTGCAATTCATACCCAAACATTAATCTCTCTAGCATTATCATCTTAATGACAAAGGAGGTAATGAGCTAGAAAACAGCAGGTGAATGTGTTTATTTCCTGTTCTCTCAAGTTAGTTGCATTTATAATCATTACCTTGAAAAGCTCTAATACAGAAAAAAACATTAGTGTTACAAAATATATATCAGGTTTAAACATAAAATTTAGGGAGTAGGGAAGAAGGGGTCAAAAGGCCTTTATGTATTTTTAATGTCTCCTTACTGAATAAATTAAAATATGAAATTTGTCTTTTTTGAAACTGGCTTGGTGGTTGTGATTATATATCATGTAATAAATATACTGTAATTTAGCTTGAAAGATGCTTTCCTTCATGACTAATAAAATGTACCTCTTCTGTTTGAAAAGTTTCATATTGGAACAACACCAAAATAAAGAGCTTTTGCATAGCAAAGGAAACCATCAACAAAATGAAAGGCAACCTACTAAATGGGAGAAGATATTTGCAAATATTTGATATATTTGATAAGGGGTTAATATCCAAAATATGTAAGGAACTTCTACAACTCAACACCAAAAAACAAATAATCTATTTAAAAAATGGACCTGAATTGACATTTTGCCAACAAAAACATACACATGGCTAACAGATACATGAAAAGCTGGTCAACATAATTAATCATCAGGGAAATGCAAATCAAAACCACAAATGAAGTCACCTGACATCTGTGAGAATGGCTAGATTCAAAGAGACCAGTGATAATAAGCATTGGGGAGGATGTGGAGAAAAAGAAACACTTGTGCGCTGTTGGTGGGAATGCAAATTGGTGTAGCCACTGTGGAAAACAGTATGGAGGTTCCTCAAAAAATTAAAAATAGAACTACCATATGATCCAGTAATTCCACTACTGTGTATTTGCCCAAAGAAAACAAAAACACTAATTCAAAAAGATATATGCACCCCTTGTGTTTATTGCAGCATTGTTTACAATAACCAAGATAGGGAAGCAACCCAAGTGTCTATCCATAGACGAAAGGATAAAGAAGTTGTGGTATAAACATGGAATTGAGTATGACTCAGCCATAAAAAAGAATGAAATCTTGGCATTTGTAGAAACATGGATGGACCTAGAGGGTATAATGCTAAGTGAAATAAGTCAGAGAAAGACAAATACCATAAGATTTCACTTGTATGTGGAATTTAAGAAACAACAATACAAAAAAAGAAGACTCAAATACAGAGAACAAACTGGGGAGGTGGGTGGGAGGCTGGGTAAAATAGATGAAGGGGATTAAGAGGTGCAAATTTCCAGTTACAAAATAAGTCACAGGGATAAGAAGTACAGCATAGGGAATACAGTCAATAAAATTGTAAAAATGGTGACAGAGGATAACCATACTTACAGTGGTAAGCACTGAGTAATGTATAGAATTGTTGAATCTTTTTGTTGTACACCTGAAACTAATATAATACCGTATATTAATTATACTTCAATAAAAAAGTTTTATAACCATAAAAGTTTTTTTTTTTTTCCCTTAAAAACCCATACCAGTTTTCCCATATCTGGCTGCACATCAGAATAATTTAGGGAGCTTCAAAAAACATATAGCAAAAGAGAAGCTGAGTGGAACAAGAATTCAGGGAAATAAATGAGAGACCTGTGAGCTTGAGAGATCTCAGTTGACCTCTACACTGCCCTTTCCTCTGCCTCTTTTTTTGCGCAACAAGAAATAGGAGGAGAAATCACCACGCCTTTTCTCAAGCTCTCTGTCAGAGACATCTCTGGATGAGGAAATCCCACTCTTGAGATGTGCCCTGCATGGAAAAAGGTCTCTTCAGAGCCGTATTCATTGGTGCCTCAACTGGTATGAGACCCTAGAGCTTAAGACAATAACAAGACAGACTCTCCATGGGACGCTATATCTCAAAGGCTATCAAGCACATCAATAAAGCTGTTGGGCCTGCCTGATTAGCAAGCAACTGAATGTTGTGGAACGGAAGAGGACTGATGAATTGACTAGGGGTGGATGGCTCTAAGAATAGGTCTAAATTTGGTGCGAGCACCATATTAGAAATATCTTGCCTGGGAGACTGGAGCTGCTGAAAAGGGGATTCCCTGTGCTGACACAGAATTGTGAGTCTGCTGGCAATTCTGAAGTCATCCTGCCAGTTCCAGCTTTTGCTGTGATCAGGGATGGTTATGCTGGCAACAGGCTGGTGGTGCAGAAGTTCGTGATCCCCCCTGTCAGCAAACTTCAGGGAAGTCGTTCATTAGCTCTAAAACTTAATACACCTGAACAAATGCCATCAAGGAAATATGAGAAAACCAGTGTAGGGGATTGTGGTAGGCTGGATAATATTCCCCAAAGATGTTCATCTCTTGATCCTGGAACGTTACATTGGCAAAAGGGATTTTGCAGATGTGATTAAGGTCGTTTAACCCTGAAATGGGGAAATTGTCCTGGAGTATCTGGTTGGGCCCAGTGTAATCACATGAGTCCTTAAAAGCACAGAACTTTTCCTTTATGTGGTCAGAGAGTGAGATGACAATGGAAGAAGGGCAGAGAGTTATGTTGCTCATTTTGAAGGAGGAAGGGGCTACAAGCCAAGGAATATGGGTGATCTCTAGCAGCTGAGAATGGTCCTTGGTTGACAGCCTGCCAGTAAATGTATGTGGGCTCAGTCCTACATCTTTAAGGAACTGAATTTTGTTAAGATCCCAATGAGCAACAAACAGATCTTCCCCTAGAATTTCCACGAAGGAATTAAACCCTGCTGACACCTTAATTTTAGCCCAGTGAGACCCATGTCAGACTTCTGACATACAGAATGTTAAGATAGCAAATGTGTGTTATTTAATCTGCTAAATTTGTGGTAGTTTGTTATGGCAGCAACAGAAAGTTAATACCAGGTTGAAGGGAGTTTTGCTCCTAACATCCTAGAGAATAAAGACACCCCAGAGCAGCTATGGAATGCAACTCAGAAAGCTGGCTAGGTCGGTAGTAGTGTAACTGGCACGGGCATAGTTGCCTTTAAATTCCTCAGGTCTGGGAAGTATGACCCAGACTTCAAATTTCCCAATCACCCTAGCAAGTACATATTTCCTGAGCAGCTGGTGGACCTGTACAAACCTATCAAAAAACCTTTGGCCGTGACGATTGGGAAACTTTGAGGAAGTTCACTGCTAATATGTCTCCATAATTGGCTCAAAGTCATCTTTTTTCTCACTTTTCACCCTGTATCGAGTGTGGGTAGAGTGGCTTAGTGGAGTTTCTGAGGTGTCAATAGGCAAGATCCCCAATGAGGCTTTTGTTGCTTTTTTGGGTGCAATACATTCAGTAATTGGAGTGGCCTCTCCCCACTCCCCATGAGCAGAACAAAACATAGACTTCTAGGCCCATCTCCAGAGATTCAGATTCAGTAGGTCTGAGATTCAGTAGGTCTTTTTAGAAAAAGATTCCCCAGGTGATTGTGATATAGCTAGTAGACTAGCCAGCACTTGGGACCTCTGGCCTACATACACCATCTGTAATCTATTATGAAACATAAAGCTTGGCTTGTGATAGATGATATGATTTCAATCAAATTGCTAGAATTGTGAAAGGACAAAAAAATGAGAAAATGAACAAAACCTAGTACCTGCTTTCTGGAGGCTCATTATCTAGTCAAAATCATAGGTAGGCATAGGAGTTAAAGAATCTAGGAAAGTATTGTGGGTAAGGTTGCGTGTGGGCATGTCCTTTATAGGATGGCTGGATTTCTACCGGTAAAGATGGGGGACAAGGAAAAGACCATATGAATGAGTGAACTCTGAGAGCTTTTTATTTGGAAACTATCAAATGTAAAAATGTTGAAAAACCAGGATAATTGTAGCAACCGTAATGTAGATCAACCTAGGTTTAATAGTTGTTAAAATTTTGCCACATTTGCTCATTTGTTTTATCTTTCTTTATACACCCTTGTTTTCTTGCTAAATCTTTTGAAAGTTGCTAACATCATGTCACTTCACCAGAATATGTAAATGTGAATCCTCCAAAAATAAGAACATTTGTTTACATAGCACATCTTGTTGAAATAGCTGGAAAATAGTGCATTCTCAAATTTCCTCAGCTGTCTCTCAAGATGTAGTCAAGGTTTGCACATTTCATTTGGTTGTTTTATCTCTTAGTTTTAAATGGTCTTCTTACATTTTTTTCTCTCCCCCATGATGTTTTTAATTGAAAAATTTCCTGAGATAAATGTAGATTCATGCATACTTGAGAAATAATACAGAGAAATCCTTTGTACACTTTGCCAGTGTCTCTAAATAACATTTTACAAAACTGTAGTATGATATATCCAGAATATTGACATTGATAAAACCCACTGATCTTATTTAAATTTCTCTAGTTTTACTTGTACCGCTGTGTGTGTGTGTGTGTGTGTGTGTATTAATACAATGTTACCAGTTGGGTAGGTTTGTGTATCTACCACCATAGTCAAGATATGGAACAGTTCCAGGGTGCTTGGTGGCTCAGTCAGTTGAGCTTCTGACTTTGGCTCAGGTCATGATCTCATGGTTCGTGAGTTCAAGCTCTGTGCTGAAGCTCAGAGCCAGGAGCCTGCTTCAGATTCTGTGTCTCCCTGTCTCTCTCTGTCCCTCCCCGACCGATGCTCTCTCTCTCTCTCTCTCTCAAAAATAAATAAACATTAACAAAAAATTTTTTTTAAAAGATACTGAACACTTCCAAAAACCACAGGAGTCTTTCACTGTTGCCCTTTTATAACCACACCTATTTCCCCATCTCTGCACCTCTAACTCCAACCCCTGGCAACCGCTAATCTGTCTTCTATTTATAACATTTTGTCATTTCAAGAATGTTATAAATGAATCATACAGTACGTAATCTTTTGGGATTAGCTTTTTTCTGCCCAGGAAATTCATCCAAGTTGTGTATTCATCTCTTTTCATTGCTAATTTGTATTCCAAGATAGGTGCTTGTTTAATCATTTACCAGTTGAAAAACATGAGTTGATTTCATTTTTTGGCTATTATGAATAAAGCTGCTATGAACATTTGTGTGTGGGTTTTTGTGTGAATGTAAGTTTTTGTTTCTCTGGGAAACTGCTCAGGAGTGCAATTGCTAGATTGTATGGTAGTTACATGATTAGTTTTTTTAAGAAATTGTCAAACTGTTTTCTAGAGTGGCTGTAACTTAAAGAATCCAAACCATTTTGTTTTGGAATGTCCCACCTACATTTTGCATTTGTTAGATTTTTTCCTAAGAGCATCATTCAATTTGTTCTCTATCTCCTGAATTTCCTGTAGACAGAAGGTTAGGTCTAGAGGTTTGACTAGATTTAGGTTAGATATATATTTTTTAAAGTTTATTTATTTATTTTGAGAGAGAGAGAGTGCGTGCGAGCACATGAGCCTGTGAGCAGGGGAGGGCAGAGACAGAGAAAAAGAGAGAATTCTAAGCAGGATCTGCACTGTCAGCACAGAGTTGGACACAAGGTTCATACTCATGAACCAGGAGATTACGACCTGAGCCAAAATGAAGAGCTGGATGCTTAATCAACTGAGCCACCCCAGAGCCCCAGATTAGATACTTTTTATGTTGCATTATTACATGAACCCTAAAGAAGTCATAGTGTGCTGCTGGGCAGCAAGTCTCATTGGAACAATGATTAAGTACAACACAGCATAGACCGCAAATGACAACAAATGTGTATCAAGAGCTTTCGGTTCTTGTGCCATGAGCCCTAAGGAGTACAAGATGAGAATCAGGTTCCTGCCTCCATTGAACTCTATCTTTTGAAATTAACTAATTCTATTAGTGTGAGCCCACTAGTCGTGATATGCCAAGTTGTAGCTTAGAGACAACAGTTAATTCTGCTTTGAGAATATGTGCATGGGGTTATACGATTTAACTGAAAGCTGGAGTTTGACCTGGCCCCTGAATAAAACAAAAATAGATCTCAAGTAGAATACCAATAAATAAGGATCCTGAGGTAGCAGAGTGCATTTTGAATGCCCTTGGTTTCCATATTAAGGAATTCGAATTTATGGCTAACAAAAAAAGCTCTGAAAATTTCTGTTGCTTGTTTTATTTTTATTTGTTGGTTTTGTTTGTTTTTAAAGGTAAACTGCATTAATATTGAGAAGTGTAAAGGGTGGATGACAGCAGGCTGGGAGATCCATGAGTAAACCATTGCAGTTGTGTATGTGAGGTATCGTAAACTAGATGCCATAAAAAGGAACAGTAGGGTTCTAATATTTAGGGCTAAAGCTAAAAAATATGTCTGAAGTTTTAAGCTTTTGTGGCTATGATATTGCTGCATTAAATGAGTTTGGAACATACTAGAGGTCTGAGAGGGAAGAAGAAAATTAACATGTGTTATGAGTGTATAGGACAGTAAAGACGTCCAAGTAGACTGTTGGAAACATAACATCTGGAGCTCAGGGGACAGTGTAAGGAAGTGGTTATTGATACTGTAAATCTCCCAGAAGTAACTGGTTTAGGGAAAAGAGGCTTATAATGGTTTGAGGGGCAGATAAGAAAATGAACTATGGTGTTCAATCACACAGCTGAGAAGCCTTGCTGTCCACCAGCATGCTATGCCTCCCTTGTAAGGGAGACCTAAATGGCTTAGGTAAGTGCTTGCAGCTGACCCTCCAGCTCTTGAAGCTCACACTTTCCTAAAGCTTGCTCTATCAGGGCAATGTGGTCATAGGGTGTGTACGCATGCGCATGCGCGGGGTGGGGGTGGGGTGGGGTGGCTAGTGGGCTGCGCATGCGCAGTAGCAGGCAGGCGGTTAGGCGCAGATCCACCCGCAGAGCATGGGGGAATAGAGCCGCCCCAAGGGATGGCTAAGGTTTCCAAAGCAGCTGATAACCGCGGCGGGCGGGTCCATTCCCTGTACACAGCCCCTATGCTTCCCAGGAGTCGTCATGTCAACGTGGAAACCATGGACAAAAAAGGGTTGGCGTCTTCTCCGGCTCGTAACTTCCAGGAGCCTAAGACTGGTTATCTGCCCAAGGAAGAGAGCAAGGAGGGCACTGGGTACCGGCTGCTGAATGTGAGTGGGGGCCCGGGCCGGGGGAGTCTGTTTTCTACCTGGTAAATTCAGTCCTAGAGGACTGGGGAAGGACAGAGGGCTCAGTGCATGCAGATGGGAGGGAAGGAGACCTGCCCTAAGTTGGAAGGTGTTAATACCTGAGGAAGTGCTTATTTGTGGGAAGTTGACGATTATTTAACGGATCACAGTCTCGTTTTATTAACTATTAAATTAAGACAATTTAGATAATACTTATGACAATCTCCCTTACTTATAGGGTCGTATGAAGATCTGAGGGAGATGGTGATGCAAAGTGCTTAACACTGCAAAGCACAGAGTGAATAAGTGTCAGCTGCTGTCATCATTGACTTTAGTGATGGTGTCATCACACATCATTGGGATTTCATTTATATGGTCAAAAGGCTAAACTCCAGAAACTTTAGTTACCTTTGTTTTCAATTCTTGAGGTTCTTACAGATGAACCTGTAGGACCAAATCTGCATCATGTCTACAAAGTGAATTATTGGCCTCCTGTTCTTAATTAGAAAGATTAATTTATATTTGAAATGTGTGAAACTCTTGAGTTTCAAGAAGCTCTTGAGTTTCGAGTTGGACACTTAACCAACTGAGCCCCCCCAGGGACTCCCCAAAAAACAAAGTTTCTCACATTAAGGTAACTGGCTCTTTACTCTCTACTAATTGGGAAAATCTGTAATGGCAAAAAGCTACCATGCAGCAGTGTTTTTAATTTACTTATAGGTACAACAGTATCTACATACATTCAAAAAAGAATAGTGTACCTATATGCAAGGTACACTGTTTACCCAAGTTTGGTTTCCCAAATTATTTGACTGTAGAATATTTTAATATTTTGAGAGAACAACAAAAAGAGCTTAGGAAATGAAACGTGCACTTGGATTTAGTTATAATGACCACGTAAATGAATTCTTTTCAGACACAGATCCAGAGGAATGAGTAATGAGTTTATGCACTATAGGCATTTATTATATAATACACTTAGAGTAATGCAAGTATATGTTATTAAAATTATTATAATAGCTATAAGATACATAATGTAGACCATTGAACATGGAATGGATGGCGCTCTTTAATAAATGCTGCCTATGTATCAGTACATAGATGGGACATTATATATTTGGGCAACAGGTAGTCTTTCTATGATTTCTTGGCATTTTATGGTACATGATTTCTTGAAAGCAGTTTATCATAGTGGAATCAGAAGAGCTCTGTAAATATGTTTAGCATTTTCTGTACAAAATACATTTGTTTTAAACTTGGAAGCAAATATATCTCTCATATATATTTTACATCCTCTTAGCATACATTTTGGAAAACACTAGTTTGCAGATAATGCTTAGAACACATTTCATTTCATTGTTATTCGAAGTTGAGAACCACGGAGATTGGAAACAGGAAAAGCTGGTGGGTTTTAAGGAGGGGGTTGACATGGATCAGATATGCTTTATGGGAAAATTGTTTGTTAGGATTTAAGGAGAGATTAAAGAATGTAGGCAATGAGTACAGTAAAGTAAAATCTCTGAGAGAATGGAAAAGTATGGTCTCTAGAGCACAGAGAGAGGTATCCTTGGATAGGAAGAAAGGCATCTCTTCCTTCAGACCAGTGTATATTTTATCCTTGGATCACTGGTATCCAAATCTTCTAGGATACTTACTAAAATCTAGATTCTTGGGCCTCTACCTTATATCTACTGAATCAGAAGGCTGGGGCCCCAGGAATATGCTCAAATTTTAAACTACCCCCGTGGTTCATAGTTTGAAAATTACTATAGATAGAGGAAAAAGATAGGCATTGATGTGGAAGTTGTAGATTGAGGGAGTATGCTAGAGAAGAAAGCAAATGAAGCCAGAAGAGTTTCATGAACCAGGTGAAAGAAAAAGGAGGGATAAATGACTGGAGATCTCGGTGAGATGAAAAGAAAGTTTATTGAATATAAATTACTAAAGGAATTGGAAGGATTAACTAGAGAGAGTGCTCCAGTTGAGGGGTATTGCAGTTTGTGATTTTGGTAAAAATGTGGATTATGTACACTGCACATTAATGTCAGTTCTTTAAACGTCGTTAATTCCTTTCAGCAGCTCACTGCTGAAAGCAAACTAGATGCTACTTCCTAACCTCTCGTTATTTTACTTTTATTACACCTAGGCTTGTGTGCCAAGTTTTGTATTAGACACAGGGATGCAATGGTGAACAAGACAAGCAAAGCACCTTTCTTGAAGCTAATTTTCAATTGGGAGAGAGAGTTACAGATTATGTTGCATTCTAAGGAAATAAAACGGCACTGCGATATAAAATAATTGTGGTGGAGAAAGATAGTAGTTTGGACAGGGGGTCAGAGAATGCCTCTGTAAGTATTGGCTTTTAAGTGAAAACCTGAAGAGACTAGCTACCATTTAAAGAGTTTTGGAGAGCATAATAAAAGGAGTAAAGAAGCGTGAAGTTTCTGCAGACGTATAGTTTGGAATGGTCACAGAACATAGTGAATGAGAGGGGAGTGGCGTGAAATGAGGCCATAGCATATCTTTTTTTGTATGTTTAAAGTATCTTAAATTTTTTTGTGTATGAATTTTCTGTTCAAGTTATTTTCCTAAGAAAATTTTGTTCTTTTCCTCCCCCACTTTTCAAAAATTCTTTATTTAAGGATATTAGATCTTCATCTGTGATACGTGTTACAAATATTTTTTCACAATTTAACAGCTGTATTTTGACTGTTCATGGTACTTTTTGCTATGTAAAAAGGTTCTCAATTTTATGAGGTCAAGTTTATCAATCTTTTATTACATCTGAATTGTGGGTCTTAGTTAAAAACTGTTTGCATACACCCTGGTTGTAAAGGAATTTACCTGTTACCTTCTAGTACTTGTATATCATTTTTACATTTAATCCTTGATATTATCATTTTACATTTAAATCCCTGATTTATTTTGAGGCACCTGGGTGGCTCAGTTAGTTGAGCTCCTACTTCAGCTCAGGTCATGATCTCCTGGTTCATGAGTTTGAGCCCCGCATAGGGCTCTGTGCTGACAGCTCAGAGCCTGGAGCTTGCTTCAGATCCTGTGTCCCGTCCCCTCCCTCCCTCCCTCTCTCCCGCTCCCCTGCTCACGCTCTGTCTCTCTCTAAAAACAAAACAAAACAAAAACACATAAAAAAATCCCTGATTTATTTGGATTGTATGGTATGAGGTATGGATTTTTTTTTCCTTCTCAAAGTAGATGCCCTTAAACCATTTATTAAGAAAGAAAATCCGTCTTTGCTGCATTGATTTGAGATGTCACCTTTATACTAAGTGAACATATATATTTGATTTTTTTCTGGACTTTCTGTTCTAGTGGTCTGTTTTTCAGATCATGTACCAGGACCATACTATTTTATTTTAAAGACTTATACTATGCCTTAATGTCTGGTAAGGCTGGTTCCCAACTTTGTATTTTTCCTTTTCTAATGATATCCTGAATATTATAACTTTTTAAAAAGCACTTGATTGTTAATTGGTTTATCTCAGTAAAGAAGCTTATATTCTTTTATAAGGATTGCATTAAATTGATGAGTTAGGTAAAACTGACATCTTTATGATGTTGACTTGTCCTGTATAAGAGGTAAGAGATGCCTTTCCATTCATTTCAGATCTACTTAGGTATCTTGCAGAAGTGTTTTAAAGGTTTTCTTTTAGGAGTTTTGGACAGTTTTTGTTAAGATTATTTCTAAGGAGGGCCTTTTTCTGCGCGGTATCCCTTATTTTTTACGTATATTAAGGCTATTGATTTCTGTATGTTAATTTCATAACCTACTACCTTATTGAATTTTTTAAACATTTGAGCTAGTGTTCTTATTTTAATTTTAGATACACAATCAGATCATCTTCAAATAGAGATAATTTTACTTTTTTTTCCAATTCTTTTGCCTTTAGTTGATCTCTCTTATCTAACTGCTTTGTCTCATCCCACCAGTAAGATGTTGAAGAGTGATGTGATAGCAGGCAGCCTTGCTTTGTTCCTGATCTTAGTAAAAGTGCTTCTAGTGTTTCCATACCAAATGAAACACTGGCTTCAAGACTTGCTTAATTCCCATTTTTGAGAATGTTGAATTTTGTCAGAGGCCATTTAAACATGTATGGAAATAATCATACAACTTTTCTCCTTAGATCTAGGATGTGTTATATTGTATTAATGAATTTCCCAATATCAAACTGCCTTGCATTCCTGGAATTAATACCTCTTGGTTATTGCATATTATTTTCTTAATGTGGTGCTCAATTTGTTTGTTATTATTTGGTATTTTTATATCAATATTTATAAGTGATACTTGTCTATAATTTTATCAGTTTAGGTATGGTGTTATGCTTGCTTCATAGAAATAGAAAGTTTTCCTTAATATTCAATGGTACAATCTGTAGTGCCATGGGATGTCTGTTCTTTGAAGGTTTGATAGAATTCCTTGTAAAAACTCCTGGCCCTGGCACTTTTTTTTGTGGTGGTAGTTCCTTGCTAACTTTCTCTATTTCTTTAATGGAAATTGGTCTATTTAAGCTGTTTATCACTGATAGGGTAAATTTTGTTAATTAGTATTTCCTTAGGAAATTATACATTTCATTTAGATTTTAAATATATTTGGAGGTCTGCAAAGTCATATTGTATGATTTTTAGGTCTTGTGTGTTTCAATGGCTATTTCCTTCTTGTTAATTCTTGTGTGGGTTTTTTTTTTTTTTAGTTCAATTGTAATTCTGTTTAAAATTTCTTTTTTTTAAATCTGATTATACTTGAACAAAATGTTACATTTGTTTTAAATGTATGAAATTTATTGTCAAATTGGTTTCCATACAACACCCAGTGCTCATCCCAAAAGACGCCTTCTTCAATACACATCACCCACCCACCTCTCCCTCCCACCCCCCATCAGCCCTCAGTTTGTTCTCAGTTTTTAAGAGTCTCTTATGCTTTGGCTCTCTCCCACTCTAACCTCTCTTTTTTTTTTTTTCCTTCCCCTCCCCCATGGGTTTCTGTTAAGTTTCTCAGGATCCACATAAGAGTGAAACCATATGGTATATGTCTTTCTCTGTATGGCTCATTTCACTTAGCATCACACTCTCCAGTTCCATCCACGTTGCTACAAAGGGCCATATTTCATTCTTTCTCATTGCCACATAGTACTCCATTGTGTATATAAACCACAATTTCTTTATCCATTCATCAGTTGATGGACATTTAGGCTCTTTCCATAATGTAGCTGTTGTTGAGAGTGCTGCTATAAACATTGGGGTACAAGTGCCCCTATGCATCAGTACTCCTGTATCCCTTGGGTAAATTCCTAGCAGTGCTATTGCTGGGTCATAGGGTAGGTCTATTTTTAATTTTTTGAGGAACCTCCACACTGTTTTCCAGAGTGGCTGCACCAGTTTGCATTCCCACCAACAGTGCAAGAGGGTTCCGTTTCTCCGCATCCTCTCCAGCATCTATAGTCTCCTGATTTGTTCATTTTGGCCACTCTGACTGACGTGAGGTGATATCTGAGTGTGGTTTTGATTTGTATCTCCCTGATGAGGAGCAACGTTGAGCATCTTTTCACGTGCCTGTTGGCCATGCGGATGTCTTCTTTAGAAAAGTGTCTATTCATGTTTTCTGCCCATTTCTTCCCTGGATTATTTGTTTTTCGGGTGTGGAGTTTGGTGAGCTCTTTATAGATTTTGGATACTAGCCCTTTGTCCGATATGTCATTTGCAAATATCTTTTCCCATTCTGTTGGTTGCCTTTTAGTTTTGTTGGTTGTTTCCTTTGCTGTGCAGAAGCTTTTTATCTTCATGAGGTCCCAGTAGTTCATTTTTGCTTTTAATCCCCTTGCCTTTGGGGATGTGTCAAGTAAGAAATTGCTACGGCTGAGGTCAGAGAGGTCTTTTCCTGCTTTCTCCTGTAGGGTTTTGATGGTTTCCTGTCTCACATTCAGGTCCTTTATCCATTTTGAGTTTATTTTTGTGAATGGTGCGAGAAAGTGGTCTAGTTTCATTCCTCTGCATGTTGCTGTCCAGTTCTCCCAGCACCATTTGTTAAAGAGACTGTCTTTTTTCCATTGGATATTCTTTCCTGCTTTGTCAAAGATGAGTTGGCCATACTTTTGTGGGTCTAGTTCTGGGGTTTCTATTCTATTCCATTGGTCTATGTGTCTGTTTTTGTGCCAATACCATGCTGTCTTGATGATGACAGCTTTGTAGTAGAGGCTAAAGTCTGGGATTGTGATGCCTCCTGCTTTGGTCTTCTTCTTCAAAATTACTTTGGCTATTCGGGGCCTTTTGAGGTTCCATATGAATTTTAGGATTGCTTCTCTAGCTTTAAGAAGAATGCTGGTGCAATTTTGATTGAGATGGCATTGAATGTGTAGATAGCTTTGGCTAGTATTGACATTTTGACAATATTTATTCTTCCAACCCATGAGCACGGAATGTTTTTCCATTTCTTTATATCTTCTTCAATTTCCTTCATAAGCTTTCTATAGTTTTCAGCATACAGATCTTTTACATCTTTGGTTAGATTTATCCCTAGGTATTTTATGCTTCTTGGTGCAATTGTGAATGGGATCAGTTTCTTTATGTGTCTTTCTGTTGCTTCATTGTTAGTGTATAAGAATGCAACTGACTTCTGTGCATTGATTTTGTATCCTGCAACTTTGCTGAATTCATGTATCAGTTCTAGCAGACTTTTGGTGGAGTCTGTCGGGTTTTCTATGTATAATATCATGTCATCTGCAAAAAGTGAAAGCTTGACTTCATCTTTGCCAAATTTAATGCCTTTGGTTTCCTTTTGTTGTCTGATTGCTGATGCTAGAACTTCCAACACTATGTTAAACAACAGCGGTGAGAGTGGACATCCCTGTCATGTTCCTGATCTCAGGGAAAAAGCTCTCAATGACTTTTATGATGTTTAAGTATGTTCCTTCTATCCCGACTTTCTTGAGGGTTTTTATTAAGAAACGTTGCTGAATTTTGTCAAATGCCTTTTCTGCATCGATTGACAGGATCTTATGGTTCTTTTCTTTTATTAATGTGATGTATCACGTTGATTGATTTGCAAATGTTGAACCAGCCCTGCAGCCCGGGAATGAATCCCACTTGATCATGGTGAATAATTCTTTTTATATGCTGTTGAACTCGATTTGCTAGTATCTTATTGAGAATTTTTGCATCCATAGTCATCAGGGACATTGGCCTGTAAGTTCTGTTTTTTTGCTAGGTCTCTATCTGGTTTAGGAATCAAAGTAATACTGGCTTCATAGAATGAGTCTGGAAGTTTTCCTTCCCTTTCTATTTTTTGGAACAGCTTGAGAAGGATAGGTATTATCTCTGCTTTAAACGTCTGGTAGAACTCCCCTGGGAAGCCATCTGGTCCTGGACTCTTTATTTCTTGGGAGATTTTTGATAACTGATTAATTTCTTCGCTGGTTATGGGTCTGTTCAAGCTTTCTATTTCCTCCTTATTGAGTTTTGGAAGTGTGTGGGTGTGTAGGAATTTGTCCATTTCTTCCAGGTTGTCCAGTTTGTTGGCTTATAATTTTTCATAGTATTCCCTGGTAATTGCTTGTATCTCTGAGGGATTGGTTTTAATAATTCCATTTTCATTCATGATTTTATCTATTTGGGTCATCTCCCTTTTCTTTTTGAGAAGCCTGGCTACAGGTTTATCAATTTTGTTTATTTTTTCAAAAAACCAACTCTTGGTTTCGTTAATCTGCTCTACAGTTTTTTTAGATTTTATATTGTTTATTTCTGCTCTGGTCTTTATTATTTCTCTTCTTCTGCTGGCTTTGGGGTGTCTTTGCTGTTCTGCTTCTGTTTCCTTTAGGTGTGCTGTTAGATTTTGTATTTGGGATTTTTCTCGTTTCTTGAGATAGGCCTGGATTGCAATGTATTTTCCTCTCAGGACTGCCTTCACTGCATCCCAAAGTGTTTGGATTGTTGTATTTTCATTTTCGTTTGTTTCCATGTATTTTTTAATTTCTTCTCTAATTGCCTGGTTGACCCACTCATTCGTTAGTAGGGTGTTCTTTAACCTCCATGCTTTTGGAGGTTTTCCAGACTTTTTCCTGTGGTTGATTTGAAGCTTCATAGCATTGTGGTCTGAAAGTATGCATGGTACGATCTCAATTTTTGTATACTTATGAAGGGCTGTTTTGTGACCCAGTATGTGATCTATCTTGGAGAATGTTCCATGTGCACTCGAGAAGAAAGTATATTCTGTTGCTTTGGGATGCAGAGTTCTAAATATATCTGTCAAGTCCATCTGATCCAATGTATCATTCAGGGCCCTTGTTTCTTTATTGATCCTGTGTCTAGATGATCTATCCATTGTTGTAAGTGGGGTATCCATTGTTGTAAGTGGGGTATTAAAGTCCCATGCAATTACCACATTTTTGTCAATAAGGTTGCTTATGTTTTTGAGTAATTGTTTAATAAATTGGGGACTCCCATATTCGACGCATAGACCTTTATAATTGTTAGTTCTTCTTGATGGATAGACCCTGTAATTATTGTATAATACCCTTCTTCATCTCTTGTTACAGCCTTTAATTTGAAGTCTAGTTTGTCTGATATAAGTATGGCCACTCCAGCTTTCTTCTGACTTCCAGTAGCATGATAAATAGTTCTCCATCCCCTCACTTTCAATCTGGAGGTGTCCTCAGGTCTAAAATGAGTCTCTTGTAGACAGCAAATAGATGGGTCTTGTTTTTTTTATCCATTCTGATACCCTATGTCTTTTGGTTGGTGCATTTAGTCCATTTACATTCAGTGTTATTATAGAAAGATATGGGTTTAGAGTCATTGTGATGTCTGTAGGTTTCATGCTTGTAGAGATGTCTCTGGTACTTTATCTCACAGGATCCCCCCTAGGATCTCTTGTAGGGCTGGTTTAGTGGTGACGAATTCCTTCAGTGTTTGTTTGTTTGGGAAGACCTTTATCTCTGCTTCTATTCTAAATGACAGACTTGCTGGATAAAGGATTCTTGGCTGCATGTTTTTTCTGTTCATCACATTGAAGATCTCCTGCCATTCCTTTCTGGCCTGCCAAGTTTCATTAGACATCCGTCACGAGTCTTATCGGTCTCCCTTTATATGTTAGAGCACGTTTATCCCTAGCTGCTTTCAGAATTTTCTCTTTATCCTTGTATTTTGCCAGTTTCACTATGATATGTCGTGCAGAAGATCGATTCAAGTTACGTCTGAAGGGAGTTCTCTGTGTGTCTTGGCTTTCAATGCCTTTTTCCTTCCCCAGATCAGGGAAGTTCTCAGCTATGATTTCTTCAAGTACACCTTCATCACCTTTCCCTCTCTCTTCCTCCTCTGGAATACCAATTATGTGTAGATTATTTCTCTTTAGTGCATCACTTAGTTCTCTTATTTTCCCCTCATACTCCTGGATTTTTTAATCTTTTTCTCAGCTTCTTCTTTTTCCATAATTTTATCTTCTAGTTCCCCTATTCTCTCCTCTGCCTCTTCAATCCGAGCCGTGGTTGTCTCCATTTTATTTTGCAGCTCATTAATAGCATTTTTTAGCTCCTCCTGACTGTTCCTTGGTCCCTTGATCTCTGTAGCAATAGATTCTCTGCTGTCCTTTATACTGTTTTCAAGCCCAGCAATTAATTTTATGACTATAATTCTAAATTCACTTTCTGTTATATTGTTTGAATACTTTTTGATCAGTTCGTTAGCTGTTATTACTTCCTGGAGATTCTTTTGAGGGGAATTCTTTAGTTTCGTCATTTTGGATAGTCCCTGGAGTGGTGTGGAACTGCAGGGCACTTCCCTTGTGCTGTCTTGAATAACTTGTGTTGGTGGGTGGGGCCGCAGTCAGACCTGATGTCTGCCCGCAGCCCGCTGCTGGAGCCACAGTCAGGCTGGTGTGTACCTTCTCTTCCCCTCTCCTAGGGGTGGGATTCACTGTGGGGTGGCGTGGCCCGTCTGGGCTACTTGCACACTGCCAGGCTTGTGGTGCTGGGGATCTGGTGTATTAGCTGGGGTGGATTGGCAAGGTGCACAGGGGCGGGAGGGGCAGGCTCAGCTCGCTTCTACTTCGGAGATCCGCTTCGGGAGGGGCCCTGCGGCACCGGGAGGGAGTCACACCCGCCACCGGAGGGGTGGATCCGCAGAAGCACAACTTTGGGTGTTTGCCCGGTGCAAGCAAGTTCCCTGACAGGAACTGGTTCCTTTTGGGATTTTGGCTGGGGGATGGGTGAGGGAGATGGCGCTGGCGAGTGCCTTTGTTCCTTGCCAAGCTGAGCTCTGTCGTCTGGGGCTCAACAACTCTCCCTCCCATTGTCCTCTAGCCCTCCCGTTCTCTGAGCAGAGCTGTTAACTTATAACCTTCCAGATGTTAAGTCCCGCTTGCTGTCAGAACACACTCCGTCTGGCCCCTCAGCTTTTGCAAGCCAGACTCGGGGGCTCTGCTTTGCTTTGCCGGTGGGCTGGCCCTCTGCCCCGGCTCCCTCCCGTCAGTCCGTGTATCGTGCACCACCTCTCTGCCCTTCCTACCCTCTTCCGTGGGCCTCTTGTCTCCGCTTGACTCTGGAGAATCTGTTCTGCTAGGCTTCTGGTGGTTTTCTGGGTTATTTAGGCAGGTGTGGGTGGAATCTAAGTGATCCACAGGACGCGGTGAGCCTAGCATCCTCCTACGCCGCCATCTTCCCAACTAAGCTAGATATTAACTCATCTTTAAATGTTTGATAGAACTTGGGGCACCTGGGTGGCTCAGTCAGTTGAACATCCAACTTCAGCTCAGGTCATGATCTGTGTTTTGTTAGTTTGAGCCCCATATTGGGCTCACTGCTGTCAGCCCAGAGCCCACTTTGGATCCTCTGTTCCCATTTGTCCCTCTCCTGCTTGTGCTGTCTCAAAAATAAAAATTAAAAAAAATATTTGATAGAACTCACCTGTGAAGCTGTCTCGTTCTGGACTTCTGTTTGTTGGGAGCCTTTTGATTATTGATTCAATTTCATTGCTAGTAATTGGTCTGTTTAAAGTTTTTATTTCTTCCTGGTTCAGTTTTGGGTGGTTATATGTTTCTAGGAATTTATCTATTTCCTCTAGATTGCCTATCTGTTGGCATGGAATTTTTCATAATATTTCGTACAGTCTTGTATTTCTGTGGTTTTGGTTGATATTTCTCCTCTTTAATTTTGGATTTTGTTTGAGTTTTCATCTTGTCATCTTCTTCCTCTTCTTTTTTTTGAGTCTGGTTAAAGGTTTATCAGTTTTGTTGACCTTTTCAAAGGACCAGCTCCTCATTTCATCGATCTTTTCTTTTTTTTTTTTAGTTTTTATTTGTGCTCTAATTTTTATTACTCCCTTTCTCGAACTCATTTTTAGCTTTGTTTCTCTTTTTCTAGCTCTGGTCGTTGTAAAGCTAGGTTGTTCATTTGATATTTTTCTTCCTTTTTGAGGTAGGGCTTGTATGACTATAAACTTAAACAGCTTTTACTGCATTTCAAAGATTTGGGGCTATTGTATTTTCATTTGTCTTCATTTGTTTTTTGGTTTCCTCTTTGATTTCTTGATTGACCCATTCATTGTTTAGTAGCATGTTATTTAACCACCATATATTTGTGTTCTTTCCAGAATCTTTCGTGTTATTAATTTCTAGTTTCATAGCATTGTGGTCTGAAAAGATGCATGGTATGACTTAAGTCCTTTTTAAATTGTTGATACCTAACATGGTATCTATTTGTCACCTAACATTTGTCACCTAACATGGTATCAATTCTGGAGAGTGTTTCATGTGCTCTTGAAAAGAATGTGTATCCTGTTTTAGGATAGCATGTTTTTGTTTTTTTTTTCCTTTCAAATTTTTATTCTAGTTAACATGCAGTGCAATATTGGTTTCAGGAGTAGAATTCAGTGATTCATCACTTACGTAAACACCCAGTGCTCATCATAAATGCCTTCCTTAATACCCATCACCCATGAAGTCCATCCCCCATGCACCTCCCTCTATCGACCCTCAATTTATCCTCTAGATAACATGTTCTGAATACATCTGTTAGATCCATTTGGTCCAATATGTCATTTAAAGCCTCTGTTTCCTTGTTGATTTTCTGTTTGGATGATCTATTCATTGATATAAGTGGGGTGTTGATGTCCCCTCCTATTATTGCATTACTATCAATTACTTCCTTATGTTTGTTAATAGGTGCTGTATGTATTTGGATGCATAAACACTTACAATTACTATATCTTCTTGTTCCCTTAATGATTATGTAGTGTCCTTCGACTCTTGTTACAGTCTTTGTTTTAAAGTCTATTTTTGTCTGATACAAGTATTGCTACCCTGGTTTATTTTCATCTTCGTTTGTATGGTAAATGTTTTTCCATCCCTTCCCTTTCAATATGCATGTGGCTTTAGGTCTGAAAGGAGTCTGTTGTAGGCAGCATATAGGTTTTGCCTTTTTATTCATTCTGTCAGTCTATGTCTTTTGATTGGAGAGTTTAGCCTACTTACATTCAAAGTAATTATTGATAGATATGTACTTATTGCCATTTTGTTAATTATTTTTTGATTATTTTTCTTCTCTTTTCCTTTTTTCTCTTGCTCTCTTCTTTCATAGTGTGCGTTCATGTTTTTTTTTAGTGATATACTTGGATTCCTTTTTTTTTTTCAATTCTTTATTTTTTAAAATTTACATACAAATTAGTTAGCATATAGTGAAACAATGATTTCAGGAGTAGATTCCTTAATGCCCCTTACCCATTTAGCCCATCCCCCCTCCCCCAACCCCTCCAGCAACCCTCAGTTTGTTCTCCATATTTATGAGTATCTTCTGTTTTGTCCCCCTCCCTGATTTTATATTATTTTTGTTTCCCTTCCCTTATGTTCGTTTTGTCTCTTTAAGTCCTCATATGAGTGAAGTCATATGATTTTTGTCTTTTTCTGACTAATACTTAGCATAATACCCTCCAGTTCCATCCACGTAGTTGCAAATGGCAAGATTTCATTCTTTTTGATTGCCGAGTCATACTCCGTTGTATATATATATATATATATATATACATATATATATATATATATATATATATATATACACACCACAGCTTCTTTATCCATTCATCCATCGATGAACATTTGGGCTCTTTCCATACTTTGGCTATTGTTGATAGTGCTGCTATAAACATGGGGGTTCCTGTGTCCCTTGGATAAATGCCTACTAGTGCAATTGCTGGTTCATAGGGTAGTTCTATTTTTAGTTTTTTGAGGAACTTCCATACTGTTTTCCAGAGTGGCTGCACCAGCTTGCATTCCCACCAACAATGCAAAAGAGATGCTCTTTGTCCGCATCCTCACCAACATCTGTTGTTGCCTGAGTTGTTCATGTTAGCCATTCTGACAGGTGTAAGGTGGTATCTCATTGTGGTTTTGATTTGTATTTCCCTGATGAGGAGTGATGTTGAGCATTTTTCATGTGTTGGTTGGCCATCTGGATGTCTTCTTTGGAGAAGTGTCTATTCATGTCTTTTGCCCATTTCTTCACTGGATTATTTGTTTTTTGGGCCTTGAATTTGATAAGTTCTTTATAGATTTTGGATGCTAACCCTTTATCTGATATGTCATTTGCAAGTATCTTCTCCCATTCTGTTGGTTGCCTTTTAGTTTTGCTGATTGTTTCCTTTGTGGTGCAGAAGCTTTTCATTTTGATGAGGTCCCAGTAGTTCATTTTTGCTTTTGTTTCCCTTGCCTCCAGAGATGAGTTGAGTAAGAAGTTGCTGCGGGCAAGATCAAGGAGGTTTTTGCCTGCTTTCTCCTCAAGGATTTTGATGGCTTCCTGACTTATATTGAAATCTTTCATCCATTTTGAGTTTATTTTTGTGTATGGTGTAAGAAAGTGGTCGAGGTTCATTCTTCTGCATGTTGCTGTCCAGTTTTCCCAGCACCACTTTGCTGAATAGACTGTCTTTATTCCATTGGATATTATTTCCTGCTTTGACAAAGATTAGTTGGCCATATGTTTGTGGTCCATTTCTGGGTTCACTATTCTGTTCCATTGATCTGAGTGTCTGTTCTTCTGCCAGTACCATACTGTCTTTATCATTACAGCTTTGTAGTGTAGCTTGAAGTCTGGGATTGTGATGCCTCCTGCTTTGGTTTTCTTTTTCAAGATTGCTTTGGCTATTCAGGGTCTTTTCTGGTTCCATACAAATTTTAGGATTATTTGTTCTAGCTCTGGGAAGAATGCGGTGTTATTTTGATAGGGACTGCATTGAATATTTAGATTGCTTTGTGTAGTATCGACATTTTAACAACATTTGTTCTTCCTATCCAGGAGCATGGAATCTTTTTCCATTTTTTTGTGTCTTCTTCAATTTCTTTCATAAGCTTTCTATAGTTTTCAGTGTATAGATTTTTCACCTCTTTGGTTAGATTTATTCCTAGGTATTTTATGTTTTTTTGTGCAATTGTAAATGGGATCGATTCCTTGATTTCTCTTTCTGTTGCTTCATTGTTGATGTATAGGAATGCAACCGATTTTTGTGCATTGATTTTATATCCTGCCACTTTGCTGAATTCATGAATCAATTCTAGCAGGTTTTTGATGGAATCTTCTGGGTTTTCCATATAGAGTATCATGTCATCTGTGAAGAGTGAAAGTTTGACCTCCTCGTGGCTGATTTGGATACCTTTTATTTCTTTGTGTTGTCTGATTGCAGAGGCTAAGACTTGCAATACTATGTTGAATAACAGTGGTGAGAGAGGACATCCCTGTCTTGTTCCTGACCTTAGGGGGAAAGCTCTCAGTTTATCCCCACTGAGGATGATATTAGTGTTTGGGTCTTTCATATATGGTTTTTATCATGTTGAGGTATGCTCCTTCTATCCCTACTTTCTTGAGGGTCCTTGTCAAGAAAAGATGCTGTATTTTGTCACGTGCTTTCTCTGCATCTATTGAGAGGATCATATGGTTCTTGTCCATTCTTTTATTGATGTGACGAATCACATTAATGTTTTGCAGATACTGAACCAGCCCTGCATCCCAGGTATAAATCCTCCTTGGTCGTGGTGAATAATTTTTTTAATGTATTGTTGGATCCAGTTGGCTAATATGTTGTTGAGGATTTTTGTACCCATGATCATCAGGGAAATTGGTCTGTAGTTCTCCTTTTTAGTGGGGTCTTTGTCTGGTTTTGGAATCAAGGTAATGCTGGCTTCATAGAAAGAGTTTGGAAGTTTTCCTTCCATTTGTATTTTTTGAAACAGTTTCAAGAGAATAGGTATTAATTCTTCCTTAAATGTTTGGTAGAATTCCCCTGGAAAGCCATCTGGCCCTGGACTCTTGTGTTTTGGGAGATTTTTGATTACTCATTTGATTTCCTTACTGGTTATGGGTCGGTTCAAATTTTCCATTTCTTTCAGTTTCAGTTTTGATAGTGTATATGTTTCTAGGAATTTGTCCTTTTCTTCCAGATTTCCTATTTTATTGGCCTATAATTGCTCGTAACATTCTCTTATTGTTTTTATTTCTGCTGTGTTGGTTGTGATCTCTCCTCTTTCATTCTTGATTTTATTTATTTGGGTCCTTTCCTTTTTCTTTTTGATCAAACTGGCTAGTGGTTTCTCAATTTTGTTAATTCTTTCGAAGAACCAGCTTCTGGTTTCATTGTTCTGTTCTACTGTTTTTTGGTTTTGATAGCATTAATTTCTGCTCTAGTCTTAATTATTTCCTGTCTTTTGCTGGTTTTGGGTTTTATTTGCTGTTCTTTTTCCAGCTCCTTAAGGCATAAGGTTAGGTTGTATATCTGAGATCTTTCTTCCTTCTTTAGGAAGGCCTGGAATGCTATATGCTTTCCTCTTATGACTGCCTTTGCTGCGTCCCAGAGGTTTTGGGTTGTGGTGTTATCATTTTCATTGACTTCCATATAATTTTTAATTTCCTCTTTAACTTCTTAGCCCATTCATTCTTTAGTAGGATGTTCTTCAGGATCCAAGTATTTGTTACCTTTCCAATTTTTTTCTTGTGGTTGATTTTGAGTTTCATGGGGTTGTGGTCTGAAAATATACACGGTATGATCTCGATCTTTTTGTACCTACTTAGGACCGATTTGTGTCCCAGTAGATGGTCCATTCTGGAGAATGTTCCATGTGCACTGGAGAAGAATGTATATTCTGCTGCTTTAGGATGAAATGTTCTGAATATATCTGTTAAGTCCATCTGGTCCAGTGTGTCATTCAAAGCCATTGTTTCCTTGTTGATTTTTTGATTGGATGATCTGTTCATTGCTGTGAGTGGGGTGTTGAAGTCTCCTACTATTATGGTATTACTATGGATGAGTTTTTTTTATGTTTGTGATTAATTGATTTATATATTTGGGTGTTTTCACATTTGGTGCATAAATGTTTACAATTGTTAGGTCTTCTTGGTGGATAGACCCCTTGATTATGATATGATGCCCTTCTGCATCTCTTGATAAAGTCTTTATTTTAAAGTCTAGATTGTCTGATATAAGTATGGCTATTCCAGCTTTCTTTTGTTGACCATTAGCATGATAGATGGTTCTCCATTCCCTTATTTTCATTCTGAACGTGTCTTTAGGTCTAAAGAGGTCTATTGTAAACAGCATATAGATAGATCTTGTTTTCTTATCCATTCTGTTGCCCTATGTCTTTTGATTGGAGCATTGAGTCCATTGACGTTTAGAGTGACTACTGAAAGATATGAATTTATCACCATTATGATGCTTGTAAAGTTGGAGTTTCTCGTGGTGTTCTCTGGTCCTTTCTACTCTTGTTGCTTTTGGTATTTATTTATTTATTTATATATTTTTGCATTTTTTCTCTCCTCAGACAGTCCCCCTTAAAATTTCTTGCAGGGCTGGTTTAGTGGTCACAAACTCCTTTAATTTTTGTTTGTCTGGGAAACTGTTTATCTCTCCTTCTATTTTGAATGACAGCCTTGCCGGGTAAAGAATTCTTGGCTGCATATTTTTCTGATTCAGAGTACTGAATATATCCTGCCACTCCTTTCTGTCCTGCCAACTTTCTGTGGATAGGTCTGCTGTAAACCTGATCTGTCTTCCCTTGTATGTTACAGACTTTTTTTCCCTTGCTGCTTTCATGATTCTCTGCTTGCCTGAGTATTTTGTGTATTTGACTATGATATGCCTTGTTGATGGTCGGTTTTTGTTGAATCTAATGGGAGTCCTCTGTGCTTCCTGGAATTTGGTGTCTGTGTCTTTCCCCAGGTTAGGAAAGTTCTCCACTATGATTTGCTCACATAACCCTTCTACCCCTATTTCTCTGTCTTCCTCTTCTGGGACCCCTATGATTCTGATGTTGTTCCTTTTTAATGAGTCACTGATTTCTCTAATTCTTAAATTGTGCTCTTTTGCCTTAATCTCCCTCTTTTTTTCTGCTTCGTTATTCTCTATGAGTTTGTCCTCTCTATCACTGAATCTCTGTTCTGCCTTATCCATCCTTGCCGCCGCTGCATCCATCCATGATTGCAGCTTATTTATAGCATTTTAAATTTTCATTCTGGCTATTTTTTACTTCTTTTATCTCTGCAGAAAGGGATTCTAATCTATTTTTGACTCCAGCTAGTATTCTTATTATCATGATTCTAAATTCTGGTTCAGACATCTTGCTGTGTCTGTGTGGGTTAAATCCCTGGCTGTCGTTTCTTCATGCTCTTTCTTTTGGGGTGAATTCCTTCGTTTTGTCATTTTGAAGGGAGAAAAGAAATTAATGGGGTAGAAAAAATGAAATTAAAAAAAATTAAAATTAAAAAAATATTAAAATTAAAAATTAAAAACACACAAATCTACTAGATCGTAGGTGTGTTTTGGTCTGGGTGTTGAAACTGGTTTGACAGATTAGAGGAAAAAAAGGCGGGGGAAGGAAATTGTTTGAGAATTTGAAAAAATATACTGAACTAGACTAAAATGAGATGATGGAGGAAAAATTGAATTTGAAAAAATATACACAGAAGTAAAGAATATAGTAGAAAAAACTAAAGAAAATATTTTTTATAAAAATTAAAAATATGAATTTTTCTTTTTCTGTATTTAAGAAAAAAGAACAAAAAAGAAAAAAAAGAAATCATTTGAAAATTTGAAAAAGTGAATATACTGTAGTAGACTAAAATAAAATGATGGAAGTAAAATAGAATTTGAAACAATTTACATAAAAGTGAAAATATAGGGGCGCCTGGGTGGCGCAGTCGGTTAAGCGTCCGACTTCAGCCAGGTCACGATCTCGCGGTCCGTGAGTTCGAGCCCCGCGTCGGGCTCTGGGCTGATGGCTCAGAGCCTGGAGCCTGTTTCCGATTCTGTGTCTCCCTCTCTCTCTGCCCCTCCCCCGTTCATGCTCTGTCTCTCTCTGTCCCAAAAATAAATAAACGTTGAAAAAAAAAAATTAAAAAAAAAAAGTGAAAATATAGTAATAAAAATTAAAATATTTTTAATAGAAATTGAAAGTAAAAATGAATTTTTTCTCTTTCTGCCTTCAAGAAAAAGAAAAATGAAAAAGATAAGAAAAAAGTGAAACTGTTTGAAAATTTGAAAAGGTGAATACACTGAAGTAGACTAAAACAAAATGATGCAAGTGAAGTAGGATTTGAAAACATTTACACAAAAGTAAAAAATATAGTAATAAAAATTAAATAAAAACATTTTTAATAAAAATTGAAAATAAAAATGAATTTCTTCTCTTTCTATATTCAAGAAAAAAGAATTGTAAAAGAGAAAAAGAAAAAAGAAAAAAGAGGAAAAAAAGAAAGAAAATTGAGTAGATGAACCTGCTAACAGATTGAAGTGGGACTGAAATTGCTCCATTTTACCCTAGAAGTCAGTCTGTTTAGCTCTTTATAGTCCATAAATTAAGCCTGCAGTGAGACTTGTGTTCTTGAAGAGTGAAGTTGTCCCAGTTGGGCTGTGCTCAGTGTTACAGCTCTGCTCTCCACTAGAGGGCATTGCTACCCTACTGGGTAGATTGTTGCGGAGCTCATAGGTGTGTATGCGCATGTGCGGGAGCAGTGAAAATGGTGCCACACGGCTACCCAGTCTGTTCTCTTGGATCAGCAATCATGCACCTGTCCCCTATCTTCAGCTCTTGTCCACTCCCCACTTTTTCACTCTCCATGACCCTTCCCCTGGCAGTACCTCTCTCCTGAGTTTTATTTCAGATGCAGCTGTTTTCCCTGGCCCCTTACTTTCAAAGGACTGTGGCTTTGACCCGTTCAGCTCCTCTGTGGGAGGGTCTCACCGAGCAATGGCTGAATGAGCAATGGCCGAATGTTGGCTGTACCAGGAACACTTGCTGGACCCTGCTGCTGCTGGTGCCTTGAGACTGCGGCCAGGTGCCAGACTGCCCCAGGAAAAGTTTGCGAGACAGTGTAGCAGCAGTGTTTCAGGGATTATGCAAAATCACAACACACATCTGGCACCAGGCTTCACCCTTAATGACCTTGCCCCACCACCAGCGAATGTGCTGGGACCTGGTGGGACCAGGTGGCTTCAATAGTCTCTACCAAACGTCCTTCCAGCAGTGGAACTGCTTTTCCCCATGTAACCTGAAAACCTCCTGTACCCCATTCTGTTCTGGGGATTCGCCCTTCCCACCAGAGCACCAGCAGGTACTGAGCTGTGGAGTCGCAGCCTTTACGCTCCCCTTGTTTACAGTCTTAATGGAATTTAAACCCTTTCCTTTCTCCTTTATCCCTTTTTAGTTTAGTCCCTGTGGCTGTTTCTAATTTTCCACTTTCTCTCCAGTTGCTTTTGGGGAGGGGTGCTTTTCCCGTATTCCTCCACACCCCCCCCGCAGTCTCTGTCCTCTCTCTGCCCACAAAAACGGTTCCCTACCTTTTGCAGCTTCTCGCTCCCAAAGTTCAGCTCTTCGCACCGCATACCTGCTGAATTCTGTGGTTCAGGTTGTGCAGATTGTTGTGTTAATCCTCCAATCAGTTTTCTAGGTGTGTAGGATGGTTTAGTGTTGGTCTGGCTGTATTTCATGGACGTGAGACATACAAAAAACTAATGTGCTGTTCCGCCATCTTGGCTTCTCCCCTCAGATTCCTTTTCTTTTAATCTTTGCATATCACTGGTTTTTGATTTGTGGTTACCATTAGGTTTATATATAACATCTTGTGCATATAACAGTTTTTATTGAGTTGGTATTCACTTAAGTTTGAACCCATTTTAAAAGCCCTAAATGTTTACTCTTCTCTCCCCAATCCCCACATTTTATTTTTATTTTTATTTTTTTTTTTTAAATTTTTTTTTTTTTTCAACGTTTATTTATTTTTGGGACAGAGAGAGACAGAGCATGAACGGGGGAGGGGCAGAGAGAGAGGGAGACACAGAATCGGAAACAGGCTCCAGGCTCCGAGCCATCAGCCCAGAGCCTGACGCGGGGCTCGAACTCACGGACCGCGAGATCGTGACCTGGCTGAAGTCGGACGCTTAACCGACTGCGCCACCCAGGCGCCCCCAATCCCCACATTTTAGATATATAGTGCCATTGTTTAAATCCTTTTATTTTATTAGTCTTTTTACTGACTGTTAAAGATACACTTAATTTTATCGTTTTGTGTCTTCTACTTTTCTTACTCCTGCTTATGGTGTTTTGTTTCCACTCAAAGAATCCCCTGTAACGTTTCTTGTAAGGCTGGTTTTGTGGTGATGAATTTCTTTAACTTTTGTTTATCTGCGAACTCTATCTCTCCTTCTATTCTGAATGATAGCCTTGCAGGATAAAGTACTCTTGGTTGCATATTTTGTTTGTTTCAGCACTTTGAATATATCATGCAACTCCCTCTAGCCTGCAAAGTTTCTGCTGAAAAATTAGCTGATAGACTTAAGTGGTTTCCTTTGTACTAACTGTTTTCTGTTGTCGCTTTAAAAATTCTCTCTTTATAACTACTTTTTACTACTTTAATTACTCTATGTCTTGGTGTGGACCTCCTTGAATTGATTTTATTTTCTTTTTCTTTTTTAAAGATACAACTATGTAACTTTTATTTTATTTTTTTTTTCAATATATGAAATTTATTGTCAAATTGGTTTCCATACAACACCCAGTGCTCATCCCAAAAGGTGCCCTCCTCAATACCCAATACCCATCACCAACCCTCCTCTCCCTCCCACCCCCCATCAACCCTCAGTTCTCAGTTTGTAAGAGTCTTTTGTGCTTTGGCTGTCTCCCATTCTAACCTCTTTTTTTTTTTTTTTTCCCTTCCCCTCCCCCATGGGTTTCTGTTAAGTTTCTCAGGATCCACATAAGAGTGAAAACATGGTATCTGTCTTTCTCTTTATGGCTTATTTCACTTAGCATCACACTCTCCAGTTCCATCCACGTTGTTACAAAGGGCCATATTTCATTCTTTCTCATTGCCACATAGTACTCCATTCTGTATATAAACCACAATTCTTTATCCATTCATCAGTTGATGGACATTTAGGCTCTTTCCATCATTTGGCTATTGTTGAGAGTGCTGCTATAAACATTGGGGTACAAGTGCCCCTATGCATCAGCACTCCTGTATCCCTTGGGTAAATTCCTAGCAGTGCTATTGCTGGGTCATAGGGTAGGTCTATTTTTAGTTTTCTGAGGAACCTCCACACTGTTTTCCAGACTGGCTGCACCAGTTTGCATTCCCACCAACA
The DNA here is from genome assembly GCF_018350155.1 of Leopardus geoffroyi. Lineage (NCBI taxonomy): Eukaryota > Metazoa > Chordata > Mammalia > Carnivora > Felidae > Leopardus > Leopardus geoffroyi. The sequence continues at coordinate 187,939,209 of NC_059328.1, read as the reverse complement.
GTGCAAGAGGGTTCCCGTTTCTCCACATCCTCTCCAGCATCTATAGTCTCCTGATTTGTTCATTTTGGCCACTCTGACTGGCGTGAGGTGATATCTGAGTGTGGTTTTGATTTGTATCTCCCTGATGAGGAGCAACGTTGAGTATGTTTTCACGTGCCTGTTGGCCATGCGGATGTCTTCTTTAGAAAAGTGTCTATTCATGTTTTCAGCCCATTTCTTCCCTGGATTATTTGTTTTTTGGGTGTGGAGTTTGATGAGCTCTTTATAGATTTTGGATACTAGCCCTTTGTCCGATATGTCATTTGCAAATATCTTTTCCCATTCCGTTGGTTGCCTTTTAGTTTTGTTGGTTGTTTCCTTTGCTGTGCAGAAGCTTTTTATCTTCATGAGGTCCCAGTAGTTCATTTTTGCTTTTAATTCCCTTGCCTTTGGGGATGTGTCAAGTAAGAAATTGCTACGGCTGAGGTCAGAGAGGTCTTTTCCTGCTTTCTCCTGTAGGGTTTTGATGGTTTCCTGTCTCACATTCAGGTCCTTTATCCATTTTGAGTTTATTTTTGTGAATGGTGCGAGAAAGTGGTCTAGTTTCATTCCTCTGCATGTTGCTGTCCAGTTCTCCCAGCACCATTTGTTAAAGAGACTGTCTTTTTTCCATTGGATATTCTTTCCTGCTTTGTCAAAGATGAGTTGGCCATACTTTTGTGGGTCTAGTTCTGGGGTTTCTATTCTATTCCATTGGTCTATGTGTCTGTTTTTGTGCCAATACCATGCTGTCTTGATGATGACAGCTTTGTAGTAGAGGCTAAAGTCTGGGATTGTGATGCCTCCTACTTTGGTCTTCTTCTTCAAAATTACTTTGGCTATTCGGGGCCTTTTGAGGTTCCATATGAATTTTAGGATTGCTTCTCTAGCTTTAAGAAGAATGCTGGTGCAATTTTGATTGAGATGGCATTGAATGTGTAGATAGCTTTGGCTAGTATTGACATTTTGACAATATTTATTCTTCCAACCCATGAGCACGGAATGTTTTTCCATTTCTTTATATCTTCTTCAATTTCCTTCATAAGCTTTCTATAGTTTTCAGCATACAGATCTTTTACATCTTTGGTTAGATTTATCCCTAGGTATTTTATGCTTCTTGGTGCAATTGTGAATGGGATCAGTTTCTTTATGTGTCTTTCTGTTGCTTCATTGTTAGTGTATAAGAATGCAACTGACTTCTGTGCATTGATTTTGTATCCTGCAACTTTGCTGAATTCATGTATCAGTTCTAGCAGACTTTTGGTGGAGTCTGTCGGGTTTTCTATGTATAATATCATGTCATCTGCAAAAAGTGAAAGCTTGACTTCATCTTTGCCAAATTTAATGCCTTTGGTTTCCTTTTGTTGTCTGATTGCTGATGCTAGAACTTCCAACACTATGTTAAACAACAGCGGTGAGAGTGGACATCCCTGTCATGTTCCTGATCTCAGGGAAAAAGCTCTCAATGACTTTTATGATGTTTAAGTATGTTCCTTCTATCCCGACTTTCTTGAGGGTTTTTATTAAGAAACGTTGCTGAATTTTGTCAAATGCCTTTTCTGCATCGATTGACAGGATCTTATGGTTCTTTTCTTTTATTAATGTGATGTATCACGTTGATTGATTTGCAAATGTTGAACCAGCCCTGCAGCCCGGGAATGAATCCCACTTGATCATGGTGAATAATTCTTTTTATATGCTGTTGAACTCGATTTGCTAGTATCTTATTGAGAATTTTTGCATCCATAGTCATCAGGGACATTGGCCTGTAAGTTCTGTTTTTTTGCTAGGTCTCTATCTGGTTTAGGAATCAAAGTAATACTGGCTTCATAGAATGAGTCTGGAAGTTTTCCTTCCCTTTCTATTTTTTGGAACAGCTTGAGAAGGATAGGTATTATCTCTGCTTTAAACGTCTGGTAGAACTCCCCTGGGAAGCCATCTGGTCCTGGACTCTTTATTTCTTGGGAGATTTTTGATAACTGATTAATTTCTTCGCTGGTTATGGGTCTGTTCAAGCTTTCTATTTCCTCCTTATTGAGTTTTGGAAGTGTGTGGGTGTGTAGGAATTTGTCCATTTCTTCCAGGTTGTCCAGTTTGTTGGCATATTATTTTTCATAGTATTCCCTGATAATTGCTTGTATCTCTGAGGGATTGGTTGTAATAATTCCATTTTTCATTCATGATTTTATCTATTTGGGTCATCTCCCTTTTCTTTTTGAGAAGACTGGCTACAGGTTTATCAATTTTGTTTATTTTTTCAAAAAACCAACTCTTGGTTTCATTAAACTGCTCTACAGTTTTTTTAGATTTTATATTGTTTATTTCTGCTCTGGTCTTTATTATTTCTCTTCTTCTGCTGGCTTTGGGGTGTCTTTGCTGTTCTGCTTCTGTTCCCTTTAGGTGTGCTGTTAGATTTTGTATTTGGGATTTTTCTCGTTTCTTGAGATAGGCCTGGATTGCAATGTATTTTCCTCTCAGGACTGCCTTCACTGCATCCCAAAGTGTTTGGATTGTTGTATTTTCATTTTTGTTTGTTTCCATGTATTTTTTAATTTCTTCTCTAATTGCCTGGTTGACCCACTCATTCGTTAGTAGGGTGTTCTTTAACCTCCATGCTTTTGGAGGTTTTCCAGACTTTTTCCTGTGGTTGATTTGAAGCTTCATAGCATTGTGGTCTGAAAGTATGCATGGTACGATCTCAATTCTTGTATACTTATGAAGGGCTGTTTTGTGACCCAGTATGTGATCTATCTTGGAGAATGTTCCATGTGCACTCGAGAAGAAAGTATATTCTGTTGCTTTGGGATGCAGAGTTCTAAATATATCTGTCAAGTCCATCTGATCCAATGTATCATTCAGGGCCCTTGTTTCTTTATTGACCATGTGTCTAGATGATCTATCCATTGTTGTAAGTGGGGTATTAAAGTCCCCTGCAATTACCACATTCTTATCAATAAGGTTGCTTATGTTTATGAGTAATTGTTTTATATATTTGGGGGCTCCTGTATTCGGCGCATAGACATTTATAATTGTTAGCTCTTCCTGATGGATAGACCCTGTGATTATTATATAATGCCCTTCTTCATCTCTTGTTACAGCCTTTAATTTAACATCTAGTTTGTCTGATATAAGTGTGGCGACTCCAGCTTTCTTTTGATTTCCAGTAGCATGATAAATAGTTCTCCATCCCCTCACTCTCAATCTGAAGTTGTCCTCAGGTCTAAAATGAGTCTCTTGTAGACAGCAAATAGATGGGTCTTGTTTTTTTTATCCATTCTGATACCCTATGTCTTTTGGTTGGCGCATTTAGTCCATTTACATTCAGTTTTATTATAGAAAGATATGGGTTTAGAGTCATTGTGATGTCTGTAGGTTGTAGCGATGTCTGGTACTTTGTCTCACAGGATCCCCCTGAGAATCTCTTGTAGGGTTGGTTTAGTGGTGACGAATTCCTTCAGTGTTTGTTTGTTTGGGAAGACCTTTATCTCTGCCTCTATTCTGAATGACAGACTTGCTGGATAAAGGATTCTCGGCTGCATATTTTTTTCTGTTCATCACATTGAAGATCTCCTGCCATTCCTTTCTGGCCTGCCAAGTTTTAGTAGAGAGATAGGTCATGAATCTTATAGGTCTCCCTTTATATGCTAGAGCACGTTTATCCCTAGCTGCTTTCAGAATTTTCTCTTTATCCTTGTATTTTGCCAGTTTCACTATGATATGTTGTGCAGAAGATCGATTCAAGTTACGTCTGAAGGGAGTTCTCTGTGTGTCTTGGCTTTCAATGCCTTTTTCCTTCCCCAGATCAGGGAAGTTCTCAGCTATGATTTCTTCAAGTACACATTCATCACCTTTCCCTCTCTCTTCCTCCTCTGGAATACCAATTATGTGTAGATTATTTCTCTTTAGTGCATCACTTAGTTCTCTTATTTTCCCCTCATACTCCTGGATTTTTTAATCTTTTTCTCAGCTTCTTCTTTTTCCATAATTTTATCTTCTAGTTCCCCTATTCTCTCCTCTGCCTCTTCAATCCGAGCCGTGGTTGTCTCCATTTTATTTTGCAGCTCATTAATAGCATTTTTTAGCTCCTCCTTGCTGTTCCTTAGTCCCTTGATCTCTGTAGCAATAGATTCTCTGCTGTCCTTTATACTGTTTTCAAGCCCAGCGATTAATTTTATGACTATAATTCTAAATTCACTTTGTGTTATGTTGTTTAAATCCTTTTTGATCAGTTCATTACCTGTCGTTATTTCCGGACGTTGTTTTGAGGGGAATTCTTCTGTTTCATCATTTTGGATAGTCCCTGGAGTGGTGTAGGACTGCTGGGCACTATTCCTGTGCTGTCTTGAATAACTTGTGTTGGTGGGCGGGGCCGCAGTCAGACCTGATCTGCCCCCAGCCCACCGCTGGGGCCACAGTCAGGCTGCTGTGTGCCTTCTCTTTCTCTCTCCTAGGGGCGGGATTTACTGTGGGGTGGCGTGGCCCATCTGGGCTACTTGCACACTGCCAGGCTTGTGGTGCTGGGGATCTGATGTATTAGCTGGGGTGGATCGGCAAGGTGCACAGGGGCAGGAGGGGGCAGGCTCAGCTCGCTTTTCCTTCGGATATCCGCTTCAGGAGGGGCCCTGCACACCGGGAGGGAGTCACACCCGCTGCTGGAGGGATGGATTCGCAGAAGCACAACGTTGGGTGTTTTCCCGGTACAAGCAAGTTCCCTGACAGGAACTGGTCCCTTTGGGATTTTGGCTCGGGGATAGGCGAGGGAGATGGTGCTGGCGAGTGCCTTTGTTCACCGCCAAGCTGCGCTGTGTCATCCAGGGCTCAAACCTCTTTCTCCCGTTTTCCTCCAGCCCTCCCATTCTCCGAAAAGAGCTGTTAACTTATAACCTTCCAGATGTTAAGTCCCGCTTGCTGTCTGAACACACTCTGTCCGGCCCCTCCGCCTTTGCCAGCCAGACTCGAGGGCTCTGCTTTGCCTGAGGTCTGCCAGGCTGCCCCTCTGCCCCGGCTCCCTCCCGTCAGAGCACTGCCTCTCTGCCCTTCCTACTCTTTTCTGTGGGCCTCTCATCTACGCTTGACTCCGGAGAATCCGTTCTGAATTGATTTTCTTGAGGGCTCTCGTGCCTGCTGGGTCTGGATATCTATTTCCTTCCTCAGATTTGGGAAGTCTCAGCTATTATTTCTTTGAATAAATTTCTCTTCCCACCTTTCCCTCTTCTCCTTCTGTGATCCCTATAATGCAAATGTTGTTACACTTGCTGGTGTCACTGAGTTCCCTTAATCTAGTCTCATTTTTTTATTAATGTTTTTTCTTTCTCCTAATAAGTTTGATTGCTTTTCATTACTCCCATCTTCCAGCTCACTGATCTGTTCTTTTGCTTCTCTAGTCTACAACTTATTCTTTTTTAGTGTATTTTTGATTTCAGTTACTGTGTTCTTCATCTCTGATTCATTCCTTTTTATATTTTCTAACTCTTTCATGAAGTTCTTACTGAGGTTCTCCACTCTTTTCTCAAGTCCAGTGAATATCTTTACGACCATTACGTTAAATTCTCTATCAGGCATATTACTTGTCTGTTTCATTTGGCTCTCTTTCTATTATTTAATTTGGGGCATATTCCTCTGTCTCCTAATTTTGTCAGGGTGTCTGTGTCTGTTTCTGTATGTTAGGAAAATCACCTACTTGTCCTGCTATTCAAATAATGGCCTTATGAAGAAGAGGACCTGTAGTGCCCTATAGTGCATTGTCCCCTGTTCACCAGAACCAGGCACTTCAGGGATATCTTCTCAGTGTACTATGTATTCCGTGTTGTTGTGGTTGAACTCTGTTTGCCTTTGGTCCAGTTATCTGTAATGGCCTTGTTGTTGTGGGCAGGGTTTGGTCCCTGTGCTGTAATGGGCCATTATGGGGTCACCTTGGGTTTGAGTCAGGTCAGACCAGATGCCTGCACTCAGCATGTTTGTTAGAACTGTAATCACAGTGAAAAGCAGGACACTCTCCCTGCATTGTCCCTTGGAAGGCTTTTATTGGTAGGCAAGACCTAACAGTCAGACCAGATGTCTACCTCTAGTTTGTTTGTTGGGGAATACAGTGACCCTGAACTACTGGGATTTCTCTGTGTGTTGCCCCTGTTGAGGTTTTTGTTGGTGTTTGGGGCCAGCAGTCAGATGATATATCTGCCCCCAGGTTGGGGCCACAGTTGAACTGGTGTGTGTGGTTATCTTCTCTTCTCCTCAGGGCAGGAGTTGTTTTAGAGTGGTGTGGCTACTGGGCTGCTTAAACAATGCCATACTTTTGGTACCTCCCTGGATGGGCTCCCATCTAGTGGAGATGGTTGGATGGAGCAGATCTGTAGGAGAAAGTGGGGGCAGGATGCACTGTCAGCAAGCTTGGTGGAAAGTGTTTGGGCTGCTTTCCACAAGTGTCAGTGCATCTAGACTGGTGAGCAGAGGAAAGAAATGGTGCCAGCCAGCAATTTTGTTCTTGCATAAGGTTCACAAAGAAACTTACCTTTTCTGAACAGGCTCTGAGACCAGCAAAGAAATCTTCCTGTATACCCCAGGTACCTCAGAAACTGCTGCTTCTGTGCTGTAACTTGATGAGGTTTTTGTCAGACTGTCTTTTTAATGCCAGGGACCCAGTTTTTAATAGCCTTTTGGCTTTCACAGAGCCGAGCCTGCTCATTTTTAATGTTTCCTATGTTAAGCCTCACTGATAATAAAAATTTGCAGAGTTAAGCCCATCTAGTTTCAGAGTCAAATGTTATAGGAATTCATCTTCCCAGTGTGGTCACCCATGCCTGGGGTGCTGAGTGTGGGGTTTGCTGCTCCTCCTCTTCCATGCCTGCTGTCCCTCCCTCCTGTAGTCAGTCTTACAGATTAGTTTGTTTCTTGACTGTGTTTCTGCCCTTCTACCATCTTGATTTGGCCTCCTCTGTACATTTAACTCTGGAAAACCTGATCTGCCAGTCTTCGGTCATTTTCTGGGTTATTTACATTGATGTGGGTGTTATCTAGGTGTGTGGATGGGACAGGGTGAGCCCGGGGTCCTCCTACTCCATGATCTTCCCCAGCATTTGACATTTTAAGTATTATATTCCGTGACATGGACCTCCTTGGGTTCATCTTGTTTGGAACTCTCTGTGCTTCTTAGACTTGGATGTCTATTTCCATTGCTAGGTTAGGGAAGTTTTCTGTTACTATTTCCTCTAATAATTTTTTACACCTGTCTCTCTCATTCTTCTGGGACTCCTGTAATTCTTGTTTGCTTGATGTTGTCCCAGAGATCTCTTAATCTATCTTCATTTTTATTAAAGTTGTTTTTTCTTTTTGCTGTTCATCTTGCATGTTTTCCATTACCTTTTTGTCTAGATCACTGATGCTTCTTTTGCATTTTATGATCTATTGTTGATTCCCTCTAGTGTATTTTTTATTTCAGTTATTGTATTCTTCAACTCTGATTGGTTCTTTTTAATATTTTCCATCTCTATGTTGACAGTCTCACTGAGTTCTTCCCTCTTTGTTCCAGCCCAATGAGTGTGTTTGCAGTCATTACTTTAAATTCTTTATCAGGCATATTGCTTATCTCTGTTTCATTTATCTATTTTTTCTTAAGCTTTTTCCTGTTCTTTCTTTTGTAACATATTTTTTCTGTATCTCCATTTTGCTTGACTATCTTGTTTATATGGATTAGGCAGAAAGACTAATTCGCCTAAACTTGAAGGAGTAGTTTTGTATATGGTGTCCCCTATGTAGACTGTGTGTGCTTGGTGATGGTTGCTGGCTGTCTGGAGGTATGGCAATATATGCTACTTACTGTTTGGAACTGTGGCTTTTTACAAAAAGAAGGAAAAAATAAAATAAAAAACCCAAAAAGAACAAAAAGAAAAATAAGACTAATTTTAAAAATTTAAAATTTTTTAAAAAATAAAAATAATTTAAATAAAATTTATATATGTAGCTTATTTTCTGTGCCCCAGCTCCATAGAGGCTGGTGTGGTCTTATAGACTCTGTGTTCACTGAGGTCTTGAGCTCATTGTGAGCCAGACCCTGTTCTGGTCTGGGCTTTTTTTTTTTTTTTTTTAATTCAAGTGAGTTAACATACAGTGTAGACTTTGCTTCAAGGATAGAACCCAGTGATTCATCTCTTACATAGGACACCCAGTGCTCATCCTGAAAAGTGCCCTCAGTAATGTGGGCATTACCTACAATAATGAGTGCCATCACTCATTTAACCCATCCCCTCACCCACCTCTCCTCCTTGGGCAACCCTCAGTTCTCTGTATTTAAGAGTCTCTTATGGTTTGCCCCCTCTCTTTATCTTATTTTTTCTTCCCTTCCCCTATGTTCATCTGTTGAGTTTCTCAAATTCCAGATTTGAATGTGGAATCATATGATATCTGTCTTTCTTTGACTGACTTATTTCATTTAGCATAATACCCTTTAGTTCCATCCACGTTGTTGCAAAAGGCAAGATTTCATTATTTTTCATTGCCAAGTAGTATTCCATTGTATTTATATACCTCATCTTCTTTACCCATTCATCAGTTGACGGACATTTGGGCTCTTTCCATAATTTGGCTGTTGTTGATAGCATTGCTATAAACATTGGGGTGCATGTGCCCCTTTGAATCAACATTTTTGTATCATTTGGATAAATATCTAGTAGTGCAATTGCTAGGTTATAGGGTAATTCTATTTTTAATTTTTTGAGGAACATCCACACTATTTTCCAGAGTGGCTGCACCAGTTTGCATTCCCACCAACAGTGCAAAAGTGTTCCCCTTTCTCCATATCCTCACCAACATCTATGGTTTCCTGAGTTGCTAATTTTAGCCACTCTGACAGGTGTAAGGTGGATCTCATTGTGGTTTTGATTTGTATTTCCCTGATGGTGAGTGATGTTGAGCATCTTTTCATATGTCTGTTTGCCATCTGGATGTCTTCTTTGGAAAAATGTCTATTCATGTCTTCTGCCCATTTCTTCACTGGATTATTTGTTTTTTGGGTGTTGAGTTTGGTAAGTTCTTTATAGATTTTGGATACTAACATTTTATTTCATATGTCATTTGCAAGTATCTTATCCCATTCCATCAGTTGCCTTTTAGTTTGGTTGATTGTTTCCTTTGCTGTTTAGAAGCTTTTTATCTTGATAAGGTCCCAATAGTTCATTTTTGCTTTTATTTCCCTTGCCTCCAGAGACATGTCAAGTAAGAAGTTGCTGCAGCCAAGGTCAAAGGTATTGCTGCCTGTTTTCTCCTGTAGGATTTTGATGGTTTCCTGTCTTACATTAAGGTCTCTGATCCATGTTTAATTTATTTTGGCATATGTTGCAAGAAAGTGGTCTAGTTTCATTCTTCATGTCACTGTCCAGTTCTCCCAGCACCATTTGCTGAAGCGACTATCGTTTTTCCATTGGGTACTCTTTCTTGATTTGTTGAAGATTAATTGGCTATATATTTGTGGGTCCATTTCTGGGTTCTGTATACTATTGATTTACGTGTCTGTTTTTGTGCCAGTACCATACTGTCTTAATGATTACAGCTTTGTAATACAGCTTAAAGTCTGGGGTTGTGATGCCTCAAGGTTTGCTTTTCTTTTTCAACATTATTTTGACTATTTAGGATCTTGTGTTTCCATAAAAATTTTAGAATTGTTCTAGCTCTGTGAAGAATGCTGGTGTTATTTTATAGGGATTGCATTGAATGTGTAGATTGCTTTGGGTAGCAGAGATATTTTAACAATACTTGTTCTTCCAAACTATGTGCATGGAATGTTTTTTCCTTTGTGTTTTCAATTTCTTTCATAAGCTTTTTATAGTTTTCAGCATACAGATCTTTTACCTCTTTGCTTAGGTTTATTCCTAAGTATCTAATGTTCTTTTTTTAATTTTTTTTAATGTTTATTTATTTTTGAGACAGAGAGAGACAGCATGAGCAGGGAAGGGGCAGAGAGAGAGGGAGACACAGAATGTGAAGCAGGCTCCAGGCTCTGAGCTGTCAGCACAGAGCCCGATGCGGGGCTTGAACTCACGAACTGTGAGGTCATGACCTGAGCCGAAGTTGGACGCTTAACCGACTGAGCCACCCAGGCGCCCCAGTATCTAATGGTTTTTGATGCAATTGTAAATGGGATCAGTTCCTTGATATCTCTTTTTGCCCCTTCATTATTGGTGTATAGAAACGCAACCTATTTCTGTACATTGATATTATATGCTGCGACTTTGTTGAATTCCTGTATCAACTCTAGCAGTTTTTGGTGGAGTCTTGTGGGTTTTCCATAGAGTATCATGTCATCTGCAAAGAGTGAAAGCTTGACTTCTTCCTTGCCAGTTTGGATGCCTTTTATTTCTTTTTATTGTCTGATTGCTGAGGCTAGGACATCCAGTACTTTGTTGAACAGCAGTGGTGAGATTGGATGCCCTTGTGTGCTCCTGATCTCAGGGGGAAAGCTCTCAGTTTTTAGCTATGGGCCTTTCGTATATGTTCCTTCTATTCCTACTTTCTTGAGGGTTTTTATCAAAAAACAATGCTGTATTTTGTTAAATGCTTTTCCTGCATCTGTTGAAAGGATTATATGGTTCTTATCCTTTCTTTTAGTAATGTGGTATATCACATTGATTTGTGAGTATTGAACCAGTCCTGCAGCCCAGGAATAAATCCCACTTGATCATGGTGAATAATTCTTTTAATGTACTGTTGAATTTGAATTGCTAGTATCTTGTTGAGAATTTTTGCCTCCAGTTTCATCAGGGATATTGGCCTGTAATTCTCCTTTTTAGTGGGGTATTTGTCTGGTTTCGGAATCAAGGTAATGCTGGCTTCACAGAATGAGATTGGAAGCTTTTCTTACATTTATATTTTTTGGAACAGTTTGAGGAGAATAGATATTAACTCTGCTTTAAATGTCTGATAGAATTCAACTGATGAATGGATAAAGAAATTGTGGTTTATATACACAATGGAGTACTACGTGGCAATGAGAAAGAATGAAATATGGCCCTTTGTAGCAATGTGGATGGAACTGGAGAGTGTTATGCTGAGTGAAATAAGCCATACAGAGAAAGACAGATACCATATGTTTTCACTCTTATGTGGATCCTGAGAAACTTAACAGGAACCCATGGGAGAGGGGAAGGAAAAAAAAAAGAGAGGTTAGAATGGGAGAGAGCCAAAGCATAAGAGACTCTTAAAAACTGAGAACAAACTGAGGGCTGATGGGGGGTGGGAGGGAGGGGTCGGTGGGTGATGGGTATTGAAGAGGGCATCTTTTGGGATGAGCACTGGGTGTTGTATGGAAACCAATTTGACAATAAATTTCATATATTTAAAAAGAAAAAAAAAAAGAATTCCCCTGGGAAGCTATCTGGCCCAGGACTCTTATTGGGAGATTTTTGATAAACTAATTCAATTTCTTTGCTGGTTATGGGCCTGTTCAAATTATTTATTTCTTCCTGTTTGAGTTTTGGTAGTGTGTGAGTGTCTAAGAATTTGTCCATTTCTTCCAGATCGTCCAGCTTGTTGGTATATAATTTTTAATAGTATTCTATAATAATTGTTTCTATTTCTGTGGTGTTGGTTGTGATCTCGCCTCTTTCATTCATGATTTTACCTATTTGGGTCCTCTTTCTTTTTGAGAAGTATAGCTAGGGTTTTATCAAATGTTGATAGGATCATATGGTTCTTATCCTCTCTTTTATTAATGTGGTGTATCACATTGATTTGTGAATAATGAACCAGTCCTGCATCCCAGGAATATTGTTTTTTTTTTTCTTTCAAAAACCAGCTCTTAGTTTCACTGGTCTGTTCTTTTTTTTCTTCTTTTAGATTTTATTTCATTTATTTCTGCTCTTATCTTTATTATATCCCTTCTTCTCCTGGCTTTGGCTTTATTTGCTGCTCCTTTTCTAGCTCCTTTAAAACAAGATCCATCTATATGTTGCTTATAAGAGACTAATTTTAGACCTGAGGACACCTGAAGATTGAAAGTGAGGGGACGCAAAACCACCTATCATGCTAATGGACATTAGAAGAAAGCCAGAGGAACCATACTTATATCAGACAAGCTAGATTTTAAAACAAAGACTATAAGAGATGAAGAAGATCACTGTATCAGAATTAAGGGGTCTATCCATGAAGAAGAGCTAACAATTGTAAATATTTATGTCTCCTGAAAGAACCTAAATATATAAATCAATTAATCACAAACATAAGCAAACTTATTGATAATACCATAATTGTGGGAGATTTTAATACTCCACTTACAACAATGGACAGATCAACAAGCAAACAATGGCTCTGAATGACACATTGGACCAGATTGACTTAACAGATACATTCAGAACATTTTAACCTAAAGCAGCAGAATACACATTCTTCTCGAGTGCGCATAGAACAGGCTCCAGAATAGATCACGTGTTGGGTCATATCCCTCAACAGGTACAAAAATATTGAGATCATAACCATGCATATTTTCGGATTGCAATGGTATGAAACTTGAAATCAACCACAAGAAAAAATTTGGAAGGCCCTCAAATACGTGGAGGTTAAAGAACATCCTACTAAAGAATGAATGGGTTAACCAGGAAATTAAAGAAGAAATTTAAAAATACATGGAGGCAAATGAAAAGGAAAACATGACAGTCCAATCCTCTTGAGATGCAGCAAAGGCAGTCCTAAGAGGAAAATACATTGCAATTAAGGCCTATCTCAAGAAGCAAGAAAGGTCCCAAATATACAACCTACCTAATTTTCTATCCATCTGGGATTTTAAGGGGGAGAGGAAGAGATCATCCCCACAGCCCCTTGGTCCTTTTAAACCATAGCTTTCCCCCCCCCCCCCGCCTCCGCCACCGTGCCCCAGTACAATCAGGGCTCAGGTGGGCTTTCAGATCCTGGCCTTGCTGAGGTCACAAGCTCACTGTGACAAGTGGGACTGCCAGTTATGGTATCAGGATCCACTAGTTATGGTGTCCAGACCCTTCTTTGTTGTGGGCTTTTAAGGTGGAGGGGGAGAGAGCTCCTTGGCTCTTTTAAATCCTGTTTTGTTTTGTTTTGTTTTTGTTTTGTTTTGTTTTGTTTTGTTTTGTTTTGTTTTGTTTTGCTGTGCCCCAGTGCAATTGGGGCTAGAGTGGTCTTGTAGACCAAGGGCTTGCTGAGATCACAAGTTTGCTGTGACAACTAGACCTACCCATTATCATGTCTGGACACTGCTGTGGTCTAGGCTTTGTTGTCTCTTTTATATACTAGTTGCTCTTTTAAACTGCAGCTTTTTTTCTGTGCCTAAGAACAGGAATCTGTTCCAGGTTCCTCAGTATTATCCCTTCCTACTGCCATTTGTAGTATCCTGGGGTTTGGACTTCCCCTTTGTTACCGTGGCTCTGTTTCTCTTGCTGTTTTCCTGCTCTTCTCTCTGTCTTTGGTTTTCAGAAGCTGTTCAGTCAGCCCTCAGATTTTCTTCAAGAGGAATTGTTCTATTAATAGGTGTAATTTTGTGTGTTCTGTGGAGGAAGTGAGTTTTCCAAGGTTTTCTTCCTATAGGTCACCATCATGGACCAGAACCTCTTAATTGTGTTTTATCCTCTTTTCTTGATTAAGTTAGTTAGTGGTTGGTTTATTTTTTGACTCTAGATTACTTTGAGAATGGATATATTAACATTATTGAATCTTTCCATCCATGAATATGAAATATTTATCATGAATTTAGATCTTCTTTAATTTCATTCAGAAATGTTTTGCAGTTTTTGGTGTACAAGTCTTAATATTTCTTCTGTTTATTGTTTCTTCTGTTAATATTACTACATTCCTTCTATTAAATTTATTCCTAAGTATTTTTTATTTTGGTGCTATTTCATATATAATTATTTTCATTAATGTTATACAGAAATGCAAAAGATGTAAAAATTTTTTTTACGTTTTTATCTTTTTATAAAAAACAGGGCTCAATTCCACACCCCTGGGATCATGACCTGAGTTGAAATCAAGAGTTAGATGCCCAACCTACGAGCCAGTCAGACACTCTACAAAAGATATTTTTGTATTTTGTTCTTGTATCCTGATACTCCATTGAGCTTGTTTACTAGTTTTAGTGTACAGGATTTTAATGCCTGCACATAAAGACTAGTTTTACCACTTTCTTTTAAATGTGGATACTTTTTATTTTGTTTTCTTGTTGGACTGCATTGGATATAACCTACAGTCCAAAGTTGATTAAAAGTAGGGAGAGTGAACATTTGCCTTACCAATCTTAGGGGGAAAGCACTTAGTCTTTCACCATCGAAGTGTGTTGTTAGGTAAGTTCCTTTCTATTCCTAGTTTGTTCAGAGTTTTTATTAAGAATGCATTTTAGGGGCGCCTGGGTGGCGCAGTCGGTTAAGCGTCCGACTTCAGCCAGGTCACGATCTCGCGGTCCGTGAGTTTGAGCCCCGCGTCGGGCTCTGGGCTGATGGCTCAGAGCCTGGAGCCTGTTTCTGATTCTGTGTCTCCCTCTCTCTCTGCCCCTCCCCCGTTCATGCTCTGTCTCTCTCTGTCCCAAAAATAAATAAACGTTGAAAAAAAAAAAAAGAATGCATTTTAGGGGCGCCTGGGTGGCTTAGTCGGTTGAGTACCCAAATTGATTTTTACTCAGATCATGATCCCAGGGTCTTGGGATCGAGCCCCACATCAGGCTCTGTGTTGAGTGTGCAGCCTGCTTACGATTCTCTCAACCTCTGCCCCTCTCCCCAGCTTTCTCTCTCTCAAAAAACAAAAATGCATTTTAGATTTTGTCAAATACATTTTCTGCATCTTTTGAAATGATCGTGTGATTTTTCTTGATTGGACGTATTTATTAATATGGCTTATTACGTTAATTGATTTTCAGATGGGAAAATCCCACTCTGTCATAGCACATGGTCCTTTTTTGTCTGTTGCTGGATATGGTTTCCTCATATTTTGTTGAGGATTTTTGCCTCTGTATTCATGAGGGATGGTAATCTGTTGTTTTCTCATCTTGTGATGTCTGTCTTTGGTATGAACATAAAACTGACCTCATAGAATATCTTGGGAAGTTTCCTTCCTCTACCTCCTCCTCCCACTTTTTTTTCCTGAAAAAGTTGTGAAAGATTGTTATAATTTCTTCTTTTAAGTATTTGGTAGAATTCACCAGTGAAACAATATGGGCCTGGGTTTTTCTTTTTAGGAAGAGTTTTAATTACAAATTCAATTTCTTGTTATAGGTATTTTCAGTTATTCTTTCTTCTTCTTGGATCAGTTTTGGTAATTTGTGTCTTTCTAGGAATTTTTCCATTTCATCTAAATTGTGTAATTTGTTAGTATAAAATTATTTATGGTTGTAATAGTTTATATTGCCTTATATGGCAATGAACTTTGCAGATGCAATGATTAGGATTTTGAGATGGGGAGATTATCTTGGATTGAGTTGGGCCGTAAATGTAATTTGTAATCACATATGTAATCACAAATGTAATCACAAATGTCTTTGTAAGAGAGAAGTAGAGGTATGCTGTTGAGGACATATCTAGTAGTGGAATTTCTGGATCATAATTATATATATGCTCAACTTCAGTACATAATACCAAACAGGTTTTCAAAGAAGATAGACCAATTTATATTCTGTATAAGAATTCCAGTTACTCCACATCCTTGCCACCTGATATTGTCAGTCTCTTTATTTTTAACCATCCAAGAAATGTGTTAATGGTATCCCTTTGTGGTGTTAACTTTTTTCCCCTGATGACTAATGAGGGTGAGTTCCCTTCCAAATGTTTATTAGCCATCATATAAAGTCTTTTGTGAAATACTTATTTTTCTCTTGGATTGTTTGCCTTTTTCTTAACTAATTTCTATAAGTTTGTATATATATTCTAGTTACAGGCTCTTTGTCAGTTATACTATACATGTTGCAAATATTTTCTCCCAAATATCTTATGTATGACATCTTTTGATAAGCAAAAGTTATTAAATTTAGTGTAGTTTAATGTATCAAACTTTTTTCTTTATGGTTATTGCTCTTTGCATTGTTTTGAAGAGCTTCTTCCTCAGCCGCATGAAAATATTCTCTTGTATTATCTTGTAATTGTTTTTCCTTTGACATTGAGATCAACAGTTCACCTGTAACTGATTTTTTTGTGTGTGGTGTGAGATACAAGTCAGGTTTTCTTTTCTTTTCTCTCTCTCTCTCACCTCCTTCCTTTTATTCTTGTATTCTTTCTTTCTGTATTTTTTTCATGGTGATTAATACTTGACCTACCTTAGATTGTTTTTTCTCCCCTATTCTGCAGTACCAACTTTGTCACAAATGAAATACCCGTGTGTGGGTCTGTTTCTAGACTCTAGTCAGTTTCTTTGGTGCATTTATCTATATTTTTGCTAATGTCTTCAGACATTAAGAAATAATGTCCTTAATTCTTTAATTTTTAAATACTTCATTTTGTTTTTCTTCAAGATAGTTTTGGCTATTCTTGGTCTTTCTATTTCCATTTTAGTTTTTGGAAAAGTTCATCAATTTCTTTAGGAAAACTTATTAGGACTTTGATTTTGGTTGCATTGAAACTATAGTTCAGTTTGAAGAGATGAATTATTTTGAGTTGACTCTTGAACAGTATGGGGATCAGGGACACTGATCCTCATGCAGTTGAAAAATCCATGTATAACTTTTGATTCCCCCAAAATTTACTACTAATGTCTACTGTTGACTGGAAGCTTTACTGATAATATAAACAGTTGATTAACACATATTTTGCATGCTAATATGTATTGTGTACTATATTCTTACAATAAAATAAGCTAGAGAAAGGAAAATGTCAAGAAAATCGTAAGAAAATGAAAATACACTTATAGTATTGTATATTCATATATACATATTCATTCATATAGAATGAATATACATTCATATGTATATGAATGAATATATGCATGAATATATGAATATTCATGCATATATACATTCATATAGTATTGTATATTGAATATTGTATATTGAATATTCAATTGTATATTGAAAAAAATCATGTATAAATGAACCTATGCAGTTCAAATTTATGTTGTTTGATGACCAACTGTATATATATATATTGTGATGCAATATTTACATAGAGCATATAAATATATAAGTAATACATAAGCATAACATAGTATTTATATGTTTATATGTAAATATGTATATTATTGTACATAAGTATATGTATCTCAGTATAATATACCTATGTATGTTATACAAATATAATAAAGTAATAAAACTATGCCTTGCTTCTTTATGCTTTTACACTTACTTATTCTGTCTAGGCTTCTCTTCTTGTAGTTCTTAACTATTTTCCTCTTGTGACCCACTTGACATATCATCACTTCTTTCCCTAACACTCTTTCTCCCTACTCCCCTTGTTTGCCAGGTGTTTACGAGAGACTTCTTCTTCTTCTTCTTTTTTTTTTAAGTAGGCTTTATTTAAGAAGGTTCCCAGCACAGAACCCAATGTGGGACTTGAACTCATGACCCTGAGATCAAGACCTGAGCTGAGGTCAAGAGTCGGACACTTAACTGACTGAGCCACCCAGGTACCCTGATATACTTCTTAGGCATCCTGTATGGGGCTTGGTACTGGAATCTTACCTCTTGCTCCTCTTCTGCTCCAGGGTTGTGGCCATTAGTATTTGCTAAAGAGTGGACAATCAAATGAAGAACTAAGTATCAGCTTTATCTAAGGCTTTCTGTAATGAGTCTAAACGGGAAACTTAATGAACTCCTACCTCCATCTCAAATTGAAGGCAGCATGTATGAAATGGAGAAGGTGAACCTGTTTCATTCTTAGCAGACTGTGCCTAGTTGAAATATGCATAGAAACTGGCAGCTTAAAGCCCCCTGAAGTCAGATTTAGGAAAGTGAGACAAATTATGGGCATTTAGATGTGACTCTGTATCACTATATACAATCTTATCAGTAAAAAACATGTGAACATCTGTCACCAGTGTTTGCATATTTATTTATATATTACATAAATGTGCTGTAATTTACTATGTAAAATCTACAATATACAAAAAATTAAAAATGATAACCTATATTTCTAAAAATGATTTCCATTTTATTATTAGTGGTACAGAATTCAATAAGCATTACTATTTTGAAAAGCATGATTTAGTATTTGATGTAGTGATTTGAAGTGTCGTGCTAGTGATTTGAAGGTCCGGTGCTAAGGCAAATTTATACCAGTATATCGTTTTTAATGCTATTATATTTGAAAAAGATACTTTCAAAGATTCGAAATTTCAAGTGGAAGAGGTGCATCTTGGTTGTGCCTATTAGTAAACCACATTACTCCTTTTTCTTTTTCTTTTTAAATATTTATTTAAGCAATCTCTACACCCAGTGTGGGGCTTGAACTCACAACCCCAAGATCAAAAGCTGCATGCTCTTCTGACTGAGCCAGCCAGGCACCCCCACATTCTCATTTTTCATTTTTATTCTATTCGAAGTTTTTAGTCCAGATTTTATCAGTAAAATGTTATCTTTTCTGAGTAATTAGTTCTGGCAAACTAATTGGAAGGCATTCCATTTTTTTTTTTTTTTTATTTAAAAGGAAAAATGGTCTAATCTGCTCAAACCCTTCCTTTGTGAGATTTTTTAAACAAACAAGGAAATTGTTTCTAAGTTTTTAAAGTGTGATACCTTGAGCTTGTAGGGATCATAGCACATTTGCACACACACAAAATTACATTAGATGAAAATATTTCCAATAGTTTTCAAAATATTCTCCACATTAGTTCATTTCAAAAAGACAGTTATTTTGATACTCATTAAAATGTAACTACCCTACTCTGAAAAGACAGATTAAGAAATACATATTTTAAAACATTTGCTAGTTTACATACTGCTGATAAATCTTTGTCATTACAAAAAAGTTTATATGGAACATTTGTCTTTTTGTAAAACCAAAGTACATGGTAAGTCTTTATATTTGCCAACTTTTAAAAATATTTTGCCATGAAATTTTTTATGATCAGCTCTTGTCTATTTGTAAAACACACTGAATATGTTACTTAAGTTAGTGTGAATTGGTCAATACACTTAACTGGCAAATGAAATATCCAGAACTCATGAAGGCAATGATATGCGCCTCTCTGAACATCAAACTCACACTTTGCCTCAGAATATTTGTCTACTGCTTATAGTCAGTTATATATGCTTACTTTATGGTTAAAGAAAATTGTTAAATTCTAATATTTTTTTCCATACTCTAGGGGATAATCCCTGGGCTCTGCTGTGAATGTCATTGTTTCATGGGAACAGAACCACAGAGGGTGAAAGAGAGTCATTGCTCCTGAGCTTGGGCGGGAAAAAGAGGACTTAAATATTTTATAGAGTTAATAATTCCAGGCACTTCTAGTTTGCACAATGAATGGGAGGGTCTGACCAATCAAATTAAGTTATTCTTTTTCTCCATGTAGGAGATCTGGGTTCAATAAAGAAAAAATAAAGATAAAATTCTGTTTTTTTCAGCAATTGTTTTTCTTTTCTTTTCTTTTTTTTTTTTTTATGAAATGGAAGACATCTAGGTTTTTTTTTAAATTTTTTTAAATGTTTGTTTATTTTTGACAGAGAGAGAGAGAGAGAGAGAGAGAGAGCGAGCATGAGCGGGGGAGGGGCAGAGAGAGAGGGAGACACAGAATTGGAAACAGGGTCCAGGCTCTGAGCTATCAGCACAGATCCTGACGTGGGGCTCGAACTCACAGACCGCAAGATCATGTCCTGAGCTGAAGTCGGATGCTCAACCAACTGAGCCACCCAGGCGCCCCCCAGCAATTGTTATTCTTATAGAGAAGCAATAATTGTTTTCTTCACTTATCTCTCTTAAACTCCAGGCTGAACTTATTAAAGGCAAGAACACTTCAAAGGAGAATCAGCACAGTGCCAGGCATATAGTTATGCCAGCACATTAGTAAATGTTAATTAACGTAAGGACATTAATTAAGGTTTCCATTAGGGCTAGGAAGTAGAAATATATGGGGCAAAAGGTAAGTGTGTAGGCTGGTGGGTTTTCAAAGACAACTAGAACGGAGGAGAGTAGTCAAAAAAGTCACTGGGGATGAAATACAGAGAACAATGTAAGTGAATGTACAGAGGTATTGCGAGAGACTTTTATTCAAGGGGCTTTGAATAAGGGGCCTTTCATAGTGGAAGGCAGAGTGGAATTAACTGAAATAAAAATTCTCTGCAGGTTCAGGAGAAATTCTAGGTGGTATAGGTAGGCCTTATGAGACTAGTCTTCAGAACTTTTACTCAAGATTCTGATGGAATTTTGGCAAAGAATTGTTTTGCTTGTGTTGCTGTCACTGA
Organism: Leopardus geoffroyi; assembly: GCF_018350155.1. Classification (NCBI taxonomy): domain Eukaryota; kingdom Metazoa; phylum Chordata; class Mammalia; order Carnivora; family Felidae; genus Leopardus; species Leopardus geoffroyi. Next base: position 187,918,868 of record NC_059328.1, on the reverse strand, counting down.
AGACAACTCTGCTCAGATGAGGAAGGAAGAGTAAAGAGGTAGTGATCTGAGCGGCAAGGCAATATTTTTGCCACATAATTAAGGATAAATTGAGAATCAGTATTCTTAAGGAATTACTCCCCCTCCCCAATTATTTTGTATTTATTAAAAACCACATTCAAAGTAGACTTCCATAATAAGAGGGTCCATAGAAAGTTGAGAGTCCACATTAAATACACGTGTAATGTACCACAGTTTGATAGTTTTGTTACAACATAGTGGTTGTCATTCAGTTATCTTAAACTACAAATTATACAAATACATAAAAATCATATATATAAAGTCCATTAAGCCAGTCAGATGCAGCGATGGCAATGATAGCAAAATGATCTAGGACATATACAACAAGGTTTTTCAGTACAACCAAAGTGTTTGTTATTTACTTTGAAGCAAAAATTTCAACATAACTAGGGATTTATTATATACATCAAAAACAGAACAATTCTTAAAAAGACACATACCAACAGACTCCTGGAAGTTAATGTTTATAAGTAAGGCCATACTGATTCAAGTTAGCAAAAGGTGGGGATAAATACAATTCTTCTTTTCAGGTTAGGTTTTTAGTAGGTTTTTCCCTAGTTCCTTTGCCTTTTCCCTCCATTCACTTTAATGCTCTTTCTCTTTTAAAATCTATACTAAAATGTCTTGAAATTTTTAAAAGCTAACCATCATGTGTAGTGACCAGAGCCCTTAAGAACAAAGTTAAATTCAACCCACAAATATCAGTTAGTGAAATTACTCTGGAGGAAATCACACAACTAAGAACCAAAGCCATTTGCCCATTGCTCCATTCCTATGTACCAACTATTCCAAAGGATTAAATTCCAATTCCTTCAGTGGCTGATGAACTGGGTGAATATTGGGATAACTTACTTGCAAGCACGATCACTGTCCTCTGTGGGATATGGTCTCAAGTCCACGTCAGATTGAGACTAAGATGTGGTAATGATGGTCAGTTTTAGTTAGCAAGGAGAGTTCATTATTCATGGTATCATACACTTCTTTCCTCTCTCATGACTCCTTTAATGATCTTATATTTAATTGTTTACATTTTGCTTCTCTGTTAATTTATTGATAAACTTATTGAGGGTAGGGATGAGTTTTCTAGTTATATTCTACTGCCTAGACTAATACCTGATGAATACTAGATACTCAAAATATTTGTTGAAGTAAACTTTTATCTAGTTTTTCTTTGCCTCCTAAAGTCTTATATTCATTTATTTACATTGTAGATGCTGAGAAAAACTCTTAGAGGGTCTGAAAGTGAAGAACTGGAAGTAACACCTCAAGTGCCAACTTTGGTACCATTTGGGGATGTGGTATGTGTGACTAATCCTTAGTAAACCTGTACAAATTATTTCTTATTTTATGTGAAGACTGGTTAACGTTTATTATTTGATTATCAAAAAGTATATGTAGAAAATATTTCTGATAACATATTTGTGAATTTTTCATTTTTGCATTGAGTTAGAAAAGCATTCTAATCACTGAAATTAGGGAAAACATCTTGATTCACAGGCAAAAAAATGTTTTCTAATTCAAAAACTGAATTCCCAAACTCTGGGTACATCAGAGTCACCTAGGATACTTATTCAAAACATTGATTCTTGGCCCCCTCTTAAAATCTGCTAACTTGGAATCTGAGAATGGGACCTAAGAGTCAGTATTTTTATTGTGCTCGTCAAGTGATTATATTGTCAGATTTAGGAGCCTTTGAGCTACAATTTGAAAATTGACTCCACACCTCTCCCTTATACCCAAAATAGTAAGTCCCAGGAACAAAAGGGAAACATGCTCATGAATTATACATATACACACAAACACACAGGTAGGATCTAATGTCTACGCTGAGAAGTAGAAAAAGCTATTTTTTCTTTTGGGTGCTATGGAGTATAGGACATGAGGATCTATGTATATTTAGAACTAGCAAATGTGGAATTCTTTTACAGCCGTCTTTATTTGTGAACATCATTAGAATAGTTAATGGGTATGAAGTGAGAGTTTCTCTCATCTCTCTTCTCTAGATCCTATCATATACTATACATTTTTTTGATTAAAAATATATGATGAATTTAACACCACGTTTTTTTTGGGAGAAAAAGTAAGACTGTATTAATATATACTTTTTTCTTATTCTTTTTCTTTTACAAAATGAGCATTTATCCATGTAATTATATAGCACTTTCCTACATCACAATGAAAGTTGGAGTATAAGCCTTCACTGTCCAAATCTAAACTTAGAAAAAGACTCTTTGAAATGCCTTTGGGCTGTAAGCATGTCCATTATTGTTGACATAGTCACTTCCGTAATCCATACTCTTGAATAGGACTTCTACATTTCTTTTGAACTGGTATTTTGATTTCATTCACATTTCCTAACTTTGTAGTTTGTATTTGCCTTATTTGAATTACATATTGCTAGACATTAATAAACCTCTATTAAAAGTCAGTTGGAAATATCTGACAGATGTTTGGCATGTGATAACTCCTCTCAGTGTAGGATTTGTCACATCACTTTCTTTTTGAAACTTCTGTGACTCATTCTGAGGTATTTGGCAAGGTTTGTACATGTGTCTGCAATGATAATTATATCAAAACACTCTATTCCTCATTCTGATCCCTTTTTCAGAAAAAATGGTGAAAAAGCTATCTTAAAATTGGGCACATAAAGTGCTTTAGTGAACACCCTTCTTGTTGCTTTACTGTTCTAATGTGTGTTGGGGGTTGGGTGAAAGTGTTGACATGGTTAGTGCTTTGACCCACAGATGGGTCTCAAAATCTGTGGCAACATATGTTACCCATAGCCTGTCAATGGGTATTATTATATTTTTGCCTGTTAAATATTTTTCTGTACTTGAATAGAATTTTTTCTTTTTTATGGTTCTGTTATGTAAAAGTATGAAGAACTATTGAAATATAAAGAAAGTTAGGGTAGTTGTTCATGGCTTCGTGTTGAAACACTTGGCAGGCAAGCAATGACTTATGGCAGAATGTTAAAGCGTAGAATTATACAATCTAGAATTGTAGCTATACTTGCCTGTTTTACTTACTTCATGTATAACTCCAGTTTTAAGAAATAAAAACAGTTTGGGACACCAGGGTGGCTCAGTTGGTTAAGCATCCAACTTCAACTTCATGATCTCACAGTTTGTGAGTTTGAGCCCCGCATTGCACTCTTTGCTAACAGCGTGGAGCCTGGAGCCTTCTTCTGATTCTGTATCTCCCTCTCTCTCTGCCCCTCCCCTGCTCACACTCTGTCTCTCTCTCCTTTCTAAATAAATAAACATTAAAAACTTTAAGAAAAAAATTCGTGGGATCACCTATGGAAGTACCATTTAAAATCCCACCTGGATTGTGTAATACGCATTATACCCCTTTGCATTGGAAAACTTTGAATTTTCCCTTTAAAATAACATTTCATATCTATGTTTCCTTAAGAAGTAGACCACAGTATTATCTTCTCAGGATTTCATCATTCATATACGGTAGTCTTCTAATTAAATATTGAATGCCAGTTTTTTTTCTGTATTGTTTTAAAGCCATTCCGAATCTTTAAAATTACTTATGTACATTTAAAAATGCCATTGGGCCATATATTTTGTTTCACAGTGTTTAATATAATATTGCAGTTGTTTTTACTTGGTTTTTAAGACCTAACATGGATAAATGTATTCAGCTAATAATACATAACAGTATTCAAAAATTCCTGTATTCATTTTATATTTGGTTTCATGCTTAAACACAAGATAGAATTTTCTTTAACATTTAGAAACAACTTGTACAAGAGAAAATGAATGTTTCAGAGCCCTTGGCACAGTATAGTGGATGAATGATTGTTGAATGAATAAAGTGGTTTTAGGATACTAGATAAAAAAGCTTATCTGAAGCAAGGCATATTTCTTCTTATTATATGCAAGATGCTACATTTTGTCAGTTTTCACCTAATATAAAATAACAATGATTCGAAGAGTGATGGTTGGATTTAAGTTAGTAATGATCCTCTTTTTTTTTTCTTCTTTGTGTTCATTTTAGTTTTACTTTGCATAAATCCTGCCTATATTTCTTCCGTATTTCTGTTTTCTGGTGTTTTCCATTAAATAGATATTTCTAATGAGAAACAATATTTTTTTTTAGAAAAACTAGCAACGAGGAGCTTTTAAAAATATATATGGTTTGGTTTAGAGTAAAATGGAAAAAAGTTAACTTTTAAAAACTCATGTGCTATGTTTTTATTTTGATTGTTTTTAGGTTGGCTGCCTCGCTATTCATGTAAAGAACTGCAGACATTTCACGCCTAAGAGTATCCTTTCTTTTGATTTAAGAAACATAGCATGATCATGCATCTGTTTCAGTTAAATATTGCTACATTACAAAACACTCCAAGACTTAGTGGCTTAAAACATTAACTATTTTATTATCAATCACTATGTGCATTCACTAGGTGGCAATTCTGCTTCACATTACACAGCAGGTGCTGCAGTCATCTGGCAGTTCAGAAGGGCTGGAATATCTAAAATGGCTCATTTACATGTTTGGTGCTTTAGTGAAGATTCCTGGAAGACTGAACTTAGCTGGAAAGCTGAAATGGTTAGACCTTTCTCTCTTTCCATGGAGTCCCAAGGGCTTGTCTTTTCATCATACGTTTTTTCTGCATTAATTTTGATTTTTAAAAAATATTACCTTAATATATTATTTTGATTACTAAAGTTTTTGGTGTCCCCTTAAATTTTGGACCCTGACTGATGCCTCTCTTACTCTGTCCTAGACTCAGCCCTGGTCATGTCCACTGCATTTTAAAGTAGTCACAGGGCCAGACTGAAGAGTAGAGGAAAATAATCTCCACTTTTTGATGTGCAAAGTGACAAAAAAGCTTTTCAGCTATCTGTAATCCACCTCAATCACCATATAAGTTAAAGGAGAATTATATATCTTAGATGATAATACTAATTATTTCTAAGGAATAATTGTGCTGTTTAAACATTGTTTAAGGGTTTTAATTTATCTTGGTGCCTTTACTTAAATGGATTTCTCATTATTAGATTTTTCATGACATAAAACCAGTCTTGTTATGAAGAGTTTGTGTTTGTCTTTTATGTAAAAGTTATTGAAGAGAATTCTATACAAAGAGATTTTAAAATAAAATTAATTAAATCATAAAAACAAAATTGTTTTAATTCATGGAGTGCTGTGAAAAATAAAAATATTGTATAGTTTTAATAAGTATATAGTGAAATGAATGAGAGAATAGAAAACTGCTTTAAATTTTGTTGTCTTAAAAATAAATTACTCTCAAGTGACTTTTCTGAATTTTTGAATTTCTACATAATTATGCTTAGAGAAGTTTTTAACTATATATTTCAAATGTTTAATCACCTTAATAACATATAGAAACATTTGCAAAAAATTATAATGGAAATGTGAGGATAGAAATATAAATGACTAGTATATTAGAAATATTAGAAAATATTAGAAGTGACTAAAGAATAAGCAATCTTCCTATTTGTGCCTACTATTGATGGGCAGAAATACTATTTTTAAAGACTTTTAAAATTGTTTAATATGCTCTACAATTATCCTATTTATTTGCTTAATTCTTAGGTTTCATCTGGATTGTTTAATGAATTAATTATATAATGTGTTATTGTACCGTTACAATAAAATTTGCTTCCTAAATATCTGTGTATTTTCAGTTGGTTTACAATATTACAGTAATTTGTTCATTCGCATCTCTATAAACAACATTGTAAAATGTACAAAAATGTGTAGCTTGCTACCCCAAAGTGATGAGAAGAACACTATAATTAAGTTTGATGACATAAAGTATTTTTCCATACAGGTAATGTTCAAGTTCTCTTCTAGATATAAAATTGCCTTTTTACAGCTTTAAATAATTTACACTAATTATGTTCTTTTTTTAGGGGATGAGAAAGAAGCAAATGCAGTGTCTTTTTATTGGATATTTTATAGTATTCTATTTATATACCATGGGCTATATTGGTGTTTTTTAAAGAAACAACTTACTGGAAAATTCATAATCTTGGGGTCTTCTTCCCTAAGATCTTAACTGTCTGCGGTTCTGAGTGTTTATCACACGTGCATTTTTCTCTGTCTTGCTCTTCTCCTCTCATCTACCCTCTTCTACCCGGTCTTAGCTTGGGCTGAAATAACAAATTACCATAGATATGGTGGCCTAAACAACAGTCATTCATTTCTCACCTTTCTGGAGGCTGGGAAGTTCAGGATGAGGGTGCTGGCAAATCTGGTGTCTGGTGAGAGCCTGCTTTCTGATTCCCTGATGGCCATCTTCTCATTATATAGTGACATGGCAGAGGGAACAGAGAGATTTTTGTCTCTTAGAAGGGCACTAATCCAATTCATGAGGGCTCCACCCTTATGACCTAATTGCCTCCCCTACACCCCACCTACAAATACCATCACACTGGGGAGAAGGCTTCAACATGTGAATTTTGAGAGGATGCAAATGTTCAGTCCAGAGAGTACCTTTTTTTTTTTATTTCCCTCTCTCCTTTCTTCTTATGTTAACCCTAATTGTTTTTGCATGGATTAACTTATTTAGTCTTTATAACAACCCCTCAAAGTATATATACTCTTATTATCATCCTCATTTTACAGATGAGGAAACAGGTACTGTTAGGTAAAAGAACTTTCTTAAGGTCCTAGAACTAGTAAATAGTGGAGCTGGGAATGGAGTCAGTCTGGCTTCAGTTTAATAAACTTCCTCTCACACCAGAGCTTGTTATGCTAAGAGTTTGCTTCTTTTTACAGTTAAGCTTCTTAGAATCTTAGGGGCACCTGTGTGGCTCAGTCAGTTAAGCATCACGAGCCTTAATTTCAGCTCAGGTCATGATCTCACCTTTGGTGAAATTGAGTCTGGCATTGGGCTCTGCGCTATCAGAGTGGGATTTTCTCTCTCCTCTCTTCCTCTTCCCCTCCCTGTCTTTGCCCCTCCCCCTCTCTCGAAATCAATATATTTTTTAAAAAGCTTCTTAGAATCTTAAATGTATCTCAAAGTTTTCTTTAAAACAAGAAGCACTGTTTCATTCAGATGTGGGATTCATTGATTAGTTGTTAGTCCTAAAAGTTTTATGACATTGGTTAAATTTTAGTGAAATCTTAGAATATTTCCTCCGTGCTGTATATTTTTTAACCTTTAGTTTTAATCTTCAGAATTTTATTTTGCTTAAGTCTTGAGTATTGAAGATAGTTTTTTAAGCATAGTTTACAAAAAAAAAAAAAACATGGGGTATCCGGGTGGCTCAGTTGAGCATCCCATTCTTGATTTTAGCTCAGGTCATGATCCCAGGGTTGTGGGATCAAGCCCCACATCCAGCTCCATACTGAGCGTGGAGCCTGTTAAGATTCTGTCTCTCTGCCCCTCTCCCCCACTTGTGTTCTCTCTCTCTCAAAACAAAACAAAACAAAACACACACACACACAAAACAGGCATAGTTTTGTTAAAGGTAACCTATACTATTTCTTTTACTTTGCAAAATAGTTTTCCTGAGCTTGCCAATTTTTCAAGAATTTTGTGGATGTATGTCCACTTAAATAAAAGTTGAAATTAGCACTGGAAAAATAATATAAATTAATAGGGTGCTTATCTTTATAAGCATAATCAAAATCTTTTTCTTTATTTAAAGTTTTTTTTTTAATGTTTATTTTTGAGAGAGAGAGAAAGAGACAGAGCACAAGCAGGGAAGGGGCAGAGAGAGAGAGGGAGACACAGAATCCAAAGCAGCCTCCAGGCTCCGAGCTGTCAGCACAAAGCCCAACATGGGGCTTGAACCCACTAACCATGAGATCATAACCTGAGCTGAAGTCTGATGCTTAACCAACTGAGCCACCCAGGCATCCCGAAAATCTTTTTCTTTATTTTAATAGGAGCCGTTAGTTTGAGGATATTAAGAGAAGAATTTTAATGGAATTCTAATAGAAAGTTTGGGAACGACTTAGTAATAACTACATAGAAAACTGCACAAGGGAATGAAGATAAAAAAGCAAAACACATATTAACTCTAAGAAAATTAAGAAGTGATAGAGAAAAGGAAATATAATCATTGTAATTATATTGTTAAACCCTGAAAAATAGTTACGTATACACAATAAACACTAAGTATTAGTCTAACAAAAAGTATGATCTATAATATATTGGAGGAATGAAGGGAAGAGAAATGTAAAATCTGTCGGGGAGGGTGTTGAGCTAATATTTTTCCTCTACAATAAGCAATTAATTGATAGTATCTAAAACTACAAAAAAAATCACTTAATATAAGCATGTTATTTTGAAACATTATTTCATGACGAAAACCAGAGATATCCCTTTAAAAACTTGAAAGGTGGCTTTTGAGGCTTTTAGGGGGTGGATAGGGTAGTATTCTAAAATTAAACCCAGGATTTACTTTATAGAGGTGTGACTGAATGACAACATGAAATGGAGAGACTAATGCCATTGAGAGAAGGGAACAAAGGGGTACACTACATAGGGCCACAGGGGAAGTATCAAGATGGTCAGGAGACAGAAGACAGAAGTGAGGAGAGAGTGAAGGCTAAAACCTCCATTGGGATTTATTTGAGAAAGCAATGCAGGAGAGGGTTAAAAATTTAGGATTGGCTAGCATGAATAATTCTCATAGGCGTTTGGCTGTAGGGGTAGTCTTTAGTTGCTTGGTACCTGGGCCTGGGATGATTTAGGGCAGGGGAAATATTGCCTCCCTGTAAGAGTTAGATAAGGAGTAGTTAGGGCTAAATTTTGGGATTGGTTTGCATATGAAAGATAGTCTTCTATCTAGCTAACCCCTTTTCTATCTCTAGGAATTGGTTAGCCCAGGGAGAGAACATCTGTCTCTGGCCAGCAAGCTTTTTAAGATGTCAAAACATCATAAAATAGAGAAAAAAAAGATTAAACATGGGAGGAAAACAAAGTTCTTATTTGTTTCAACCATTGTAGAACTATTTGACTTTGAAACTATGTATCACATAACTGGGATAAAATAAAAGAATACATTTTCTACTTTAGGACTTGAATTTGCTAAAGCTTACAAAATAGATCTAGTTAAAAATAGAAACAACAACAACAAAAGGAATAGTAAGTGGCTTTAATCTAGTTTTTAGGCTTTTTTAGGCTTTTTCTAAGGCTTTAATCTAAAAAGCTATTGAGTAAGTGATGTTAAAACTCATGTTAAAGAATAAATACTAGTGAATTTCTGACTTGGCCATGCTGGAGTAACTGATATCAGATGTACTCTTCTGCTCTAAACAGCTATAAAATTGAGTAACTTATATGAAGGAACTATTTTCTGACATTTAACAAGGGAAATTGGAGGGCTGTAATCCTTAAGAGGAGGGAAGCAGAAGAAGTGAGCTCCACATTTACAACAACTTTCTGTCTGGCAGTGAATCTGGCATAAGAAACTGAAACCCAGGGGTACTTGGGTGGTTTAGTGGGTTAAGCGGCTGACTTCGGCTCAGGTCATGATCTCATGGCTCCTTAGTTTGAGCTCTATGTCGTCCTCTGTGCTGACAGCTGAGAGTCTGGAGCCTGCCTTGGATTCTGTATCTCCCCTTCTCTCTGCCCCTCCCCTGCTCATGTGCTTATTCTCTCTCTCTCCTTCAAAAAATACATTTAAAAAATTAAAAAAAAAAAAAAAAAGGAAGTGAAACCAAAGAGTGAGTGATATTGCTTGGTGGAGGAAGCAGAGGCTGAGAGAGGAAACAGATGAGAATTTGGGACTGCTAAGGTGGCTGGAATTTGTAAGGTGGGGCACTGGAGAGGATGGAGGAGCAGACAAGGAGCCCCAGAAATCTGTATAGTTATTCCATTCAGGTCCTTGGTTGGATCCTATGGTGTGCATATGCAAAGGGAGTTTCTAGGAGGAATTACAGAGAATAGATGCTGGAGAACTGAGAGCTGAATAGAGATTTCAGAAATCACAAATTCAGAGTTATTGGAGTTTTGCGCAGCTAACGTGGAGAGATTTTGTTGAACATTACCAGTATTAATCTGAGATCACAGAAAGTCCAAGTGTTAGGAATAAGGATCATGTCTTAAAAGTAAGGGTTAAAACCCCGGTACCATGGACAAAGGCTAGGATAGGCCCATCATCGAACCAAGCTGTCATAGAATCAAGATGATCTGCCAGCAATTAACTGCCTTCCAGAAAAAAAAAAGTCAAAACTTAGTAAGGGAAGATATAAAAACCCAGAGTGTCTACTGCATAGCCATTATACAATAAAACGATGCTGTTCATGAGGAAATAAAACCAACAATAGAGGTAAACCCACAGGTGACCCAAATGTTTGAATTAGGAGACAAGAACTTGATAGCAACTATCATAAATGTGCCAAACTGGAAAAGGAGGACCAAATGGATGATCACAATGGGAAATTTGAAGAAAATGGAAAATCTAAAAACCAAATATAATTCTAGATCTGAAAAATACAATATTGAAATGAATTCATTTGAAACATTCTGGACAGAGCAGAAGAAAGGATCTGTGAATTGAAAGATAAGTTAGTAGAAATCATTCAAATTGTAGTTCAGAGAGAAAAAAGACTAAAAAAACCCAGAAGAGACCAGTGGGCCATATCACTCAATTTACAGATATTCAGTTACATCCCAGAAGGAAGATATTTATTAGAGTATTTAGTATTTTAGGTTTTTCTCTGCTAAACATTTTCTAGAAATAATGGAAGACATCAATCAGTAGATTCAAGAAATTCAGTGAAGCTCAAGAAAAAGAAGTACAAAAATGATCATACCTAAGTATATCATAATAAAACTGCCAAAAACCAAAAATAAAGAGAAAATCTTAAAGGTAGCCAAGAGGGGAAGAATACAGCATGTTTAGATGAACAACCATAAGAGTAACAACAGACTTCTCATCAGAAACAATGGAGTTCAGGAGATAAAGCAATGCCATCTTTCCAGTGCTGGGAAAAAAAAAAAATCAACTAAATTTCTAAATCCAGTGAAAATATTCTTTAAAAAGATGGTGAAAGACAAAAGCTAAGAGAATGTGTATCTAAAAGACCTGAATTATAATAAACCTCAAAGGAAGCTTCAAGTTGGAGAGAAATGATCCTAGATAGAAGCCCAGGTGCATAGGAAGGAATGAAGAGCACTGGTAATGGTGAATATATGGGTAAAAATAAAAGACTATTAAAAAAGAAAAGACTTTTTAAAATGTTTTCCAAATTTTGAATTTTTATGTAAGGGCTAAATACATTTTTGGTTCTTCAAAATTCCATCAGTAAACAAATTTGCATATCATAATGTAATATGTATTGAATACCTCTATAAACCATTGAATAGGGCACCAGGTTGATTTCAGTTGATTAAGCATCCAGCTTGATTTCAGCTCAGGTCATGATCTCACAGTTGGTGAGATCAAGCCCTACATTGGGTTCTGCATTGGCAGTGTAGAGCCTGCTTGGGATTCTCTCTCTCCCCTCTCTCTCTGCCCCTCCCCCACTTGCTCTCTCCCTCAAAATAAAATAAAATGTAAAAAAAAAAAAAACAAAACATTGAGAACTGCTAGTGAATAATTAAAATTTTCTATCAAGACATAATCACATGATTTCACAGTAAATTACCTATGAATGTTGTATATTCATTCTGGTCCTGAATTAAAATATCTCATAATTTACAAATTCTTAAGATCTTGATATTCTCTTTCTCAGAGAAGACTTTGTTGACGATTGCTCTACAGTAGGTCCTACAGTGATGCTCTATTACAGATAATGATGGTCACAGTGTAACCCTTCCATTTATGTGTTGACCTCCTTTCTCAGTAGCCTGCAGGCTCCCCATGGTCATGGGCTTTACCTTACTATGCTCTATTATATCTCTGGTGCCTAGAATTCATTAACATGTAACAAATACTTATTGAATTAAAATGTATTTTTTCCAGAAAGCCAACAATTTAATAAATGAAACATTTTAATTAAAAAAATCGTTCTCTGAAAGACTACTAATTGTTTAAAACAAAATAATAATGATGAATGGTAAAATTTGTAGCATATGTAGAAGAAGAATATATGATAAGAGTAGCACAAAGAATGTGGAGAAGAGGGAATCCCTGTGCACTGTTGGCAGGAATGTAAATTGGTGTAGCCACTATGGAAAACAATATGGAGGTTCCTCAAAAATTAAAAATAGAATTACAATATGATCGAGCAATGCCACTTCTGGGTATATATCCAAAGAAAACAAAATCACTATCTCAAAAAGACATCTGCACCTCCATGTTCATTGCAGCATTATTTATAGTAATCAAGACATGGAAACAATCTAATTGTCCATGGGTGAATGGCTTAAAAAATTTGATACACACACACACACACACACACAGAGGAATATTATCCATCCATAAAAGGAGATCCTGCCAGTTGTAACAATATGGATGGACCTAGAGGGCATTATGCTAAGTGAAATGAGACAGAGAAAGACAAGTATTGTATGATTTCACTTATGTGTGGAATCTAATAGCTCCAAAGAAACAACTTATAGTCAGAACAGATTGGTGGTTGCCAGACGTGAGGTTTGGGGAGTAGGCAGAAGGGTGAAGGTGGTCAAAATGTACAAACTTCCGGTTACAAGTAATAGCATGGTGACTATAGTTAGTAATACTGTATTGTGTGTTTGACAGCGCTAAGAGAGTTGATCTTAAAAATTCTCTCATTACAAGGAAAAAGATTGTAACTTTGTGCTTATGAGCATTAACTAAATTTACTGTGATAATCATTTCACAATATATACAAATATCATTATGCTGTACACCTAAAAGTAATGGAATATTGTATGCCAATTATATTTTTAAACAAATATTTTTTAAAAGTCCCTAGACTGGAGAATAATGAGATTTTTTTTTTCTAATTAGCAAAAGAGTGTGTGAATCTTAAAGGTCACATAATAGTGGTATTGTGTTACAGAGCTCAAGGTTGGGAGAGAATTCCAAGTTGAGATGATGGTATATGTTTTATTAATAAGTTAAGGAACAAAGACTGAAAAGGATGTTGGATATCTTTCGATATTGGGTTTTTGGATTACCTAGATTTGCTGGATTGTATATTGGATTACCTTTTATAATATTGTTTCAGTAGAGTGTTGAGGCTAAACTTTTGTGTAGAGTTAAAAAGAGAATGTAGGCAGTGCATATTTCAAAACACTGTAATTGATGTTACATATAAAAAAGATCTTGGTTTTTGTTGACATTAAGGTATATGTGACTGTGAGATTGAAAAGTTATAAAATAGCTAACAATATATATAAACATCACTAGGTTGTACACAAAAGTACACAAAAGTATAGTTTATGGATGTATTTATTCAGAAATTATACCTGAAATTCAAACTGAAAATTTAATAATTCTTTTTATATGTGTTTTGTATCAAGATACCCAGGCGTCAGGATGATGAGCGGAATAATATTTACTTGGAACTGATGAAATATGACAATACAGAAAAATATCCTTTCTTGTTAGGGAGTGTTCAGGTACATCTTTATGAAGTAATTCAGGTATGTATCAAAGTTATTTTTTCACCTTGGTATCACATTGTCCAGTTGGTGTTTATTATTTATCTGTATATGATGAACTACTTGTGGTTTATTATCTACCTTCAAACTCATGTGCTTAGGAAACAATATCTCCCTTGGGCTATATTTAAAAAAACAAAAGAGTTTGTAACAGCATAATATTTTTAAAAATTTATTATGTAGAAGGGCAGTGATACCTAAAAGACTAATGAGCATGCTTTATTTTTTTTTTCTGGAATGTTTTTAAGCAGGACTCAAACCACAAACTCTTTTAGTTGACAGCGCAAATTTCAGTTCTTTATCCTTAGCTGGGCTGCTTGCTGTCTGCCCTGTGCATATGTTGCTTAGGGGTCCGCCAGAGTTTGGGACAGGATTTATACACAGAATTTCTGGTTTCTTCTCTCTTGCTTTCTCCTTTTTAGGAGTACCCTCTCACTTTCCAGCAGCCATACTGCTCTGAACTCGAAGGAAGAGAACTAACTGATTAGTGAACAAATATAAGCAAACCTAAGGATTTTCAGAAATATTCCTTAGGACACAAAGCAAGGAAGCCTTCAAAGACTAATGGAGTTACATCAAAAGACATAGGAGCCAGATCCCAGGGACTTCTGTTGGCCAATTTCAGGATAATTTGAACATCCAAAAGACCATTACAAATTCTGAATGAGGAAAAATCCATAAATCTTGGCGATCTTAAAAAAAAGAATAGGGGAAGAAAAATGGAATTTTAAAACTTTCAAACAGAAGAATGCCAATTAGTGTAGGAGGAATGATAGAATTACAGATTGACCATTTCTGCAGTTCTTTTTTTTTAATGTTTATTTTTGAGAGAGAAAGAGGGAGGGTCAGAGAGAGAGGGAGACAAGGAATCTGAAGCAGGCTCCAGGATCTGGGCTGTCAGCACAGAGCCCAACGCAGGGCCCAAACTCATGAACTGCAAGATCACGAGCTGAGCCAAAGTCCGACGCTCAGCTGACTGAGCCACCCAGGCACCCCTTGCAGTTCTTTATAATGAATGATGATTAATTCAATCAAGACTTACCATTGCTACTAAAAACATTAGGTAAGGGGTTATTGGGGAATAAAATATTTCCATGATGCCACCATTAACAGCCTACAGATTAATTGTTGCAAAGGGCAAAAGATGCCTCTACAATAGAACAATGTTGTGGTTACTGCTTTAACCGAGAGCTTGAACTTAGTCTAAGTAATTGTGGACAATTTAACATCATATGCTTCCTATGGTGTACAATATGAAGTATACAGCATTACCTATGAATGGTTCTCATCAAAAATGTTTAACCCAAATTTAACAAAGCAGGGTCTAGATCTAACTTTTAGTTTATAGAAATTAGGAGATAGGGAAAAAATTAATACCATGTTGGTATAAGATAAATACATAATGTGGACATACCAGCTTAGATTCCTTAAAAAGTTAAGGTTATTAAAAAAAAAAGATGGAGGTAACTGTTCTAGATTAGAAGACATACAGCTTTGATTGAATACAGGTTTGAAAAAGATAAGTTATAAAAAGACCTTCTTGAGACAATTAGGAAAATTTTGAATTTATAGCACGTATTAGATAAAACCCTAAAATAACTTAATATTCTGAAATGTAATACTGATATTGTGGTTACATAGAAGAATGTCCTTATTTTTATGGTACACAAGGTGAAGATTTAACATTTTGGTATAAAGTGACATGATGACTGCAACTTATGAACGTGCATACACGCAGATAAAGCAAGCGTGGCAAAATGTTGAAACAGTTTTAGCAGTTGTTCAATGTTTGAACTTGTTTAATCTAGGTGTAGGGTGTGTCGATACTTATTTCTGTAGTCTTTCAGATGATCTATATGTTTCAAAAGTTTCATAATGAGAATTTGGGGGAAATCAGCTTTTTCAAAATATTAACAGGCATCAGACAAAGGAGGAGAGCATACTGACTAATGAATAAGAATAAGCAGTTGAAGATTCTCAGAAAATTAGGGGGGAAGGATCTTGGAAATGACTAAAATTTCCTCTACTATATAGCAATTTATGCATCAGAAAAATGTATATTATTAGTCACATTTTGTTGAAGGGAGTAGGGCATTTGGACTATAGTTGTATGTGTAAACTCAGTATTTTTATGATAAAAATTTTTAGATGAAAAATATGACTCAGCATCCCACAATTGTAATATAGCATTTCATTTCTCAGAATTTCATTCCACATCTTTTTAATAAACATAAACAGAAACATAGAAAATATAAAAAGCACCAAATGGAAATTATAGGACTGAAAAATACAATATCTAAAATCAGAAATCCATTTGATGGATTTAGCAGAATAGAGATGCCAAAGGAAAGACTATTCTTTTTCCTCTTGATTTCTTTTTTTTTTTTTTTTTATTTTTTTTAACGTTTATTTATTTTTGAGACAGAGAGAGACAGAGCATGAACAGGGGAGGGGCAGAGAGAGAGGGAGACACAGAATCTGAAACAGGCTCCAGGCTCTGAGCGGTCAGCACAGAGCCCGACGCGGGGCTCGAACTCACGGACCGTGAGATCATGACCTGAGCCGAAGTCGGACGCTTAACTGACCGAGCCACCCAGGCGCCCCTCCTCTTAATTTCTTTAAGATATATTACTACTTAAAAATACAACCTTCATTCCACTTTGGGGAAGATACACAAATCTTGCAGTTTTATAGGTTCTATAACCTTGCCTTGTGTAGTTTATAATGTTTGTAAATGTAATGCATATGACAACTATAGCATAAAGGGTAGGTAAGGGGCAAGCTTTAAAGGACCTATAAAATTATGGGATTTGTGTATTTTTCCCAAAGTGGTACAAAGTAAATGTAATCCATTTGAAGTTCCTATGCTGTCACCTGGTTCAATCTCCTGCCCTTCCCCCGCCCCCGAAATATAATTATCTTAAACTATATTCATTCCTTTGTTTTTTTTTCCATAGTTTTACTACTTATATATAGTTGCAAACTAATATAATTTGTTTCTAAAATATTATGCTTCTGAGATCAATACAGGTAATCTCATTTGCTGGCGCTCATTGTCTCTCTGCTATATACTGTTCCATGTGGAGCATTCCTCATTTTATTTGTCTATAGATTTGTTGATGGACATTTGAATTGTTTTCAGTTTTTACTATTCTCTCTGCTGCGATGAATTTTCTTGAACATATCTTCCAATGCATATCTGAAAAAGTCTCTACATTATGATGAATTGCTCTCTATGAGTCTCTTTGATGCATTGCTACATCGTATGGTAAAGAGACCATTATTATTTAATGGACACAGTCATCAAGGAAAGCAATTTTGGTTATTTTTGGATTTCCCCAAAGAGCTGTGTGATTTTAGCTGTGGTGTGTTCAAGATATTCTGTTTCTGTATAATATCTGTCAGTATCCTTCTATAGGAACTTCTACCTTAATTAAGAATTGTGTCATTTTCCTTATTAGAATTTCTCAGTTACTCACTTTTGGTCAAAACTAAGATCCCAGAAGTACAAAGCTGACCATAAGTACTTTGGGGGTTTTTGTTTTTAGTTTTTGTTTTGATACAGTTTTATTAGCTGGATGTTGTCTTGGGATGATGACTGTATAATAATATTTAAACATCTGCATATCAGACAATAGAGGAAAATAACTATGTGACAATCACAAATGTAATAATAAATTTTTTGAATCCACTTTGTATCCAGCCCTATTGAAAGTAGGTCTAATGGGAGAGTAAGTCCCATGGATGAATTTGGCCCACCTTAAATAGACACGTAGCCTTTAAAAACAAAACAAAACAAAACAAAACAAAACTGTTCTTTTGAGATAATTGTAGATTCAGATGCAGTTGAAAGAAATAATAGAGATCCTTTGTATCCTTTACTCAGTTTCTTCTGATGGTAACATCTTTCAAAACTATGGCACAGTATCTCAACCATGATACAGAATGTTTCCACCTCTACCAGGATCCCTCATGTTGCCCTTTTATAGCTACATCTACTTCCCTCCTGCCCTACCCCCTCCTTAACCCTTGGCAACCAACCACTAATGTTTTCCTCCCTTATTTAATTCTCTCATTTCAAGGATATTACATAAATGGAATCACACAGTATGTAACCTTTCATGGTGGGTTTTTTCACTCAGTGTAATTTTCTGGGAAGTCACCCAGGTTGTTCTGTGTTTCACTAGTTCATTCCTTTTCTGCTATTGAGTAACACTACAGGGTGTGAATGTACCACATTTTTTTTTTAACAGTTTGCCCATTGGAGGACATCTGGGTTTCCAGTTCTGGGCTGTTCTGATTAAAGTTGTTATAAACATTCACGTATAGGTTTTTGTGCAAGTGCAAGTGTTCATTAATCAGATAAATTTCTGGTTTGTAAGATAGTTGCATGTAGAGTCATTAAAGAAACTGTCAAACTGTTTTCTGGAGTGGCTAGGCCTTTGTACGTCTTCATCAGAAATGAATATGCAGTTTCTCAGCATCCTCATCAGCATTTGTATTGATGCCATTTTACAGTTTAGCCATTCTGATAGGTGTGTAGTAGTATCTCATTTTGGTATTAATTTGTAGTTCCCTAATAACCAATAATATTGAACATCTTTTCATGAAGGCCTCTTAATTTATTAATGATTCTACTTTTCCTGAAGTGTTTACCTGGGTATAACAGCATGTGTAGGCTACTGTGTAGATAGACTCTACCACACTGGAGAATAAAAGGTCAAGGAGAATATTATAATCTAGAATTACTCTAGTCAACAAATTTATGCTGGTTTGTCTGATCTCTAAAGCTTGAGCTGTATCATTTGGGTCACATGCAGGGGTAAATTATAAACCATTTGTTTTAGTTCTAGAACTAAACTTGGATGAATTGGGAAGACCTGATGACCAGACCCAAACTACAGATCATGTTTAGAAGCATGGAAGGGCCATTTTAGTGCAAAACAGTTATTCCACAGGTATACATGAAGAGGCCGCAAATGTATTGTTATGATTACCAATTATTATCAATTACTTTCTGAATATAATTGGCCTTATTGCGGAGAACAAAGACCTTGAGTTGAATTTTAAAAGTCACATAATAGGTTCTATATAGCTTTGTAAAAAAAATGATTGATCTGTAGCTTGTATCACGAATCCCTTGTTTCTTCTCATCCCTGATACATCTTGCAATTCTTTGAGGCTCTGGGAGAAAACAGAAACATCAGCTAATTGTTAGGGCCTAGGGTCCAGTTAAGACATATAAACATATTGGAATTTATAATATTCCTGTATTGATTATAAAAGGAATGCGAGTAATAATTTTGGGATGAACTCTGGTACTACTTTTGACTATTGGTTTAGCTATATGATCCTTATCAGATAAGCCTAGGACTAGGTGATAAACAGAAAGATGGGTAGTACTGTAATTCTTTGAGAAAGTCAAGAGAGAATTTGAAGGTGTGAAATATTGTTAGACTAATGCCTTGTAAAGCATCATACCTTTGACTATCTATCTCTCTATACCTTTGAGTAGTTTAGCATTGCCCCCACCTCCACCCCACCCTGCACTTTCCCAGACTGGGCCTAAGCCCAGTAACTTGCTTTGGGCAGAGCAAAACCAATTTCAGGACAGGTTGCCAAATAGCTCATTGCCACACATTGAAACTCACCAGAGGAGCTGAGTGAAAGCAAGCCTAAAACTCAGTGGATTTGAGAAGCACATTCAAGATGAACATATTAATTGGCTCCAGTGAAGACTTAATTGGCAGATCTCAGTGAGACCTAGAGGAAAAACTCAAAGATATTACCATAGTTTAAAATATGACTAAAAGTTTACTTTATATATGAGGGAGATGAATCACTCTGTAGGTCAAGTTCTTTCATCAAAAGCAGAGGCACAGTTTACAAAAGGGAAGAAAAAAGCAGTCTTGAAACAATACAGTATTTCCCCAGTCCCCACTTTGAGAAAAGGGATGCTATCAAGAGTAAGAAGCTATAAAGAGCAGATTTACAGGATCATTAAGGAAATCTATTTCAGTTATTTGCGAATTTTCTGAGAAATCTTGTGACTATATGAAGAACATATATGATATGCTAATTCTATGTGAAGTCGGCCATGTACCACCAGATGTTATTTCCTTCATTATAATGCTTCACCAGGAACTGAGAGGGCAGGAGTTAAATAGGTTCTGCAGATGCTGGGTTTTACAGGTGGTGAGGATGTATGAACCAGGTGCTAAAGTTTTCACTAAATGAGAATTATGACCAGAATGTCTGAAACACATGCCAGATAGCATGAAGCTTAAAAATGGAAAACTGCTTATATCTATATGTGTAATAATATGATCTAGGAGCACTAGAAGGGGAATGTGGAGGATGCTGCTCCACCTCCTGGTCTTGAGGTATGTGGGCCTTCACTTGAGTCTATGAGGGAAACAGCATCCTTAGTGGTAAGCCAAGTCTTAGGTAAAATAAAGAGGAAATGTTTAGTGGAGCAGTTAAAGATGGGAGGTTGTTTGTTAACCCTGGGATGCTGGATTAAATGGGAGGACTGATAGCACGGCAGAGATGATGAGAGGTGGTGAACAAGGATACCCAAGGTTTACCTGGTTAAAAAAATGCCAACAGTCCTGACGATGAGAGAAGCAGCCCTATCATGAGTCAGCTTATCATGCAGATTTTTGTTAAACCCCACAAAGGAGTGCAGGCGTGGTCCTTTAAGACTTGGAGAAAGGGGAACTATGACTAGCAGAAACATTTTTGTCTAAAACATAATGTAAATATTAACATTTACTTTTGGTACAACCTAGAATTTTTATTTTCTTCCAAGTATTCATTATAATTGTATTTAGCTATTAAATTAACATGTGCATTAAAAATCACGATCTGATTTTCCAAAATTTATGAGTTTAGATTACATATGGATGATTATATGAGTGACTCTGTATTTGAGAATTTTATCATTTATTACTTTTTTCCAGAAAGGGTGCTTTATTGAAGAATTTCAAATGTTGAATAAAAACATAGTAAGAACTTTACTGAAACTTCCAAAGTTTTGTGCACATACTTAACATTTTTATAGCTTTGCTCTGATATAGTTTTAACCTCTGATAGTGTTTCCATTCTCTTTGTTACTCTACCAGTCACTATTTGAATTCATAGAAATTTATTAAATAGAAAGAACAATATTTGCTCACAAAATCTTCATCTCCATCTTTTTGTTTGTTTGTTTTAAATGCTGCTACCTTACTGCTAAATGGTGAACAAGAAAACTGAAATCATTGGATAAGAGAGTAAAATATCCTAGCTGCTTCTTTGACTATTCAGCTTTAATTGAGGAAATATTTTTCTCCTTGAGGAGTTTCTGAGGAGTTGTTTACAGTTCTCACTTGAATTTCTTTTTAAGTGCTTAAAATTATTATTTTGATTAATTGATCTTCTATTCAAAGAGACTTTTGCCAATAGCTAAAACAGGGACAAGGAACATAAAGAAGAGAATGATGGACATTTGAGGTCATAACCTCTGATACCCTCCTTCATTTCACATTTGAGCAAGCTGGGGTTCAGAGAGATGAAATCACTTGTCTGAATAAAATTTTTATCTGAAAATGGAAGTGGAGATAGGAGAAGTGTGAGTAAATACTTTAAAACCATATGCATGTATGTTCATATATGTATCAAGGTAATCCTATTAATTACAAATTGAAATTTTCTCTTTAACACTCATATAATATTCCTTAACATAAAGTTTTTAACGTTTCAGGAACTCCATAGATTCTTCTATCAGGGTTCCTTGGGTGAATTTTTTTGTTTTTTAATCAGGATGTATTAATGCTTTGGTTTTTTTAAACATAAATTTGTGACGTAAAAATATTAGCTGGCTATCACTTTTTCATTAAAATATCTTTCTGATCAATAAAATATTTGCCACGTGTTTAGTTTATCTGCAGGGTGGAGGTGGAATTTATGTTCTCCTATGGAAACTTTGGTTATGGATTTTCACATCAGGTTAGTTCCTCTCTTTTAAAAATTATTCTATAGCTCTTTAGTCAAATCTCTTCTGAGCCTCTATTCAGTTTGATAAATCCTTTAAAGTACATATTCTTTTTAAAAAATGAAATAAATATTTTTAAAAGAATGCTGTTTTTCTCCGGCCTAAGGATAAAGGAAACTACCATTTTTTATTTCCGTGTACATTTAAAAATAATCTTTATTCAAAACGCCTTTATCATAAAACTTTGCTCTTGTGTCTGTGTTGTCATTGGGTTAAAAACAATTATTTTAAGTATGTAAGAAGTGTAGATTTTTGTATCTAAAAATACTTATTAAAAATGGAGTCATTAATTATATTCACATAACATTTTTTACTCTGGTCACATATGTTCCTCCCTCCCCCCCCCCCCACAGTTATTTCAATATTTGGTGTTATTTTAGCCTTCCTTCATTTATCAAGAAAGTAGTATTTTCAAAGAAGTTAATCTTCCTAGCTTTGGCCTGCCCCCTTTAAATTCATTACATATATCCATGTTCCAGTGGAAACTTTTGTACATTAACCTGTGTCCTGTTTTTTTATTATGTCCTTAGGCTACATTTGTTTTGAAATAACTCTTGGTACACCTTGGTATTATCACAACTTTGGGGCGTTTATAAATCCAGTGCCATCAGTGGTGCTGTTATATAGGGGATATGACCTGTATACTTTGCATATAATCTTTCATTTCTGTTTTTTGCTATTTTTTTATAGTCTTGGGTTTTTTTTTAAATTAGGAATTGAGAGTAGGTACATTATTCTTATTAAATAAGTCTATTGCTGTATTATCCCTGGTAAAATGTTATTCTGAAATTTTGCCTATGGTATATCATAATAGTTTTTAATGCATTTTGAATCAGAAGTGATATACAGAAGAAAGCACTAGACACAATCTTTTTTTCATCTTTTTTCCTTCTTTCCTTTGATTTTTCTTTCTTTTCCTTCTGCTTATTTATTTTCTTGTGAATTGGCCCTTATAGGGACTTCTGTTTAGTCCCTTTTGTAACAGTTTATAAGCACCAACTTCATAGGTAGATTTGGTGTCTGGATATAAGTAAAACATGTGGCAATCACATTCGTAGGGGATATCCTCTTTTCAGATAAGACTAGGCAAGTGTTGTTTTATGTAAGTGGGCTCTACCAAAAACATGGAACAGAGGTATTAGGTGAAAAAGAGTGGGAAATATAAAAGTTTTTGATTTTGGTGCTATGTTGGTGAACTTTTCAGTAATATAGTTCCCTACTCCCCTGTCTTGATAATGTAAAAAGAGCACTACACTGGGGGCAGATAAAGCTGCATTCAAAACCTGGCTATGATGTCTCTTGGGTAACCCTTGAACAAAGTAGTTCATCTTCAGCATTTTTTTGGAAAATAGGCACAGTTATCTACATCATAGGATTATTGAGAGGATAAAATAATATTAAAGATATAATGTTCTTGACAGATATTTAGTGCTCCATAAATATTAGTTCTTTTTTCCTCTTTTAATTCTATTTCTTTTTTAATGTATTTAAGGCTTATAGTCCTAGAGAATAGTAGTATTAGAGTGAACTGTAATTGTAACTAAGCAGTGTTAAAACACACTTACGATTTTCTTCAGTTAAAACCTCTTCAGAAAATTGTTGAGCCATCCATGTTTATGAATATTGCACCACCTCCAGAAAGAACAGACCCTGTGACGTAAGTGTTTGAACACTTAGGTACATAATAAGATTATGTGGCATTTAAAGCATTTAATCCATTTGATGGATCATTTTGGTGTCTTAAGACCTAGCCAGAATGGGCTAGACTCCAAGGTAAAGAGAATAGTGAATTGTTTTGCTTAATAAGATGGGAGAAATTTTGGGTTTCTGGGTATATTCCTGGAGAAATAAGATAAAGAGGAGAGGGTGCGTCATGGCTGATGGGAGGAGGAGGGAAGGTAGGGTTAGCTTGATAAGGAAAGATAGTCAGTGAGATACCCTTTTCTAGAAGGAGGTGAGGGACTTGTAAGATCAAAGTGTCTAATAGTTCTCAGTTTTATGCTCTACAGTATAGTAGTGTTACCCCCACTTTGACATATTGCAGTTGTTACCTACAAATCTTCAGCAAAAAGTCCATGCTCAAAAAATGTTATTAGCAAACCAAAATTAACTTTAAAAATGTCAACCAATCTTAAAATTGAAACAGTAGGGGCGCCTGGGTGGCGCAGTCGGTTAAGCGTCCGACTTCAGCCAGGTCACGATCTCGCGGTCTGTGAGTTCGAGCCCCGCGTCAGGCTCTGGACTGATGGCTCAGAGCCTGGAGCCTGTTTCCGATTCTGTGTCTCCCTCTCTCTCTGCCCCTCCCCCGTTCATGCTCTGTCTCTCTCTGTCCTAAAAATAAATAAACGTTGAAAAAAAAATTAAAAAAAAATTGAAACAGTAAAAATAGATAAAAGAAAAATGAGCACCTGAGATAGAAATTTAATCCATAGTGCTATCGAAGAAAAAGAAATGGAGAAAATAGGAATGAGGGAATTAGGTATAGGATGAGAACTTATGTTCTGAAGTGCTTATTGTCCTGTAGTCTCACCAGCACTGGGTATTATCATTAAAAATAAATTTTGTCCACTTGATATTGGTCATTTGTTGAAATGGTAAAATTTGAATGTTTTATGTTTATTGATCATTATTTCCTTTTCCATTCATTGATTCGATAAACATTCATTAAATGTCTGCTATATCCCCAAGGCATTGCAAATACTAAAATAAATGAGGCCTGGTCCCTGCCCTCTAGTAGCTCATGGTTTAGTGCAAAGTTAACTTGTAAAAAGAAATTATTATAATACAAATGAGATAAGAATCCTCCTAGAGGTAAACATAAGGAACTATGGGTGTGAGATAGTGGTGGAAGGAACAAAATTGGGTCATAGCAAATTTATTGATTTATGATAAGCAGAGATTCTGCATTTAATGTTGCAGATTAGGGTGTTAGAAAAGGCTCCATTTGGTTGTTTGGTTGCAGAAACATGAACCAAATGAAGCCCACTTGAGTGAATTAGAAATGCCAGACCTGACTTGGTTTAATTAGAGGAAGGTATTCAAGGGCATAGAAAGATGGTGATATTGGCATGGATTTGTCTTTAAGACCTACTCACTCACCCAGGGAGGGTCCAGAAGATATACCTTTCACATGACAGTGAGAAGTAAATTTGTGAGGGGACCTCCACCCTTGAAGAACTCTGTGATTGCTTTTGTTTGTGGGCCAGACCTCACAGTGGGAGCTGCAGTCACTGAACTGGGAAAACCTGAATGCAATGGGAATAACTGGATTCCAGGATAGCAGGGGCCAAGTGATGGCACTCAACCACCAATGACAAGACACGTTACCGTAATAGACAGTAGAGTCAAAGCAGCGATCAGAATAGTTTGACTCACATGGACCTTTGGCATTGGCTAATTAATCATGGTGTTCCTAGAAATAACATATATAGGAAGCCTACTAAATTCTTTCTTAATCTGTATAACCAGAAAAGTTCTAGGTCAAGCGAACAAAACTCTGACCTGAGTGATAAAAAGAGTCATAGCTCCTCAATCGTTTTCCAGATTTGAGCCAGTTTGCAGACCCAGAAACCTTCAAATGAAGGGGACGCTTTCTCCCCTTAAGGAGAGATGCTAGTATGCTGATAAAAATTTGTAATGTTAATCTTTCTCCCAGCTTTCCCAAAAGGGAAGGAGAGCCTTTTACCAGTGTTAATTGTACATTAGGGAAAAGGAAATAATCAGACCTTTCAGAGACTACTACTAGACTTTTCAAAGACTACTGGACACTACTGGCTCTGAAATGACACTAATTCCTGAAGACTCAAAACATCACTGTTGTCCACCAGAGTAGGGACTTAGGGAAGTCAGGTGATAAATGGAGTTTTAAACCCATCCTGTGGTTATTTCCCTAATTCCAGATTGCCTAATTGGCACCAACACACTTAGCTGTAGGTGAATCGCTACATTGATTGCCTGACCTATGGACCTAGGATTTTAGGATGGGAAAAGCTAAATGGAAGCCACTAGAGAGCTACCTCTACCTAGGAAAACACTAAGCCAAAAGCAATACCACATTCATGGAGGGATTCAGAGATTAGTGCCATTATCAAGGACTCAAAGATATAAAAGTGGTGATTCCCATCTCATCCCCATTTAGCTCACTTATTCTGGCCTGTGCATAGAATAGATCTTGGAGAGTGACAGTAGATTGTTGTAAGCTTAACCAGGTAGTGATTCCGATTGCAGCTGCTGTACCAGGTGTGGTTTCATTTCTTGGACAGGTTAACACATCCCTTGGTACCTAGTATGCAACTAGTGATCTGGCAAATGCTATTTTCCTAGTATAAAGACCATAAAAAGCAGTTTGCTCTCTTTCAGCTGGCAAGGTCAGCAATATACTTTCACTGTCTTACCTCAGGTATATCAACTTCTCCAGCCCTATGTCATTAAATATGTTCACAGGAATCTTGATTGCCTTTCCCTTATATAAAACATTATGCAGATTCATTACAATGATGCCCTTTAAGCTGATTGGATCTAGTGAACAGAAAGTAGCAACTAATCTAACTTACTTAGGTAAGACATTTGCATGTCAGAGGTTGTAGGAAGAATTCTGACAAAAATTCAGGGGGCTTCTACCTCATTGAAATTTTGAGGAGCCAGTGGTATGGGACTTGTCGAGATAATCTTGCTAAGGTGAAAGATAAGTTGTTGTAACTGGCCCTTCCTATAACTAAAACAGAAGCACAACACTGGTAGCTTTTTTGAATTTTGGAGACAACTTATTCCTCATTTGGGTGTGCTACTCTGGCCCATCTAACAAGTGACTGGAAAATATATATCTTCTTTCCCCTCCTCATATCTTACCATCATGTAACATAAGCTATATTGACTTTATATTATAATTGACTTTATATTCTATTTAAGTATTGTTAAACTTGCATCACACTATTTAAGTTTCAGGGTATTAAGAAGAGTAAACATCACTCAAAGACTTTTATTCTTTTCTGGGGAAGAGGCTAGTGAGTTTTTGTTGTATGCAGGATAGTTGTGTCATGTTATTGTTCTCATTTGGAGATCAAATATGTTTTAAAGAGATGCTTCTGGGTGTCAGGTTGACAAGTGGTGGGTGGACTTGTGATGATTAATTTTACGTGTCAACTTGACCAGGCCATAAAATAGAGATTTAGATCTAGAGGTTGGGAGAGAGGTCTGGGATTAGATCTAGAGGTTGGGAGAGAGGTCTGGGATTAAACACTTTCTTTCTTTCTTTCTTTCTTTCTTTCTTTCATGTTTGTTTATTTTTGAGAGAAAGACAAAGCACAAACAGGGGAGGGGCAGAGAGAGGGAGGCAGAGTCTGAACCAGGCTCCAAGCTCTGAGCTGTCAGCGCATAGCCCGATGCAGGGCTCGAACCCATGGACCATTAGATCATGACCTGAGCCAAAGTCAGATGCTCAACCAACTGAGCCACCCAGGCACCTCTGGGCTTAAACACTTTCTACTCCTCATTAGAACTTCAGGTCCTTATCTCCTTTCCCATCCCTGCTGCCCATCTTTGTAGTAAGAGTGCTCAAGAGAGCACTTCTGTCAGGATCTCTGATCTTTTTCTTTTTTCCTAGCTCTACTCTCTGATGGTTCAAGGTAGACAGGTGAGATTGCAATGTAGAATTGATAGCTACCACTGATTTTAGAAGTGTCGTTTGTGTAATTTCAATATTTAACATTATAACCATTTTTGCAGAAATGTAATTACACCACAGCCAATAGAATATCCAGCATTCCTATCCCCAGACCTGAATGTTACTGTTGGGATGCCAACTGCAATGCCCCAATCCAACCAGCCATCTGTAGTGCGACTTGAAAAACTTCAGCAACAACCTCGGGAAAGGTAAAAAAAAAAAAAAAAAAAAAGTCTTCATCTCATTTATGTGTTATTTGTACATTAATTTTTTCTTTTGAGACATGAGCTTTAGATATTTGTTTAGAAAAGTCAATGAAATGACAGGAAAAGAGGTGATAACTTATTTATAAGGGAGAAAGTATAATACTTGCTCTACTCTTGACTCAACAATGTATTCTATAGGTCTCTTGTGCTTTTTTCTGTATTTCCCATCCTTTTTTCTCTATGCTTCAGTGTAAATAATTTCTCCCATCGTATCTTACAGTTCACTGGTTCTTTTTTCTTTGTTTCTAATCTGTTGTTAAACCAATTGAATTCTTTTGTGTGTGAATGGGTTTTTTTTTTTTAAGTTTATTTATTTTGAGAGAGAGGAGAGAGAGAGAGAGTGAGCTGAGGAGGAGTAGAGAGAAGGAAAAAGTTTAAAACCAAGAAGCTCCACACTGTCAAGTGCAGAGCCTGATGTGGGGTTCAAACTCACAAACCATAAAATCATGACCTGAACTGAAATCTGGAGTCAGACACTTAACCGACTGATCCACCCAGATACCCCAAACCAATTGAATTCTTAATTTCAGTTATTTTATTGAAGTTATTTTCCTTTATTTTATAGTTTCCACTTCTCTACCAAAATCCCCTGACTTCTCTTTGAATTCTTTGAACATGTTAGTCATTACCATTTTTTTAAGTTTATTTATTTATTGGGGTACCTGGGTGGCTCAGTTGGTTAAGCGTCCAACTTCAGCTCAGATCATGATCTCAACATTCGTCAGTTCGACCCCATGTCAGGCTCTGTGCTGTTCTCCAGCTCAGAGCCTGGAGCCCACTTCAGATTCCGCATCTCCTTCTCTCTCTGCCCCTCCTCCGCTTGCACTCTGTGCCTCTCTCAAAAATAAGAACATTAAAAAAATTTTTTAGGTTTATTTATTTTGAGAGAGAGAGCAAGAGAGAATGCATACACATGAGCGGGGAAGGGACAGAGAGGGAGGGAGAGAGAGACTACAAAGCAGGCACCACACCGTCAGCATAGAGCCTGACATGAGGCTTGATCTCACAAACTATGAGGTCATGACCTGAGCCGAGATCAAGATTTGGCTGCTTCACCGATTGAGCCACCCAGGCACCCCAACCATTGCTATTTTAAAGTTCATCTGTGGTAACTTTATTATCTGGATCTCCTGTAGGTCTGTTTCTATTGGGTTTTTTCCCCTCATAATTTTCAGTCAAGCCTTACATTCTCATATACCTAGCTATTTTTATTGGATGCCAAACATTGTATCTGTAGAACTAATTTGTGGCTCTTGATTGTATATTCTTACAGGGAGGATAGACACTTGCATCTGTCAGCCAACTAGACTAGGAAACTAGCAATCCCAGATCACCTTAATTCACTTGAGATTGAGATTGAAATGATTTAGGTTTGTTTCCTATGAGGATTAGTCTTTTAATGGTTTAATCTTATTCCTAGTAGTAGGACTGGGACTAGTGTGAGGCAAGTAAGTCACAAGACAAGGAGGCTCTTATTCTTGTGGTTTAACCTTTTGGGGTCCCAACTGAAAGCCTAGATGTTTACCTTGGCTTTTCATCCTTGGCAGGGTCTGAACTCTGCTTTTTGTTCCCTAATTCTGGCATATCTATCTCCAGGCTCTGCTCATTTTCTTAACTCTTAGCCACCACAAATGCCTGGAAGGAAAAATGGTACCAAATGATGGGGTTTATTGTCTCTGAAATTCCTATAATCTTGGATCTGTAAATCCTTGGTGCTTTTATAACTGACTTGATGCTTTCAGACACAATTTTTTTAACTTCTTATTAAAAAATTTTTTTTACTGTTTATTTATTTTCGAGAGAGAAACAGAGACAGAGTGCAAGTGGGGAAGTGGCAGATAGAGAGGAAACACAGAATCTGAAGTAGGCTCCAGGCTCTGAGCTGTCAGCACAGAGCCCGACACAGGGCTCTAATTCATAGCGAGATCCTGACCTGAGCTGAAGTTGGACTCTTAAGCAACTGAGCTATCGAGGTGCCCCACTTTCAAATACAATTTAAAAAATATATTGTCCAGCCTTTTTAGTTGTGTAGTAAGATGGTTTATCTGAAGTAACCTAGTCCACCATTGCCAGAAGCAGAACTCCTTGATCACTTAAAAAATGATTATTTATGTTGAATAAATTTTTTACTCAGACTCATAACTTATTAATTCATTAACATTGAGCGGAATGACCAAAGAACCCTTTTATCCTCTATTCTGATGTTTTATTCTTTTAGTAACATTATTGAATACCTAGTGTGTGTCAGGCACTATTATAGGGTACTAGATATACAATGGTGATTTTTAAAAACATATTTGTTAGTGTCCTCTTTCCTTCTTTGTAAGCATAATGAAGGTTTATCAATACCCCCATCCCACCCCCACCAAAGTCTGCTGTTAGTTTCATTGATTTTTTTTTTCTGTTGTCTTTTTAGTTTCTATTTTTCCCCACTCTGGTCTTTGTTATTTCCTTTGTTTTACTAATTTTGGCTTAGTTCTTTTTCCTGGTTCCTTGAAGTATAAAATTATTTGAGATCTTTCTTTTTCTTATTGTAAATGCTTACTGCTTTTAACTTACCTCTTAGAAGTGTTTTTGCTACATCCCGTAAGTTTTGATATGTTGTATTTCCATTTTCATTTGTCTCAAGATATTTAAAAATATTTTTCTTTTGGTTTCCTCTTTGACCCATTGGTTATTCAGTAGAATGTTGCTTAATCTCCGCTGAAAATTTGTGAAATTAGCAGTTTTTTCTCGGAATTGATTATGGTCAGAAAGGATGCTTGATATGATTTTAGTCATCTTAAATTTATGTGTACTTGTTTTATGGCCTAACATATCTATCCTGAAGAATGTTTCACATGTACTTAAGATGACTATTGGATGGAATGTTCTATAGAAGTATTAACTCTGTGATTTAATGTGTAGTTTAGCTTCAGTGTTTCTTTATAAATTTTCTGTTTGGTTGATCTATCTATTGATGTAAGTGGGGTTTTAAAGTCCCTTACTATTATTATATTGCTGTCTCTTTCTTCCTTCATATCTGTTCACATTTGGTTTACATATTTAGGTGCTTCTATGTTGAGTGCATAACTGTTTACAAATGTCATATTCTCTTGTTGGATTGACCCCTTTATCATTATATAGTGATCTTTGTCTCTCATTACAGTCTTTGGCTTAAAGTCTATTTTGTGTGCTATAAGTATTAGTAGTCCTACACTCTTTTGGTTCCTGTTTGCATGGAATATCTTTTTCCATAGCTTTTCTTTCAGTCAGTGGGTGTCCTTTAAGCTTCAGTGTCTCTCTTGTAGGCAGCATATAGTTGGGTCTTGGGTGTTTTTTTTTTTTAATCAGCTACTCTGTCTTTTGATTGGAGAATTTAGTCTGTTTACATTTAAAGTAATTATTAAAAAGTATGGACTTACTATTGCTATTTTGTTCATTATTTTCTGGCTGTTTTTTAAATTCCTTTGTTCCCCTCTTATTTTCTTGCTGTCTTCTTTTGTGATTTGATGGTTATTTGCAATGGTACACTTAGATTCCTTTATCTTTTGTGTATCTACTCTAGGTTTTTCTTTGTGGTTTACCAGGAGGCTTACAAAACACATATTTAAAACAGTCTATTTTAAGCTGATAACAATTTAACTTTGAATGTAATAAAGCTCTGTATTTTTATTCCCCCCCCATTTTATATTTCTGATGTCACAGTTTGCATCTTTTTACTTTATCTTATTTATTTGTTAAGTAATTTAACAAATTATTGTAGTTGTAGTAATTTTTTTGAATCTTTTTGTCTCTTAACATTATATGTTATATGTGATTCACCCCCCACCATTACAATATTAGAATATCCTGAATTTAACTATATATTTACCTTTGCCAGTGAGATTTATAGTTTCATATGCTTTTATGTTACTGATTAGTATCCTTTTCATTTGGCTTGAAGAAGTCCCTTTGTAACATTTCTTGTAGGACTGGTCTAGTGGTGATGAACCCTTTTAGGTTTTGTTTGTCTAGAAAATTTTAATTTCGCCTTCGATTCTGAAGGACAACTTTGTCACATAGAGTATTCTTGGTTGACAGGTTTTTTGTTGTTTTGTTGTTGTTGTTGTTGTTGTTGTTGTTGTTGTTGTTGTTGTTTTACTTTTGGCACTTTGAATATATCATGCCACTTTCTTGTGGCCTGGAAAGATTCTGCTGAAAAATATGATAGCTTTCTTTCCCCCCCACTCAAGTTAGTTAACATACAGTGTAGTCTTGGGTTTAAGAGTAGAACCCAGTGATTCATCTCTTACATATGACACCCAGTGCTCATCCTAAAGAGTGCTCCCCTTAATGCCCGTCACGCATTTAACTCACACCCCACCCCCACATCCCTACCAACCCTCACTTCTCTGCTTTTAAGAGTCTCTTATGGTTTGCCTCCCTCTGTGTTTTTATCTTATTTTTCCTTCCCTTCCTCTATGGTCATCTGTTAAGTTTCTCCAATTCCACATATGAGTGAAATCATATGATACCTCTTTCTCTGACTTATTTCACTTAGCATTAATACCCTCCAGTTCCATCCACGTTGTCGCAAATGGCAAGATTTCATTCTTTTTCATTGACGAGTATTATTCTGCTGTGTGTGTGTGTGCGCATGTGTGTGTATGTATCACACATGTTCTTTATCCTTTCATCAGTTGATGGACATTTGGGCTCTTTCCATAATTTGGCTATTGTTGATAGTGCCGCTATAAATATTGGGGTGCATGTGCCCCTTTGAGTCAGCATTTTTGTATCCTTTGGTTAAATTCCTAGTAATGCAACTGCTGGGTCATAGAGTAGTTCTATTTTTAATTTTTTGAGGAAGCTCTACACTGTTTTCCAGAGTGGCTATACCAGTTTTCATTCCCACTAATAGTACAATAGGATTCCCATTTCTATACATCCTCGCCAACATCTATTGTTGCCTGAGTTGTTAATTTTAGCTACTCTGACCAGTGTGAGGTGGTATGTCACAGTGGTTTTGATTATCTTTTCATGTGTTTGTTTGCCATCTGGATGTCGTCTTTGGAAAAATGTTTATTCATGTCTTCTGCCCAGTTCTTCACTGGATTATTTGATTTGGGGGTGTTGAGTTTAGTAAGTTCTTTATTGATTTTGGATACTAACCCTGTATCCAGCATGTCATTTGCAAGTATCTTCTCCCATTCTATCGGTTGCCTTTTAGTTTGGTTGATTGTTGCCTTTGCTGTGTAGAAGCTTTATTTATTTATTTATTTAGTTAGTTAGTTATTATCATTATTATCATTATCATCGTTTTTAACGTTTATTTATTTTTGAGAAGAGAGAGACAGAGCATGAGTGGGGGAGGAGAGAGAAAGAGGGAGACACAGAATCTGAAACAGGCTCCAGGCTCTGAGCTGTCAGCACAGAGCCCGACGTGGGGCTCGAACTCACGGACCATGAGATCATGACCTGAGCTGAAGTAGGACGCTCAACTGACTGAGCCACCCAGGCACCCCTATTATTTTTTTTAAGGTTTATTCATTTTTCAGAGACAGAGCATGAGTGGGGGAGGAGCAAAGAGAGAGGGAGACAAAGAATATGAAGCAGGTTCCAGGCTCTGAGCTGTCAGCACAGAGCCCGATGCAGGGCTCGAACTTCACGGACCATGAGATCATGACCTGAGCCAAAGTTGGAAGCTCAGCCAACTGAGCCACCCAGGTGCCCCTGTAGAAGCTTTTTTATCTTGATAAGGTCCCAGTAGTTCACTTTTGCTTTGATTTCCTTTGCCTCTAGAGACATGTCAAGTAAGAAGTTGTTGCCGAGTTGTGGCTGTGGCTGAGGTTGCTGTCTGTTTTCTCCTGTAGGATTTTGATGGTTTTCTGTCTCAGATTTAGGTCTCTCATCCATTTTGAATTTGTTTTTGTGTATGGTGTAAGAAAGTGGTCCAGGGCCTGGCACTTCAGAAAGTGCGTTTGGAGTGTGCTTTGTGTACTCTGTTGTGTTTTGACTGCTCTATCCTACTGGTCGGTCCTCTGCAAAGCTCCTCCTTGCTTATAGTGGTGGAGTGTTTGGACCTTCAACCAAGTGTGCTTTGATGTGTTCACTGAAGTAACCCTGTAAAAAAAAAAAGAAAAAGTGGGTGGGTGCTGATAGTTTTTTGTTGCTCCATTTTATATGGAATCAATTTTCCTGAATTTTTTTTATAGGAGATTTGGTTTAGAAAGCTTCACAAGCTTTACAGAACTCCCACTTCTGATGTTTTCATTTGGTGAATAACATAAAATATATGAATTGCTGTCTAAGATTTTCTGGAGCCCTGTCCTGGATTAGAGACCTGGTTGGTCAGTTTTAAGCATTCACAGTGGTTAGACTGCTCCAGTCCTTTTAATGGTTGCCATAAATCCTTTGTACTCACTTGCTGTTGGAATGAGCGAAACTCTCCCAGTTTTAACTGCTATTCTCAAATTGGCCTGCTGTACTTTCATCTAACTACCTGTTGGCTATTTTGAGGTTCTCTTATTTTCAGGTGCCTCTTTTATACCTGTTGTCTTCTGCCATATATACACTGATACCTTGAAGGTCTTATGTATATGTTTTGGGATTCATAGAGATACCTTGTCACATGATTTTGTTGTAAATGTTGCCTGTAGGTTTTTGGGTTTGTTACTGAGCTGCTCTGAATATTTTTATGTAGAGATTTGAGAAGATTAAAAATCTATGCTACCCCTGCT
The DNA here is from genome assembly GCF_018350155.1 of Leopardus geoffroyi. NCBI lineage: Eukaryota > Metazoa > Chordata > Mammalia > Carnivora > Felidae > Leopardus > Leopardus geoffroyi. The sequence goes on along the minus strand of NC_059328.1, from coordinate 187,884,610 downwards.
GGCATTATCTTCTAGCGTTTCCCTCTTTGGCTAAACTTTCATATTGATAATAATTTTACCTATAGTGTCATTTGGGAGAATTTAAACAGTCATACCTACAAATAACGACAATTAAGATTTTTTTATTCCCAGTTCTTACACTTGAATTTTGTTTTCTTCTCTTATGATGCTAGCTAGAAGCTCTAGTCAGTGTCTAATATAAATGGCAAAGGTGGGCATCCTTGTTTTGTTCATGATCTTTAAAGGCAACACTTCTGGGGCGCCTGGGTGGTGCAGTCGGTTAAGCGTCCGACTTCAGCCAGGTCACAATCTCGCGGTCCGTGAGTTCGAGCCCCGCGTCGGGCTCTGGGCTGATGGCTCAGAGCCTGGAGCCTGTTTCCGATTCTGTGTCTCCCTCTCTCTGCCCCTCCCCCGTTCATGCTCTGTCTCTCTCTGTCCCAAAAAAAATAAATAAAAACGTTGAAAAAAAAAAATAAAGGCAACACTTCTGGCATTTAATAGTTAAAAGCATTATTTATATAGGGTTTTTACATATAGATATGCTATACCAGGTTAAGTAAATAATTCCATTTTGCTTCTAGTTTTACAAGTTTTTTAAAAAAAATCATAAATGGATGTTGGATTTTGCCAAGTTCTTTGTCTCTTTTAATCAGTTAAATTGTGTTTATATTTTCTAATGTCAATGTCAAAATATCCTTATATACATGGAATAAATCCTACTTGTTCATTATATATTATCTTTCTATATACTACTGGATTTTTATACTAATATTATATCTGTTTGTAATATTTGCATCTATGTTCATGAATGAGATGAGACTAATTTTCCTTTTTTGTAATGTCCTTATTAGGGTTAATTACAGTAATAGTGTCCTAATGAAATGAATTGGGAAACATACCCTCTTTCCATTTAGTTCTTGTCAGTTACATCTTTAGGTGACTAAAGCCTTTTGCAATTTCTTGGATTAGAAGCTAAATTCCTATTTTTTTCATTTGTTTTGTTCCAGAAAATATCATGTATATATTGGGTAATTTATAACATATGTATATACAAGTTTAATGAGACCTATATATTGAATAACTTCTAAAACATGTATGTATAGCTTAAATAAAGATAATAAGACTGTTGCCTAGATATTTATTCATCACCATATTTGGAAGTCCTAGCCACAGCAGTCAGACAACAAAATGAAATAAGAGGCATCCATATTGAAAAGGAAGAAGTAGAATTATTGCTATTTGCAGATGACATGATACTCTATATAGAAAACCCAAAATGGGGCGCCTGGGTGGCGCAGTCGGTTAAGCGTCCGACTTCAGCCAGGTCACAATCTCGCGGTCCGTGAGTTCGAGCCCCGCGTCCGGCTCTGGGCTGATGGCTCAGAGCCTGGAGCCTGTTTCCGATTCTGTGTCTCCCTCTCTCTCTGCCCCTCCCTCGTTCATGCTCTGTCTCTCTCTGTCCCAAAAATAAATAAACGTTGAAAAAAAAAATTTAGAAAACCCAAAAGATTCCACCAAAAAGTTGCTAGAACTGATACACAAATTCACTAAAGTTGTCGGATACAATAGCAGCATACAGAAATCTATTGCATTTCTATACACACCAATAATGAAATAGCAGAAAGAGAAATCAAGGAATCAATCCCATTTACAATTACACCAAAAACCATGAGATACCTAAGAATAAACCTAACCAAAGTACAGGTGAAAGACCTGTACTCTGAAAACTATAAAACACTGATGAAAGAAATTGAAGATGACACAAACAAGTGGAAAATCACTCCATGCTCCCGGATTGGAAGAGCAAATATTGTTAAAATGTCCATGCTACCCAAAGCAATCTACACATTTAATGCAATCCCTATCAAAATACCACCAACATTCTTCACAGAGCTAGAACAAGCAATCCTAAAATTTGTATGGAATGACAAAAGACCCCAATAGCCAAAGCCACCTTGAAAAAGAAAAGCAAAACTGGAGGCATCACAATTCTGGACTTTAAGTTATGTTACAAAGCTGTAATCATCAAGACAGTATGGTACTGGCACAAAAACAGACACATAAATCAATAGAACCGAATAGAAAACCCAGAAATGAACCCACAACTATATGGTCAATTAGTCTTTGACAAAGCAAGAAAGAATATTCAATGGGAAAAAGACAGTCTCTTCAACAGATGGTGTTGGGAAAACTGGACAGCAACATGCAAAAGAATGAAACTGGATCACTTTTTTACCACCACACACAAAAGTGAATTCTAAATGGATTAAAAACCTAAATATGAGACAGACAGCCATTAAAATCCTAGATAACAGAGGGAGTAACTTCTTTGACATCAGCCATAGGAACTTCTTACTAGATATGTCTCCTGAGGCAAGGGAAACAAAAGCAAAAATGAACTGTTGGGACTTCATCAAAATAAAAACCTTCTGCACAGTGAGGGAAACAATCAACAAAACTAAAAGCAACCCATGGAATGAGAGAAGATATTTGTGAATGACATATCTGATAAAGGGTTAGTATCTAAAATATATAAAGAACTTAGACATCTCAACACCCAAAAACCAATTAAAGAATGGGCAGAAGATATGAATAGACATTCTCCCAAAGAAGACATCCAGATGGCCAACAGACATGTAAAAAGATGCTCAGGGAAATACAAATCAAAACTGCAATGAGATACCCCTCACATCTGTCAGAATGGCTAAAATGAACAACACAAGAAACAACCGATGGATAAAGGAGAGCCATCTTACACTGTTGGTGGGAATGCAAACTAGTGCAGCTACTTAGGACAAAACAGTATGGAGGTTCCTCAAAAAGTTAAAAATCCAGCAATGGAACTACTAGGTATTTACCCAAAGAATACAAAAAATACTAATTCAAAGGGATACATGCACTCCAATGTTTATAGCAGCATTATCAACAGTAGCCAAATTATGGAAAGAGCCCAAATGTCCGTTAACTGATGAGTGGATAAAGACACACACACACACACACACACACACACACACACACACACACACACACACACGAATATTACTCAGGCATAAAGAAGAATGAAATGTTGATATTTGCAATGACATGGATGGAGCTAGAGTATTATGCTAAGTGAAATAAGTCAGAGAAAGACAAATACCATATGATTTCACTCATAGGCAGAATTTAAGAAACAAAGGAAATGATCATAGGGGAAAAAAGAGAGAAACCAAGAAACAGCCTCTTAGCTATAGAGAACAAGCTAATGGTTACCAGAGGGGAGGTCGGAGGGAGGGATGGGTTAAATGAGTGATGGTGATTAAAGAGTGTACTTAGTGTGATGCACACCAGGTGTTGTATGGAAATTTTGAATCACTAAATTGTACACCTGAAACTAATATTACATTGTATATTAACTAACTGGAATTTGAATAAAAACTTAAATCATCACTATCAAAAATGTGTTTTGTGTGCCGTTATGAGATTCCATCCTCTCAACCCTCCTCAGGTAGCTACTGCTCTCATTTTTATTATAATCATTCCTTTCTTTCATATTCTTAATATATTGCTGGTTTGCCTCTCAGAACATTTTATAAGTGTATCATACTGAATGTATTCTTCTGTGAATCATGCCATATATGTTCTTCTGTCACTTATTTTTTAAATGTATACCTGATTTCTTTCTTTAGGCTGGAAAAAATGAAAAAAGAATATAGGAATCTGAGTACATGGATAGAAAAAGCTAGCTATTTAGAAGGAGTTCTTACCCCAAAATTGGCCAATAAAGAATATAAGGTAATTAACGTAATACATTCTCCATATCTAACTTCTAATACTATTTATTTAAAAAAGATTATGATAATTAAAAGTGATAATAAGATATTGCTTAGTTCTTGATATATAAAATGCTATTCATGATTCATGTACTTTCCTATTTTCCTAATGTGATATTCAATAAGTGTTAACTAATAATTTGTAAGGTTTGGTTTTTTAACAGCTTTGGTAAGATATAATTCACCTGCTTAAAGTATAGAATTCAGTGACCTTTAGTATATTCACAGAATTGTATGTCCATTGCTATAATCAATTTTCAAACATTATTACCCCCCAAAGAAACCCCCTAACCAAACCTCTCACACCCCTCTAGCCCTAGACAATAACGAATATCCTTCCTGTTTTCATAGATTTGCTGATCCTAAACATTTCATTTGAGTGGAACCAATGAATATATAGTTCTTTGTGACTTGCTTCTTTAATTTAGCATAGTGTTTTCAGGATTCATCCCATTGTAGCATGTAGCAATACTTTGTTTCTTTTTACTGCCAAATAATATTCCACTGTATGGATATGTACCGCATTTTGTTTATCCTCATCAGTTGATGGACATTTGGGTTGTTTTGACTTTTTAGCTGTCATCAGTTATGCTCCTGTGACCATTCATATGCAGATTTTTATGTGGGCATATGTTTGTGATTTTCTTGGGTATATACCTAGGAGTGGAATTGTTAGATCATACAGTAATTCCCTCTTTAACTTTTTCAGGAACTGTCAAACTGTTTTCCATATCAGCTGCACAATTTTACACCCAACCAACAATGTACGAAGGTTCCATATATTCTCCAACACTTGTTATTTTACTTTTCTGTTGTTGTTGTTTTAATTATAGCCATCCTAGTGGTTTGAAGTGGTAACTCTTCGGTAGTGGTTTTGATTTGCCTTTCTCTGATAACCATTGATGTGAACATCTTTTCATGTGTTTACTGGCCATTTGTATATCTTCTTTGATAAATGTTTATTCAAATCCTTTGTTGATTTTAAAAATTGGGTTATTTTTATTTTTTAATTTTTTAATGTTTATTTTTGAGAGAGAGAGAGGGCAAGCAAGCGTGAGTGGAGGGAGGGGCAGAGAGAGAGACACACACACACACACAGAATGTGAAGCAGGCTCCAGGCTCTGAGCTGTCAGCACAGAGTCTGACGCGGGGCTCGAACTCACCAACTGCGAGATCATGACCTGAAGTCAGACGCTTAACTGAGTCACCCATGCATCCCTAGGTTATTTTTATTTTTATTGTTCAGTTGTAAGAGTTCTTTATATATTTTGAATACTAGACCTTTGTCACATATATAAGTGAGGTTTAATATTTAGAAATATAATCTAACCAGGGCGCCTGGGTGACTCAGTCAGGTAAGCGTCTGACTTTGGCTCAGGTCATGATCTCACTGTTGATGGGTTCGAGCCCCGAGTCGGGCTCTGTACTGACAGCTCAGAGCCTGGAGCCTGCTTCACATTCTGTGTCTCCTTCTCTCCTGTCCCTCCCCTGCTCACGCTCTGTCTCTGTGTCTCAAAATAAATAAACATCAAAAAAATTTTTAGAGACCTATACGTTTTGACCTGTGGCAATAGAGATTCAAAGAGGTTTCAGTAAATTCATAAAATGTTGACTAAGATCACAGCCTTGAAGTGGTAGTGATAACATACAGATATATTAATGATTTTCAGTGCCTCATTATAATTGGGCATAGTGATACTGCTTTAGGGTAAATTGACTAGCACTTCCTCATACAGAATTAGTATTTTATGGAAAATTTGGGGGGCTCTTCATTAAAGGAACTATGGACTTTGTGTTCTTATTAAAACATCAATATTTTATAACAGTCAGGGATCACGCTACCTTATAATTCCTCTTTGCAACTTATAGGCCGTAATGTTTTCCAATAAAAAAGTAATCTGTTTTCTGGGTGTATTCTCTTATGTCACTTGAAGTTACAATATTATGTCATTTATCTCATAATCTTTTTCTCTCCTACATTTGTCACTCAAATACCCTATCAATTCTTGGATATCCTCTCCTTGGAACATTAACTCCTAGCTAGAGTATACTCTTTAAAATAGTGTTGTTTGGATTGCTTTTCTCATAAACCCATATTCTTCTGTAAATTTTAAAGAAGGTAATAAAAGAAGTTATAAAGGCAGATTAGCTCTGTCAACATTTCTCCAATATCTTTTTTTTTTTTTTTCTTGTTTCTAGGGAAGTGATACCAATGAGGTACTTGAAAGCCAATTTGAAAAGAAGTCTGAAGATACTGTAATATCAGGTTCAGAAACTTAATTCACATTATTTATTTATTATTAAGATAATTAAAAAGAAGGTGGTTGTATCACAAAAATAAAATTAATAATTTGCTTTAGGTGGATTTCATTTTTTTCTTGGAAATAAATATGCATCTCATTATAGTTTTACTGTTAGGTATTTATTTTGTAACACCTTAAAGAAAAGACTTAGACCCAATTAAGAGTTATTTTTTTTAAATGCTCCTGTATTCCTTGTAAGGACAAGAAAATAGTTAAATCTTAACTATGATCTATGAAAAAGGTATATTCTTAAACGTTAGCTGTAGAGGTGTGTGTGTGTGTAAGAGGAAGGAAGACAGCAGAGGACAGGAAATTAAATTAGCACTAAATCTTAGAACTTACCACAAATTATCAATAAGATAATGGAAGAGATTGTTATGGTAGTCTTTAAAAAAATCTCTCTGTTAAAAGATTCATTTAGAAAGTAAGTTAAAATATATGCATAATACTATATCTATAAAATCTTGGATTCTGCCGGTGTAGAATAATGATTTATTGTTGCAAGACTTGTGCCACAAATTACTTCTCTACTTCCCTGCTTCTACCTCCTGGCCACCTTAGCTTTTGATATGTTCTTTTCCTAACCTCTGAGGATCAACCAGACTAGCAGAGATACTGAATCTTTAGCCTACTCTTCACCTGAAGTGCTCGTTTCACGAGTAAGAGAATTGAAGATTGGAGATTTACCTCTCTTACTCACTGGTGGTTGCCAACTTTTTTTTCCCCAAAGAGTTTATTTTTATTTTTATTTATTATTATTATTTTCTTATCCAAAGAGTTTTTTTTTTTTTCTTAGCTGAAGAGTTTATTTCAAGTCTGGTGACTTGTTTTCTTCTGGTATTCCTATATCTTCTTATAGCTTCAGCTAACATTTATTCATCACTGTGTTGCAGGCCTTTACCTGGATTATATAACTCAATCCTCACATCAGTCAGTTGAGGGTGCTATTATTATTTATCCAGATTTTACAGATGAGAAAGCTGAGGATCAAACAGATTAAGTAACCAGTCAAAAGTTACACAGCCATTAACTGATTGGGGTTGAATTTGAACCTCGTCTCTTTGACCCAAGAGCTCAAACATTTGGGGTGCCTGGGTGGCTCAGTCGGTTAAGTGTTGACTCTTGATTTTGGCTCAGGTCATGATCTCACGGTTTGTCATTCCAGCCCTTCATTGGGCTCTGCACTGACAGTGTGGAGCTTGTTTGAAATCCTCTTTCTCTCTGCCCCTCCCCTATTCTCTCTCTCTGTCTGTCTGTCTCTCTCTCTCAAAATAAGTAAATAAAAAATTTAAAAAGTATATCAAGAGCTCAAGCATTTAACCATATTGCTGCTCACATCTTACATATACTTGTGTCATACCTATAAGATAAGCCATCATTATCCTGTTTTACATATGGGAAAACCAAAGCTCAGAAAAATGGGTAAGCTGACCCCACAGCTAATAGTGACCATAATAAATTTTGTTTTATACTAGACTTAATACATACCTTAGTATCTCAATTTTTTATTCCTTCTTTCTTCCTTTTAGGTTTTCTTTTCTAGTTGATAAATATAGACTCTATATTTCTAGAAAAATTTTTATAAGTGCGTCAGTCAGCCTCTTTTGAATGGTCCTAATTTCTCTGGATACATAAAACTTTATTCCAGGATCTTTTTTTCAGTCCCAGTTCTATCACTGACCATACGGGATTTATTTTATTTCCTCTTGACTTGTAGCAAAATATACTGTTTATCTGTTTTTATGTCTTACATTGATGAATCTGAAATATTACCAGTTTATGCATGTTTTCATTTTAAGTCCTCACTTTTTCATTTACCATTCCCCCATCTGCCCAGAGAGTCATCAGCCTGTTTTTACTAAATAGTATTTATGTGTGAATAGCTGCTTTGATTTAAATTTCTCTTTGTTCTTGGCAAGAAAGATCCTAATAGTATCTTATTAGTGTACATATATAAAAATGTTTATTTTATAATATAATAATAAAATATTACTATTCACTTATTTACAGATGTCCCCTGTATAAAGAAAGGAGCTGAAACTGCTCCAAGTGAGGTAAGGGAACTTGGAAGAGAACTTCTAATAGTCACTGTTTTTAAAGAGATGAAACATTTATAAATAAAAAAAATATTTGTGGATGGGGGGAAAAAGCACCCAAGAAGTTATTCAGGTTTTTATGGTTATTTCTGTTATGGTAGTATCTGTACAATTACATTATTTAGTTCAGTTAATTTACACTCTAAAAAGGGAAATAACAGCATAAAATGGTAATATTTAAAAATACATACGAAGATGGGGACAAAAGATGTTGACGAAGAGAAAGGGGGCAGCAATTAATAAAAGCATAAAGTTAGTTCTGCACATTGATCTTAGAAATTGATGCCACAGACCTAACCACATTCATTACTTTCTCTATGGGTTTATAATCTATGTTTAAAATATAAAGAAAAAAATAGAGTTCACATAATATTATTTGCATTTTAGCTAATTTTACATAGGAATTCATTCCATAAAGCAATGGATCCCTATGTAAACCAACAAAGAATAAAAGATTTTTCTATACTACTTGACAAATAGGACTTAATATTTTTCATTGTTGGGTGAATGTCTTCTAAATATCAATTGAAGAGTCAACATGTACTGGTTTCCCCAGTCCAGGGAGACAGAGGGGAAAAAAGACAACATAGAGAATTTTTCTTTCTTTTTTTTTTAAATATGAAATTCATTGTCAAGTTGGTTTGCATGCAACACCCAGTGCTTATCCCAACAGGTGCCCTCCTCAATACCCATCACCCACCCTCCCCTCCCTCCCACCCCCAATCAACCCTCGGTTCTCAGTTTTTAAGAGTCTCTTATGTTTTGGCTCCCTCCCTCTCTAACCTTTTTTTTTTCTTCCCCTCCCCCATGGTCTTCTGTTAAGTTTCTCAGGATCTACATAAGAGTGAAAACATATAGTATCTGTATTTCTCTGTATGGCTTATTTCACTTAGCATAACACTCTCCAGTTCCATCCATGTTGCTACAAAAGGCCATATTTCATTCTTTCTCATAGCCATGTAGTATTCCATTGTGTATATAAAGCACAATTTCTTTATCCATTCATCAGTTGATGGACATTTAGGCTCTTTCCATCATTTGGCTATTGTTGAAAGTGCTGCTATAAACATTGGAGTACAAGTACCCCTATGCATCAGGACTCCTGTATCCCTTGGGTAAATTCCTAGCAGTGCTACTGGTGGGTCATAGGGTAGATCTATTTTAAATTTTGGGTGGAACCTCCACACTGTTTTCCAGAGGGGCTGCACCAGTTTGCATTCCCACCAACAGTGCAAGAGGGCTCCCGTTTCTCCACATCCTCTCCAGCATCTATAGTCTCCTGATTTGTTCATTTTGGCCACTCTGACTGGCATGAGGTGATATCTGAGTGTGGTTTTGATTTGTATTTCCCTGATAAGGAGCGACGTTGAGCATCTTTTCATGTGCCTGTTGGCCATCTGGATGTCTTCTTCAGGGAAGTGTCTATTCATGTTTTCTGCCCATGTCTTCACTGGATTGTTTTTCGGGTGTGGAGTTTGGTGAGCTCTTTATAGATTTTGGATACTAGCCCTTTGTCCGATATGTCATTTGCAAATATCTTTTCCCATTCCATTGGTTGCCTTTTAGTTTTGTTGATTGTTTCCTTTGCTGTGCAGAAGCTTTTTATCTTCATAAGGTCCCAGTAATTCACTTTTGCTTTTAATTCCCTTGTCTTTGGGGATGTGTCAAGTAAGAAATAGCTACAGCTGAGGTCAGAGAGGCCTTTTCCTGCTTTCTCCTGTAGGGTTTTGATGGTTTCCTGTCTCACATTCAGGTCCTTTATCCATTTTGAGTTTATTTTTGTGAATGGTGTAAGAAAGTGGTCTAGTTTCATCCTTCTGCATGTTGCTGTCCAGTTCTCCCAGCACCATTTGTTAAAGAGACTGTCTTTTTTCCATTGGATATTCTTTCCTGCTTTGTCAAAGATGAGTTGGCCATACTTTTGTGGGTCTAGTTCTGGGGTTTCTATTCTATTCCATTGGTCTATGTGTCTGTTTTGTGCCAATACCATGCTGTCTTGATGATGACAGCTTTGTAGTAGAGGCTAAAGTCTGGGATTGTGATGCCTCCTGCTTTGGTCTTCTTCTTCAAAATTACTTTCGCTATTCGGGGTCTTTTGTCGTTCCATACAAATTTTAGGATTGCTTGTTCTAGCTTTGAGACGAATGTTGTTGGTGCAATTTTGTTTGGGATTGCACTGAATGTGTAGATAGCTTTGGGGCGTATTGACATTTTAACAATATTTATTCTTCCAACCCATGAGCACGGAATGTTTTTTCATTTCTTTGTATCTTCTTCGATTTCCTTCATAAGCTTTCTATAGTTTTCAGCATACAGATCTTTTACATCTTTGGTTAGTTTTATCCCTAGGTATTTTATGCTTCTTGGTGCAATTGTGAATGGGATCAGTTTATTTGTCTTTCTGTTGCTTCATTATTAGTGTATAAGAATACAACTGATTTCTGTACATTGATTTTGTATCCTGCAACTTTGCTGAATTCATGTATCAGTTCTAGCAGACTTTTGGTGGAGTCTTTTGGGTTTTCCATGGATAATATCATGTCATCTGCAAAAAGTGAAAGCTTAACTTCATCTTTGCCAATTTTGATGCCTTTGGTTTCCTTTTGTTGTCTGATTGCTGATGCTAGAACTTCCAGCCCTATGTTAACAACAGCAGTGAAAGTGGACATCCCTGTTGTGTTCCTGATCTCAGGGAGAAAGCTCTCAGTTTTTCCCCATTGAGGATGATGTTAGCTATGGGCTTTTCATAAATGGTTTTTATGATGTTTAAGTATGTTCCTTTTATCCCAACTTTCTCGAGGGTTTTTATTAAGAAAGGATGCTGAATTTTGTCAAATGCTTTTTCTGCATCAATTGACAGGATCATATGGTTCTTTTCTTTTATTAATGTGATGTATCACGTTGATTGATTTATGAATGTTGAACCAGCCCTGCAGCCCAGGAATGAATCCCACTTGATCATGGTGAATAATTCTTTTTATATGCTGTTGAACTCGATTTGCTAGTATCTTATTGAGAATTTTTACGTCCATAGTCATCAGGTATATTGGCGTGTAGTTCTCTCTTTTTGCTGGGTCTCTGTCTGGTTTAGGAACCAAAGTAATGCTGGCTGCATAGAATGAGTCTGGAAGTTTTCCTTCCCTTTCTGTTTTTTTGGAACAGCTTGAGAAGGATAAGTATTATCTCTGTTTTAATGCAGAATTCCCCTGGGAAGCCATCTGGTCCTGGATTCTTATTTTTTGGGAGATTTTTGATAACTGATTCCATTTCATCACTGGCTATGGGTCTGTTCAAGTTTTGTATTTCTTCCTGTTTGAGTTTTGGAAGTGAGTGTGTGCCTAGGAATTTGTCCATTTTTTCCAGGTTGTCCGGTTTGTTGGCATGTAATTTTTCATAGTATTCCCTGATAATTGCTTGTACTTCTGAGGGGTTGGTTGTAATAATTCCATTTTCATTCATGATTTTATCCATTTGGGTAATCTCCCTTTTCTTTTTGAGAAGCCTGGCTAGAGATTTATCAATTTTGTTTATTTTTTCAAAAAATCAACTCTTGGTTTCATTGATCTGCTCTACAGTTCTTTTAGATTCTATATTGTTTATTTCTGCTCTGGTCTTTATTATTTGTCTTCTTCTGCTGGGTTTGGGCTGTCTTTGCTGTTCTGCTTCTATTTCCTTTAGGTGTGCTGTTAGATTTTGTATTTGGGATTTTTCTTGTTTCTTGAGATAGGCCTGGATTGCAATGTATTTTCCTCTCAGGACTGCCTTCGCTGCATCCCAAAGTGTTTAGATTGTTGTATTTTCATTTTTGTTTGTTTCCACATATTTTTAATTTCTTCTCTAATTGGCTGATTGACCCATTCATTCCTTAGTAAGGTGTTCTTTAACCTCCATGCTTTTGGAGGTTTTCCAGACTTTTTCCTGTGGTTGATTTCAAGCTTCATAGCATTGTGGTCTGAAAGCGTGCATGGTATGATCTCAATTCTTGTATACTTATGAAGGGCTGTTTTGTGACCCAGTATATGATCTATCTTGGAGAATGTTCCATGTGCACTCGAGAAGAAAGTATATTCTGTTGCTTTGGGATGCAGAGTTCTAAATATATCTGTCAAGTCCATCTGATCCAATGTATCATTCAGGGCCCTTGTTTCTTTATTGATCCTGTGTCTAGATGATCTATCCATTTCTGTAAGTGGAGTGTTAAAGTCCCCTGCAATTACCACATTCTTATCAATAAGGTTGCTTATATTTGTAATTGCTTTATGTATTTGGGGGCTCCCATATTCGGCACATAGACATTTATAATTGTTAGCTCTTCCTGATGGATAGACCTTGTAATTATTATATAATGCCCTTCTTCACCTCTTGTTACAGCCTTTAATTTAAAGTCTAGTTTGTCTGATATAAGTATGGCTACTCCAGCTTTCTTTTGACTTCCAGTAGCATGATAAATAGTTCTCCATCCCCTCACTTTCAATCTGATGGTGTCCTCAGGTCTAAAATGAGTGTCTTGCAGACAGCAAATAGATGGGTCTTGTTTTTTTATCCATTCTGATACCCTATGTCTTTTGGTTGGCGCATTTAGTCCATTTACATTCAGTGTTATTATAGAAAGATATGGGTTTAGAGTCATTGTGATGTCTGTAGGTTTCATGCTTGTAGTGGTGTCTCTGGTACTTTGTGGTCCTTGCAACATTTCACTCACAGAATCCCCCTTAGGACTCTTGTAGGGCTGGTTTAGTGGTGATAAATTCCTTCAGTTTTTGTTTGTTTGGGAAGACCTTTATCTCTCCTTCTATTCTGAATGACAGACTTGCTGGATAAAGGATTCTTGGCTGCATATTTTTTCTGTTCATCACATTGAAGATTTCCTGCCATTTCTTTCTGGCCTTCCAAGTTTCAGTGGATAGGTCTGTCGCTAGTCTTATCGTTCTCCCTTTATATGTTAGATCATGTTGATCCCTAGCTGCTTTCAGAATTTTCTCTTCATCCTTGTATTTTGCCAGTTTCACTATGATATGTTGTGCAGAAGATCGACTCAAGTTACGTCTGAAGGGAGTTCTCTGTGCCTCTTGGATTTCAATGCCTTTTTCCTTCCCCAGATCAGGAGAGTTCTCAGCTATGATTTGTTCAAGTACACCTGCAGCCCCTTTCTCTCTCTTTTCCTCTAATGGAATTCCTATTATATGGATATTGTTGCATTTGATTGCATCACTTAGTTCTCTAATTCTCCCCTCATAGTCCTGGATTTTTTTTATCTCTCTTTTTCTCAGCTTCCTCTTTTTCCATAATTTTATCTTCTAATTCACGTATTCTCTCCTCTGCCTCTTTAATCCAAGCTGTGGTCACCTCCATTTTATTTTGCACCTCATTTATAGCATTTTTAACTCTTCATGACTATTTCTTAATCCCTTGATCTCTGTAGCAACAGATTCTCTGCTCTCCTGTATACTTTTTTCAAGCCCAGCTATTAATTTTATGACTATTATTCTAATTATGACTAATATTCATGTTCAATTATATTGCTTAAATTGTTTTTGATGAATTTGTTAGCTGTCTCTACTTCCTGGAGTTTCCTTTGAGGGTAATTCTTCCATTTCATCTTTTGGATAGTCCCTGGAGTGGCACGGAACTGCAGGGCACTTCCCCTGTGCTGTCTGGAGTAACTTGTGTTGGTGGGCAGGGCCGCAGTCAGACCCCATGTCTGTCCCTAGCCCACTGCCTGGGCCACAGTCAGACTGGTGTGTACCTTTTCTTCTCCTCTCCCAGGGGCAGGACTCACTGTGGAGTGGTGTGGCCCCTGTCTGGGCTACTTGCACACTGCTAGGGTTGTGGCGCTTCTTTGATGGGATCTGGCATATTAGCTGGGGTGGATCCGCAAGGTGCACAGGGGCAGGAGGGGCAGGCTCAGCTCACTTTGCCGTCAGTGGTCCCCTGCAGGAGGGGCCCTGCAGCACAGGGAAGGGGGCCGACCCGTTGTAGGGATGGATCCACAGAAGAACAGCGTTGGGTGTTTGCACGATGCAAGCAAGTTTGGTGCTGGGAACTGATTCCCTTTGGGGTTTCGAATGCGGGATGGAAGAGGGAGATGGCACTGGCCAGTGCCTTTGTTCCCTGCAGAAATGAACTCTGTCTTCAGGGCTCAACACCTCTCTCTCCCGGTGTCCTCTCACCCTCCCACTCTCAGAACAGAGTTGTTGACTTTTAACATTCCAGATGTTAAGTCCCGCTGGCTGTCAGAACACACTCTGTCTGGCCCCTTGGCTTTTGCAAGCCAGACTCGGGGGATCTGCCTTGCCAGGAGGGCTGCCCCTCCAACGCCCTGGCTCCCTCCTGCCAGTCCGTGTAGTGCGCACCGCCTCTCTGCCCTTCCTACCCTCTTCCGTGGGCCTCTTGTCTATGCTTGGCTGTGGAGAGTCCGTTCTGCTAGTCTTCTGGTGGTTTGCTGGGTTATTTAGGCAGATGTGGGTGGAATCTAAGTGATCAGCAAGACGTGGTGAGGCCAGCGTCCTCCTATGCTGCCATCTTCTCCCTAAATAGTCTCTATAGAGAATTTTTCATAGAGCTAAATTTGTTTGGCGTAACAGGTTGTCCTTTATTGTTGATAGTGTTTTTTGTACTATTTTGCTATTAAAATTTCCTTTATTTTATTATATAGTTGTGATTTAATGGTATGTTCTTTGTGCTATTTTGCTGGTAAAATTTTATTTATTTATTGATATATTGGTGTAGCATAATAACAGCAAAATGTTAGACTCCTCAATTTTCTTTTTTTGAGATGTTGCTGATTTATAAAATCTAAGTATATGAGAACCACTAATTTATAAAGCTGTGTGATCATTTTAATGGATAATATTCTATAGTCCATGGTTTCAGGCAAGTAGAGAATTTCTTAACACTTTTAATAATGAATGTAACAATTGACAAACATTGGTGGTAACTTGTTATGATAAAGGATAAGGGTATAAATTATTTTAAGTCCAGTACTATTAGTTTTAAATCTTTTCTAGTCAGTAATGATTAATTGGTAGCTTTGCTTTATTGATATATTTTCTAGTTGCAGGATAATGATGATAAGAAAGACCTTACTCTTCTACCAACTTTGAACCAGTCAGATCAAGATAATTCAGATACTATTGCAGTTGCTCCTGAAAGTGATGAGTCAACAAAGAAAACAGATGAGTCACGAAAGCAAACTCCATTGCATGTTATTCCTAGCCTGACAGTAATGGAAGAAAGCAAAACATTGTTTTTAGAGGAATACCAGTCAGAAGCTGTGCCAGAGGGAAAAATGAAAAATGTATTATTTCCACCACATATGAAAGATGTGGAAAGCCTTTCACAAACAGACTCCTCTGCATCAGAGGTAAAGTTGAAAACTAGCTATATATATCCAGGTAAAATAAAGAAGAGGAACTTAGATTCATCTCTGGCAGAAATTAGATGGCAAAGCAACATTATAAGATTAGCTAGAAGGAAGAGCACAAGGTTAGTTTCCCCAGATTCGAAATCAAAAGGTAGGTTTCAAAGCCAAGATCCAGAGGAAGACCTTGAACTAAAGGTATCTGCCCTTGTATGAGAAGTATAAGACTATGAAAAACAAAATAATTCATTAAAAAACACAAATAAATTGAAAATGCATTCAAAAGCCTCCAAGCGGAGGTGTGTCTAAGTATTAAACATACCTACCCTGCGTGTATCCATAAAGTAAGGAGGAAAAATCCTTGAAAAAAAAAAAAAAGAGTGATTGGAGATACCTGTAGTACAAACTAGTCTCATGGGTGGGTATAAAATTCATCTGAATGTGTAACAACAATAACAAAATGTAAATACAAAGGAAATTTAAAATCTTGGGACGTGATTTCAGTGGAAGTTTTTAATAAAACTTGTAGGAAATAACATATATCCTTATTGCAAATAATTTTATAGTTTAAAATGAGAATGATTTGAATATAAATTCAAAGGGTTAAAGCTTTTCTCAAAATTACAGTTATTCTACTTAGATCTTTACATCTTACATGAATCACTGTTATAGGTAGCTCATAAAGCAGTAGAAAAATGTGTACTGATCAGTGGGTAAAAATCTGGATTCTAAGTAAGGTTCTGCCTCTAAATACTTCAACAAGCTTGGGCAGTTAAAATCTCTGGACTTATTTCCTCATCTGTTGAATGGTACGTCATATCAGGTCATTTCTAAATTCTCTTCCTAATTCCAAAAGATAACTTTATTAAATATCTCTAGTTGGGGAATTATTCTTAAGTAGCTAGTCATTCTCAAATAACATTCTTGTTTTTACTGAATTTGGAAGTAATACAGTTACAGAAAATTTAGAAAATAGAAGCATGAAAGACGAAATAGAAGTAGTTACAATCCTACTGCTACATTTGACAGTTTTATTTCCTTTTGGTCTGGTTATGTAAAATTATATTTTTCATTTATTTAAAAAACTTGGATCAAATTATATATGTGTGTGTATAATTTTATCTGTCCTTTTTAAAATGACATTATAAACATGTTATCTGAGTTTCCTTAAAAATCTGTAAGATGCAGAATATCCTCAAATATAGATATTTAGTAATTCTTCTAAACAATTATATATTTTCTGTATTGTTGGACATTAAGTTTGGAATTAACATCCTTTTGCTTAAGTATTTGGATCTGTGACTGTCCCCTCCTATATTCATAGAAATGGCATGTTGACAAATTTGCTCTCCAGAAAGACTTTCCCTATATTTTCACCCGTAGTATTTGAATATTAATGGTCTTTTAAATAATGATAAGAACCTTTTCATACTTATTGGCCATTTTGCTTGTCCCTACAATGAGTAGACAGATCATGTCCTTTGTCCATTTTATTTTGTTGAGTACTTGGTGATCCTGTGGAGGTTTCACAGTGAGCTCTTTCTCATTATGAGGATATTAACCATTGATATAATCATGGCACATACTTTTTCATAGTTTGTAGTTTGCCTTTTAATTTTTCTATTTACTCTGACTTCCAGAATATTCAGCTTTCATTCATTGCTGCATAACAAACCACTCCAAAACTTAGTGGCTTAAAATAACCATTTTATTATCTCTCAAGATTCTGTGGGTTGATTGTGCTTTAGCTGGGAAGTTGTTTTGCTCCACTTAATATTGGCTGGGCCCATAATCATCTAGGAGCTCAATTCAGCTGGAACACTCATGAGGTTCATTTATATGTCTTACACTTTGATGGGAACAGCTGTAAATCTGGGCTCAGTTGGGATGCATGTACAATCTGGTTTGATGTATCTATTCTCCACACTCACCCTGCACCCCCCACAGTGTAATCTTAGGGATTATTCCTTTCCCTTTCCATGCAGCCCCTTTATGTGGTCTTTCTAGCAGGGCAGCTGAATTTCTGATGTGGCAGCTTCTGGCTTCTAATACACAAAAACAGAAGCTTCAGGTCTCCTTTAAGACTTAGTCTTGGAACTAGCACAGGAATATTTCTACTAAATTCTGTCAGTTAAAGCAAGTCTTAGGCTCAGTTCTGTTTCAGTATGGGAGGGGACTACACAAGGACATGAATCTTGGAAAGTGTTCATTGGGGCCATATTTGGAGATTAACCACCACAAATGAACTATCTCTACCCCAAAGTAATTCATGTGCCTTCTACATGCAAACTATACTTACTTCCCTTCTAAGATCCTTGGTCTCATGCTATTACTACTGCATCAGGCTTAGTCTTGAAGTATAGAATTTCAACATCTAAATCAGATCCAGGTAGATGAGGTTTCTTGAGTATGGCTCCTCTCAGTCTTAAGACTGTGAATTAAAGAAACCAATTATCTGTCTCCTACATACATAGTGAGTAAAGAACAGGGAAATGGATAGGCACTTATATTCCAAAGGTGGAAGAAGGGGAAGGTGAAGCATACACCAGTCAGTGGGCCATAGTAATTTTGAATTTCTTGCCTCTGCCCTTGGGGCTCAGCTTTAGCTTCTTTTTCCCTGAGAAAGAGCTTGTATTTGTAACTGAGTAGCTTTGCAGCCTGTGACTTCTCTGAAGAAAGTGGAGGGTTCAAAAACCTCTTTCCATTTAAGTTATCTCTGCTTCTGTCCCAGATGCTATGATTCTTAAAGATTTTGTAGGCTTCCTGTATATCAAATTATTATCTTAAGCAACTGTTACACTCCTGAATATCCACTATTTACCTTTAAGTGAGAGCCAAGGTGCTGTAGTACAGTATCCTTAAGAATCTTAGAAGTTCTCTTGTCCAGGAGAGAGATCTAAGAGGCCACCCTAAGATACTTAAAATATTTTTGTGTAGATGAATGGGTCTGTGAAACACTACCTTAAATCTTTTTTAAAAATATCTTTTTTTAGTTTTATTTATTTTAGTAATCTCTACACGCAGTGTGGGGCTCAAACCTATGAACCATGAGATCATGACCTAAGATGGTTAACTGAGCCACCCAAGCACCCCATCCACTTTCTTTTTTAATTCAATATTTTTTTCACCTGGAAATCAGTTTTTCTTATCTAATTACATCTATGAATTCTTGAAACTAATTGGGACTATAAAAATAGAGATAAAAAATTGTTTCTATGATTTTTGGAGTAGGGGGACTTTTTCAACTGATCATAATAGATCTTTAGAAACATAATTTTGGAAGTTCTAATCATTTTTCTCTTTGCTCATACTATTCTCTGAAAGGTATGTTTGTCCAGTGGTATCTGAGGTAGATTTTGTCAGAGATAGTTTACTTAAATCTTTGGGTACCAGACAAAGGGAAAGGAGTCATTTTATATTTTTAGTAATTAGGCTTTTATTTGTCTGTGAGGAACAGGAAAAAAATGATATATAACCAGAAGCAATACTAGCAGAGAACATCTCTGAATTTTCAGTGTTTTTATATTCATTGAGCCAGCATTCCTTAACTTAGCTGGGCAGCTGTACTAATTGCAGATACCATGAGCTTGTAGAAATATGCATCTTCATCGAGGGGTAGAAAGTTCTGTCCACTTTCTTCCAAATCAAGCTTTTACTTGAATATGGTAAATTACAGGTGGATTGGTTAGCCTTTTACTGTTTTCATTTTGACTATATCTTATAGAAACATTTTTGGATTGTGGAGAGTATCTGTACTTATTATTTTCCATCTTGTCCCCACCCCAGTCTATGGTCTGCCTTTCTTTGTTCTGTTTTATGCCCCAGGAAGATGACTGCTATGGAATGCCTTACCAGACTCTCTTTCTGGCTGACTTCTAGTTAGGTGCAGTAAGTGACAGACACTGGCAGAACATTAGAGGGCAATAGGGAAAAGAAAGGTTGGGTTTTTCTGTCCTACTGTTTTTCCTGCTTTGTTGCTGTGGTTCTGGCAATGAATTTCCTTCGTCTCTGTGGCTCCTGCTGAGTGGCCCCACCTCCATGACTCCAGCTATCACTGGGCCCTTGCTGGAGTGGTAACATCTTTTCAGTGTTTCTCTCAACATTTATTATTGGTTCCTTATCCATAAATATGCCTTTCATTAATGTTAAGCTTCTTTTGTTGAGCCATTTTAGAGGAATTCTAATTTCTGCCCTAACTCTAACTAGTAATCTACTAGTTTTCTAGTATACATATAGATTTTCCTCTCTTTTTTTTTTTTTTTAGCTCTGGGTTTTTTAAAAAATTTGAAGTAGCTGATACACAGTGTCCTATATTTATATTTCTCTGCTTATTTTGCAGCAGCTTTGTAAAAATTCAAATGGTCATTTTGACCTAAATGTTCATAATGCATTTTTAAAATAGAGTTGAAAATGATATATACTTATTATTAAAATTTAAGCAATCCCTCCCATTGTAAGAAAGAACCCATAATTCCACCATCCAGTGTTAATAGTTAATATTTGTGTCATCATTTCACAAATCTTTCCATATTGTTGGGAAACATTCTCCATGGTCCTTGTGAGAGGTATAGGATTCTTTTCCTGTAACATAATCCATTACATGTGCTGTTGTTATCTGGCCCACTTTGCATTACCTTGGGAATCAGGGCTTGAGAAAATGATGCAAAAATGCTTATACTCTGGCTACTGTGATTGCTCTGAGTAATAAACTATTTTTTATTTCTAACTCAGGAGACTTATTTCTTCTGTTACCCTCCTTGAAGCTGTGGCAGGCTAACCAATTAGCTTACCAGCAGCATACATTCTTGACAGCTTTGGTGACAAGATGGGATACTGACAGACATGGATTTGAAGACTTTGTGGTCTGATCATTGGATTTGAGGGAAGCTCACAGGAATTGGTGAAAAGTGGTGACCAAATTGTATAATTAATCAGGCAATAAATAGTCCTGTACTTTGGATTGTTGAAGAGATGGTTGCACGTTATGTTTTGGGAAGTAGGTTTAAAAACATGCCTGAACAGTGATTGGCCTGGTTGTTTCTAATTATCCTCCAGGTAGGGAGACATCCTTGCCAATCTGATGAGCCCCCTCAGTCATCCCATTTAGTATTAAGATCTGTCCTGAGTGAGCAGAGGAATATCTTTTTTGACAGCAGTTACAGAGATGCATACCTACAGTGAGGATGATAGGAAATTTATGAGTGCTATGGGCAGAAACCAAGTGTATCATTAGAACTCTGGCTCATTTTCTTGGGAGATGAGGATGCAGGTTGTGTAATACCTATAAGGGAAGAATGGCAGTGGTTGGGCCATCTTATACCTAAGTATACAGTGATAGGAGCCGTGTATAGTGATAATCTTCCATCCATTCCAAAACAACCGTAAGATATTTGAGTTTTTTGTTGTGAGTTCTGGCTGCTACAAGGAAGGTTGGACCCTCTTTGGGAGATTATCCTAAGACAGATGAACTCTTGTGGGAAACCATAATAGGCATTGACTAGTATTTGGGCACTTACTGCCGTGAATTGTGCACACAGTGCTGATGAAAATGATCTTCTGCCCCAAAGAAATATAAATTATTTAAGTCAGCTCTGGTGACTTGGAAAACTCCTTTAGCCCTTATGTTGAAACTGGGGAAGAATTTATGAGATGTCATCATGGTAATGGGACAGCAATGCCTTGGATTGAAGTAGACTCCACAAAGTAGGTGACTACCCTGCAAGGCAAGCTTAAGTAACTTGAGGGGACACAACCACATGGACCTATCCAGAAAGCAGTGTGGCTATAGCTCTCGAGTGAAATAATTCCAAAAGGTGAAATAGAGAATATCAGCTATGAAGACCTTGTTGCCTTATACAGTGTTGGGCAGACCTCAGTACATGTGACGTCTTATTAGATGGTATGGAGTTGCCTTCTTCTGAACCCCATGACACTTCCCTTCCCTCTTAGGCTGAGCCCAGAGGCTTAAAGAGAAACATGATTAAAGGTGGGGCCAAGGTCTTCCTGTCCCTAAAGGGGATAAGAGATTCTGTGCAGCCATCCAAGTTTTCTGGAGGAATTTCACAGGGTAGGGGCCCAATCTTTTATGCCTTTTTTTGGTTATGGATGTTCAAATCTCTATATTACCCAGAGCTGTGGAAGGAAGAATTAGTTGGGTTCAACTTTATGGGGTTTGGGCAGGGTTCACAATGGGGAAGGGAACTAACATAACTAGATGGGTCTCTTTAGGTCAATTGAATGTACTGTTGTTGTTTCCACATCTGAATATGTAGTATGGATTATTAGGTTACGTACTTGTTTGTCTCCATCCCATAAGTTCCATAGGAATTGGAAGAGCTATAGAGAAGTGCTGGTGGAACATGTAAATTGCCACCCAACTTGTCTCCCTGTGCGCTTAACAGAAATGCTATAGAATCCTAGAAAGAAAAGGGAAATCACAGTCTTCATTAAGGACTTGGAGGCAGCCCGGAAAGTAAGAGATGCAATTAACTCAATACCACAACCCTGTGTGTATGGCCAGTGGATTTGTTAATGAATTTGGGGGCTTAAAGTTATCATCAACTGAATCCAGTTGTTGCTTCCATATTTCAGCTGTTCCAGATATCGTCATTATAGCTATATCCACCATACAAGACTGATGGCACTTGGTACGCTATCTTGTACACTGCCAACACCACCTTTCCTGTACCACTGACACTTGAAGGTCAAGCCTAGTTTATATGATTTTCTTCCTTAGCCAGGGCACCTACTTACCTGCTACTTTCTACCATTGATTGGATCTGAGCTCCTGTGGCCCAGACACACTCTGGAAGCAGGGAGGTGCACAATGCAGGGGGTATACCAACTTTGAGATTAAGATAAAGGGCCAAAATGAAAACAAAGCCTTCTAGTTGCTCTAGATATCCCCCAGAGGTTAGCTTCCCTCACACCCTTGCTCTTCCTGTGCTCCCAGTTTGGAAGTAACAATCTCCTGATGGCTATAAAAGAGCTATTGTAGCCCCTAGTGTGCAAGAGAATCTATATTACAAGAGGTGAAAAAATATCAGAAATCAACTGATAGGGTTTGAGCAAAACTTGCAGTAGGGAAAAAATTTAAAGTGACCTTATGGGTAGGACCCTCTCTGCTGATTCATTGTACTGTTATAGCTCTACTGCTAACTAACCATTTAGTTAAATTGATGTGTTACATGCTTATACTGTAAATAGTCACAAATTATCAGAAGAAATTCTCCCATTCAGGGTACTCCCACAGGTACAGAAGTCCTTGTCATTTGCCACAAGCGTGGACCAGGATTTAAGTGAGTGACTCCACCCTCTAATTTCCAAAGATGTTCTGTTGATTAACAAGTCAAAAGCCTCAGTCTCATTGGCCCTGGCTGACCATCAGGGGTGGCTGATAAACCCTAAAAAATTCAAGGGTCTGCTTCCCAAAAAGATTTTTCTGGGACTGTGTGGACAGAATCACAACACTCAATTCCTTTGGCAGTCAAAGAAAACATGATGTCTCTTCAGTTACCTACCACCCAAAAGGAAGCCCAGCATATTTTTTAACTCTGGGCATGAGAGACTTTATGTGCCTCATTTAGGCATTCAACATGCTTTGAGTGGAGCCTAAACCAGCAGGTTTTTCTGGCCAAATGGTAGGAGTATGTTCACGGGTGCATCTCACCTGGTCCTGGCAGGTTTTGGTTTTGCATGAAAAAGTAGCAGCTACTGAATTGGGCCCAAAACTTATCCTTTGTTTTGCCACTTGAAGCAAAGCCACTGTCTCAGTGAAGTCCTGGATTCACAGAGCTGCCCCTAAATGCTTGGGCAAAATTTACTGACGGTTCAGCTAAGCTGAAACCTAATGGTTTCAATGGGCTACTATGGCTGTTTAGTTTAAGGGACAGCTATTCAGAAGCAAAAATGGATGTGGTTATTTCACTCAGTTGGGAGAACTCTGGCCAGTACTCCTCTTGAGAACTTTGTTAGATTTTTGCTTACTTTTGGGCTATAGCCAATGGCTTAGCTACCTGATTATCATTTGGAAAACTACAGACTGCCACGTTAAATGCACTTCTCTTTGGGGCTGCAAACTCTGTAGAACCAAATTGTTGCTATGAAAAGAACCATCTGAGTAACTTATGTAGATGTATACAGTAAGGGCATGTTCTTGATGAGACTGACTGGACTCAAGCTGCTGATTGAACTTCTGCTCCCCAGATTGCCACCACTGTTGCCTGGATTTATTA